>NC_051326.1:33192119-33495149 GCF_015220235.1 Choloepus didactylus
GATACTGAAAGAGAAAAACCACCAACCAAGAATCCTATATCCATCAAAACTGTCCTTCAAATATGAGGGAAAGCTTAAAATATTCTCTGACAGACAATGAGAGTTTGTGAACAAGATACCTGTTCTACAGGAAACATTAAAGGAAGCACTGCAGACAGAAAGGAAAGGACAGGAGTGAGAGGTTTGGGAAACAATTGGGAGATAGTAGCACAGCAATGTAAGTACACTGAACAAAGATGACTGTGAGCATGGTTGAAAGAGGAAGGTTAGGACCACGTAGGACATCAGAACAAAAGACAAAAGATAAAGACTGGAACTGCATAACTCAGTGAAACCTAGGGTGCTCAACGATTGTAATGAAAGGTACAAATATGCTTTTACATGAGGTAGAACAAATGAATGTCAACCTTGCAAGGTATTAAAAATAGGGTGAGATTGGGGGAAAAATACAATCGATGCAAACTAGAGACTATAATTAACAGAAACATTGTATTATGCTTCCTTTAATATAACACAGGCAATACACCAAAGCTAAATGTATATGGGGCGGGGGGAGGGGCATAGGAGAAGGGTATGGGACTTCTGGCATTGGTGATGTTGTCTGGCTCTATTCTACTTTAGTTTAATGCTATCTTTCCTTTTGTTGCTTTCTAGCTGTGAAGTTTTTTTTCTCTCTCTCTCTTTTCTTTTTCTTTTGTCTCTCTACCTTCTGTGATACTTCATCCTGCTTTGTGGAAGAAATGGAGATGTCCTTATATAGACAGTGGTGATGGTGCTGAATACATAAATACGTGACTATACAGGGAACCAACAATTGTTTACTTAGGATGGAATGTATGGTGTGTGAACAAAACCATCTTAAAAAAAAAATGGGTTGATGAAGAAACCTTGAGGGCACCATATTGAGTGAAATAAGACAGACACATAAGAATAAATATTGCAGTGTCTCAATGATATGAACTAATTATAGTATGTAAACTCACAGACATGAAATATAAGTTACCGAGATATAGAATGAGGCTAAAGAATGGGGAGCAGTTGCTTATTATGAGCAGAATGTTCAACTAGAGTGAACTTAAATGTCTGGAAATGGACAGAGGTGATGGTAGCATGTTGTGAGAATAACTAACACTGCTGAATGGAATATGGAGGTGATAGAAAGGGTAAGCTCAGAGTGACATATATCACCAGAAGGAAAGTCAGAGGTTAAAAGATGGCAATGTATAAAACAGTGAATCTTGTGGTGGACAATGTCCATGATTAACTGTACAAATATTAGAAATCTCTCTCATGAACTAGAGCAAATGTATGACATTTTAACTAGAAGTTAATGATAGAAGGGCATATAGGAAAAAAATATATATCTATCGCAAACTATATACTACAGTTAGTAGTATTTTAACATTCTTTCATCAACAGTAACAAACATACTATACCAAAACTATGAATCAATAATGGAGGGGAGGTGGTTAGGGGTATGGGAGAATTTGCGTTTCTTTTTTTTTTTTTTTTTTTTTTTTTTTTTGTCTTTATTTCTTTTCTGGAGTAATGAAAATGTTCTAAAAATTGAAAAAAAATTAATTGTGGTGATGGATGCACAGCTGTATAATGGTACCATGGGCAACTGATTGTACACTTTGGATCTTTGGATAATTGTATGGTATGTGAACAATCTCAATAAAAAAATAAATTAATTTTTAAAAAAAGTATGGTATACAACAAACCAGTGGACTACAGTTGCTGATTGTTCCAGTCCAGTGAGAGGGGTCGTTCATGAGGTAGTCATTGATCCAGACTTCATATTAGCTGGATTCACCAAGTTGAAAGAAACCCCACCAAGGATTTGATATGGACAGAACACAAAAAGTTTCAACATATAAAGAGCTTGGAATTCATTACTCCTGTCTTCACAACAAGAGAAAGCTGAAAAAAACTGAAAACCATTGACTTTTTTTAGTTCTACCAGAGAATTGTGGTCACAGGGTAAAACATTGCCCTGAAAACTGGACAGCAAGTAAATACAGAGAATCACAGTGAATACAGAGAATACAAGACCAGCTTACAGGGAGCAGAGCAACTGGAGGAGGTAATTGGTAGCAATATTTACATAGTAACTGATGAATTACTGGAGATCAGCTGTAGACCAGATTGATAGTTACCCGAGGGCCCAGGATTGGATGTCCGCCACATTTTTGTAGGTTTTACCTCCAGAAGCTACACCAGGTCCCTACAATGAAAGTTAGGATAGGATATCTCCTTGTGTTTTATACAAGGGGACAGGGAAAGTAAGTATGTTGGAGTAAGACCTAGAGTTTGCTCCTTAACAAAAGGGCTGACCTTAAGGGAAAATAAGTCAGAGCCTTCTGACTCCCACCCCCCTTCAACCTTCTTGTCTCAAGTAACTAGGGAGGGAGGAAAGGCTAAGAAATACTCTAATGGTCACAGCCCAGGGTCTTGGGCCCCCTAAAACAACAGAGATTTTACAATAAGATTACAGAATGTTTCCCTTAGCCAACATCTTACCACAACATCCACAGGGCTCCATTATAATAACCACGGATTACAGCTGAGAGAGCTGCAAGACACAGACTTGTCAAGAGGAGTTCTAGGGAAATCCAAAGATCACAAAGGAGGGAGAAGAACAAGGAAGCCTCAGGAAATTGAAGCCTCTGACACCTGCAGCTACAGCAAATGTTTAACACAACCCAGCTCTTAGCCAGATTAGCATAAAACCTCATACTATCAGCCTGATTGCCTCTGTTCCTATACATTCCTCCAGCTACATCTTGTTTGGCTTTCCACAAAAATTAAAAGGCATGATAAAAAGAAAAAAGAGCTAAAATCAAAGCCCTAACTGCACACTTGGAGGAACTAGAAAACGAACAGCAAACCAAAGCCAAATCAAGCAGAAGGAAAGAAATAACAAAGAATAGAGCAGAAATAAATGAAATTGAGAATAAAAAACAATAGAATCAACAAAACCAAAAGTTGGTTCTTTGAGAACATCAATAAAATTGACAAGCCCTTAGCCAGACTGAAAAAGAAAAAAAGAGAGAAGATGCTAATAAATATCAGAAGTGAGAGAAGGTCGTTGCTACAGACATTACAGAAATAAAAAGGATCATAAGAGGATACTATTAACAACTGTATGCCAACAAATTGGACAACTTAGATGAATGGGCAAATTCCTAGAAACACATGAACAACCTACATTGACTCTAAAAGAAATAGAAACCTCAACAGAACAATAACAAGTAGAGAGTCAGTCAGTCATCAAAACCCTCCCAACAAAGAAAAGCCCAGGACCAGATGGCTTCACAGATGAATTCCACCAGTCTGTCCAAGAAAAATTAATCCCAATCCTGCTCAAACTCTTCCCAAAACCTGAAGAGGAGCAAACACTAAACTAATTCATTCTATGAGGCCAACATCACCCTGATACCAAAGCCAGATAGATACTAGAAGAAAAGAAAATTACAAAGCAATTTCTCTAATGAATACAGTTGCAAAATTTCTCAACAAAATGTTTGCAAATTGAATTCAACAGCACATTAAAAGAATTACACAGCATAATCAAGTGGGTTTTATCCCAGATACGCAAAGGTGGTTCAACAAAAGGAAATCAATTAACGTAATACACCACATTAACCAAGCAAAGGGGAAATACCACATGATCATCTCAATTGATGCAGAAAAGGCTTTTAACAAAATCCAGCATCCTTTCTTGATAAAAACACTTTGAAAGATAGAAGTAGAAGGAAGCTTCCTCAATGTGATAAAGGGCATATATGAAAAACCCACAGCTAACACTGTACTCAAAAGTGAGAGACTGAAAGCTTTCCCCCTAAGATCTGTAACCAGACAAGAATGCCCACTGTCACCAATGTAATACAACATTGTGCTAGAAGTTTTAGCTAGAGCAGTTAAAGAAGGAAAAGAAATAAAAGACATCCAAATTGGAAAGGGAAAAGTAAAACTTCCACTATTTGCAGATGACATGAGCCTATGTAGAAAGAAAGTTCCAAAAAACTACAATAAAGCTACTAGAGCTAATAAACAAGTGCAGCAAAGTGGCAGGATATGAGATCAACACACAAAAATTGGCACCACTTCTATAAACTAGCAATGAGCAGTCTGAGATGGAAATCAAGAAAAAATTCTATTTATAATAGCCAGTAAAAAAATCAAATATCTAGGAATACATTTAAACAAGGATGTAAAGGAACTGGACACAGAAAACTTCAAAACACTGCTTAAAGAAATCAAAGAGGACCAAAATAAATAGAAGGACATACTGTATTCATGGACTGGAAGACTAAATATTAAGATATCAATTCATCCCAAATTGATTTACAGATTCAATGCAATCCCAGTCAAAATCCCAACAGCCTACTTTGCAGAATTGGAAAAGCCAATTATCAAATTTAATTTGGAAGAGTAAGGGGCCCCAAATAGCCAAAAATATCTTGGAAAATAACCAGTGTGGAGGACTCACAGTTCCTGAATTTAAAGCATATTACAATCCACAGTGGTCAAAACAACATAGTACTGGCATAAAGATAGAAATATTGATCAGTGGAATCGAATTGAGAGTTCAGAAATGGATCCCTCACATCTATGGTAAGCTGATTTTTTACAAGACTGCCAAGTCCAAACAACTGGGACAGAAGTCGTTTCAACAAATGGATGTCAATATGCCAAAGTACAAAAGAGGACCTCCATCTCGCACCATAAGTAAAAATTAACCCAAAATGGATCAAACCCCTAATATAAGAGCCAGGACCATAAAACTCCTAGATGAAAATGTAGGGAATCATATTCTAGATCCTGAGGTAGGCAATGGTTTCTTAGACTTTATACCCAAGGCACAATCAACAAAAGAAAAAAATAGATAAATGGGACCTCCTCAAAATTAAATACTTTTGTGCTTCAACGGACTTTGTTAAGAAAGGGAAAAGGCAGCCCACTCAATGGAAGAAAATATTTGGAAACTTCATACCTGATAAGACTTTAATATCTGGAATATATCAAGAAATCCTACAACTCAACAATAAAAAGACCAACAACCCAGTTAATAAATGGGCAAAAGACTTGAATAAACATTTTTCCAAATAGGAAATACAAATGGCTAAAAAACACATGAAAAGATGCCCAACATCACTAGCTATTAGGGAAACACAAATCAAAACCACAATGAGATATCATATCACACTCACTAGAATGGCCACTATTTAAAAAAAAAAAAAAAAAACAGAAAACTACAAGTGTTGGAGAGGATGTGGAGAAACAGGAACACTCATTCATTGCTGGTGGGAATATAAAATCGTGCAGCCACTGTGGAAGACAGTTTGGCGGTTCCTCAGGAAGCTAAGTGTAGAATTGCCATACGATCCTGCTACTAGGTATATACCCAGAAGAACTGAAAGCAGGGACTCAAACAGACATTTGCACACTGATGTTCATGGCAGCATTATTCACAATTGCCAAAGGAAGGAAGTAACCCAAGTGTCCACCAACTGATGAATGGATAAACAAATGTGGTATGTATATCCGATGGAATATTAATCAGCTGTAAGAAGGAATGAAGTCCTGAAGCATGCTACAACATGGGTGAACCTTGAGATCATTACGTTGAGTGAAATAAGCCAGACACAAAAGGACAAATATTGTATGATCTCAATTATACTATCTAATTATAATACTCAAACTCAGAGTTGAAACCTAGAATATAGGATACCAGGAGGTAAAATGGAGAATGGGGAGGTGATGCATAATTTGTATAGAATTTTTCATTAGGTTGATTGTAAAAGTTTGGAGATGGACAGAGGTGATGACAGCACATTATTGTGAGTGTAATTAACAGCACTGAATTATGTGTGTGAATGTGGTTGAAAGGGAAGTTTAGGGTCATGTATGATAGCAGAAGGAAAGTTAGAAGATGATGAAGGTGGTTAATAATACAAATATAAGAATGTTCCTCCATGAACTAAAGCAAATGTATGTCACTATTATGAGGTGTTAATAATAGGGTGGTATATGGGAAAAGATGCACCTAATGAAAACTATGGACTATAGTTAACAGTAATATTTTAATATTCTTTCATCACTCATAACAAAGGTACCACACCAATGCTAAGTGTCAATAATAAAGGGTATAAAGGATATGGAGTTTTTCTTTTTAAAGAAATGAAAATGTTTAAGTTGATTGTAATGATAAATACACAACTCAGTGGATATAATGTGAGCCACAGATTGGACACTTTGGATAGATTATACGGTATGTGAATATACCTCAATAAGACTGCTTAAAAAAACTCAACAATAAAAAACAAGCAATCCAATTAGAAAATGGGCAAAAGACATGAAAAGACATTATACTTAAGAGGATATCAGATGGCAAATAAGCACAAGAAAAGATGCTCAACCTCATTAGCCTTTAGGGATGTGTAAATTTAAATCACAATGAGGTATCACACCACACCAATCAGAATGACTAAAATTTAAAATAGTGAAAACACCAAATACTGGTGATGATGCAGAGAAACAATTACTCACACATTGCTGGTGAGAGTGCAAAATGGTATAGTTACTCTGGAAAACAGTCTGGGAGTTTCTTAAAAAACAAAACATTCAACTATCACACGCCCCAACAACTTCATTCTTGGGCATTCATCCCAGAGAAATGAAAACATATCTTCACACAAAAAACTGTACACGAATGTTCACAGCACCTCTATTTATAATAACCAAAAACTGGAAACAACTCAGCTGTCCTTTAACAGGTGAATGGTTAACAAACTGCTATTTCCATACAATGGAATAGTAATCAGCATTAAAAAGGAAAGAACTATTGATACACACAAGGACCTGTACGAATTTTCAGAGAATTAGGGTGAGTGAAAAAAAAAAAACGCTAAACTCAAAAGGTTACATGCTGTATGATTCCATTTATATAGCACTATTGAAATGACAAAAATAATGGAAATTGAGATCAGATTAGTGGGCGGGGTGGGGGACAGGAGGAAGGTGGGTGAGGCTATAAAAGGGCAATGTGAGGGATCCTTGGGGTAACAGATGTGTTCTGAATTGTGACTGTACCAGTGGCCGTATCCTGGTTGTGATATTGTACTAATTTGTAAGATAAGACCATTGGGGAAACTGAGTAAAAGGCACATGGGGTCTTTCTGAATTATTTACAACTGCATGTGAAACTACAGTTCTCTCAAAATTAAATGTAAAAAATGGAGTGTAAATACAGAATACTGGATGATATACACAATAAGTATAACTATGTAAAAATATGGGTAAGACTGGAAAAAATATACAAAACTGAAATTAGCTATCTTTGGAGTAGAATTACAGAGAATTTTTTCCTGAAAAATGTGTTGTGATTCTACTTTTTCTTCAACAATTTGTCTAAGGTATTTAGGACAGCATTCTTCTGAATGGTTTGATATTTCTTATCCTCGTGAAAATACCAGGTCTCACTTCCAATGCAAGAACAGCAAAAACTATACCCAACTTAATCTGTCCATGAACAAGTCACATAAAATCCTCAAGCCTCAGTTTCTTTGGAAGATTAATGACACCTCTCCTATCTGCCTTACAGCATTGTTAAATGAGGCTCAAAATGGAAAGGTGTTTTGCAATCTGTAAATCCATTGTAAATCCAATGTAAGATGCAATTTTTAGACAAATTCAATGGACAGAATTTCATTGGCTCTAATTGACTCAAGCATGGAATTAAATTTATCTACCTTGAAGCTCCCATGAAAAAGTTTTAAGTTCGATTTTCAGGGAGCTTGTCCAACAAAGGCTACCACAGGATCCTAACACGGGATGTAGCATGGACACGGAATCTAACCAGCCTGGGATATAATTCTGTGTCTGCCACTTCCTAGCATGTGACATTGGAAAATGATGTACTGTCTCCAGACCTTAGCTTTTTTTCATCTAAATGTGGATACCTATCTCACAGGGTGAAATAAGGATACAATGAGACTGGATTAAATGAGGTGAAATGTATGAAGTGCCTGACATAGAGACATTAAGTATATATTCCTTCCCTTATCTTCACGATTGTACATCCCAGATAAATCGATACCACCTTCACATGTAGAGTGCTTGGTACTTTTACATATCTCCACACTTCATTTTTACCTGATTTTTAGTTAAAGGTAGGAAGGGTAAACAAGACGACAATTATAGAGAGGGAAACTTAAATGATTTGGACAAATTATAGAGCTAAATGGTAGAAGACTAGTACTCAGGCTTCCTGACTTCATTTTATGGCTGAAAGGATGGAAGTTCCGAATGTAGACCAATGCTATCCCCACATAAAGTAGAAATTTCTATTGTTGGAGGAAGGGGGAAAAGGGGTGATGACGATTTTTGCAAAGTGCTTTCAAAATATCTAGTAAGAGCTATAAAAATGTTTGCATTCTTTGACCCAGTAATTCCACTTTGGGAACAGTCTCCAACAAAACCCAAAAGAAAAAAAGGTTATTTGTATAGAAGTTGACAACGGTTTCATAGAGAGAACTGAAAAGTTTGGAAATAATTCAAATGCCCCACTCAGCATGCACATCCTTCCCCCCCCACCCCCCACCCCACACACACACACACAAAAAAGAAAGAAAGAAAAGGAAATTATAGTAAATCAATAGGCTGGAATGTTCTGAAGCTACGTATAATGTCAAATAGATAAATGATTTTTTTATGGAGACATGTTTGAAAAAAATAATGAGTGATAAAATCAAGACACATAATTGTACCTGCAGTGACTCCATCTATCCAAAACTTAAATCAATGAGCACTGACACCCATGGTGAAACTGGAGCAATAGAAAGAAAATGTGTTGTTCACTGGATTCTTTATTTTGTAAAGTTGATTACATTTAAAGAATTTAAAGACAAAGGAGTTCTCCCAACAGGCACAGGACTACAGTCACTAGTTTAGCTACTTCTTTACTACAGCTGTGCATGTAAACAGTCCCTCACCATCTTATGAGTAGTAAATGGACCAATTTTCATATAAGCAAAGCATGGGCAGGGAGTGCAAGGCTGTATTCCTAAAGCGCTGTGTTTTTCCCTTTCAATAGTTGTGGAATCCTGCCCTCTCTCTGTAGCACTCTGACCCAAAACAAGTGAGTATGTTCTCCAGAGCCCTGAACAAACACAACCTTATCCTCCAAAGCCTAAAATACTGGACTGAGTGTCCCTTACTTCTGTCTCACAAAGCCCCCACCTCCCCAACACACACACAGTATGAAAGAAAGAAATTTAAACAGGATGGCTAACACTAAGAGCAAAAGTTTTCTCAGATACATTTTCCCTTTTGTAGAAGTAATACGACCTTGAGAATCAGTCAGACCTGAGTTTGAATTTTGACTTGGTTTGGCCCAGAGACAGGATTTCCAAGTTGATGCTGGGCCAAGTAAAATAAGCCTCAGTGTTTTCTTCTTTAGAATGAGGATACCGCCATCAGCCTGATAGGGTGGTGTAAGAATAAATGTGCAAAATAATGGTGCACCACATAGGAGAGCAGTAAATAAACCCTGGTTCCTTTCCTTTCCTTTTGTAATCCTCCACAATCCCTAATTCAGTTTTCAGTACTTAACTGTTTTACAAAACAGATATTTTTGATTTGTCAAGGAGAAAAAGACCCTGAGAATGGATATTTACTTACCACAAACTTATCTCTAATCCTTTAAAAGCCCTCCCCACCCCCAGTGCCCGCCATGGAAATCATATCCTAAAACGAGGAAGCAATAACGTCTTTTCCACAATAAAGAAGGATATAAACAAATACATCTTCCCTCTGGCACATGCCTTGCCATCGTGGGTGTTCACTAAGCACTTGCTGTGTGGTAAGGTGGTCTCTCCCTCCACCAACCTTCCCACCCAAAATACCATTTTGCTTGTGAGGTCACCAAGAGAAGCCAGACCAGGAGCCCAGAGACAAGCTTTCTAGTCTGGTTCGGGCATAGACGTAACCCTTGGGCAGGTCACCAGCAAGTCTAAGCCTTCATTACCATAAGAGCCTACCTTAAACCGGTATCCCTGCCCCCAAATTCATCCAGCCACATGCTTCCTAAACAAACTTTCATTCATCTCTTCACCACCTAAAAACTTTCAAAACTCCTCTGCTGACTTTTAAAAAAATCATATCCACCTTCTTCCATCTGACCACATCTCTCCATGGTCAGCCTCACCCTCTAGCCCAGTCTTTCCAAGGAGCCCCCCTACCTCATGGGAGCCCCCTCCACCTCATGGGGCTCATTTCCCAGCCATCCCCTCTGTGGTGATGCTCGTTTCCACCTCCTTACCTTCCCTCTTGCTCTTCCAACTCCTCTCTACGTAAACTAAGCTTCCTACTCAAGGCCAATTTTACTCCTCTCCGCAGGCTTCCTGGACTACTCTAACTTCCCAACTCAAACACCCTGAACCCCATGTCACTGAACAATTACTCCCTTTTGTCACAGGAACCACCCTCCACTCCCTCACCCCTCCCCACTCCCGAGATTCAGAACGTTCAGAAAGGCAGCTCCAGCCCTGCAGGGCGCTCCACTACTTCAGGGTACAAAGGCGCTCTCCTGAGGAAAGCTTCTTTCAAAACAAATTAGTGAACGAGGACCCAGGGGCTTTTTCTTGAAAGGCAAATTAGAGGATTTATTTTAAGGCTGTTTTTCATTTAGAATGTACAAGCATGTTAGGATGAACAAGAAATATACAAATTTCTTCTTATAAAGCAAACATTCCATTTTTTTGGATTTAATCATGACTCCCAGGATGGATATTTAGTAAAATACATCTGTTTTTTTTTTCTCTTAAGGAAACAACAAAGGTGACTGGGCCCCATCCTCTAGAGGTGCTGGGCACTGCTGAGGTCTGGAATGTGAGAGGAGGGAGGTGAGAGCAGTGGTCACATGCCCTAAACACCAGCACATCTGGCTAAAATGAATTCTAGAAAACAATTTCATGAAAGAGATTATCATAAAGAAGACTGTATTTTCCTAATGAGAACAATATTATAACTGGAAGTTGACTCAGCACTATTAATATACCATGAAAGCAAAGTCATGCCATCTCAAATGGCATCTAAAGTCATTCTCTAATTATACACAAGAAAAAGGATTAAAAATTGGCATAATATATTATAAATATAGTATATATATGCTGATTAAAAGAGGGGTTCCATTGGACATCATAAATGGATGAAAGTATAATTCTGCTGTATCATATATTTTATCTACACCTGAAACATTTATAACAATTTTAAACATTGAATGAAAGCTAATTTTCCTTGCCTTCTTGGCATTTGGACACATTTTGAGAGGAGGATTTGGATGGTCCAGGTTTTGTAAAGAGTCCATTGGGAGAGTTTTAACAGCTGTAGCAAACAAGTGCTCAGAACGATCTGGTTAGCCTTAGAGTAGCCTCAGAGCCTTGCAGGTGGGGAGGTGAGCAGGCGGTAGTTGGGCAGAGTGCAACAGCCAGAGAGCGTGCTCTAAACACAGCGGATGTGCCACGATGATTTGGAAGGAGAAAGAAAAATAAGGTGTTAACTAAACCGTAGTGAAATTTTATTGTAATGTTTGGCAGGAGGGAGAGGAAGGGAACATCTGTATCAATTGTGTGACAGGGTTCCACATTCTCTTCAAGCACCGATGAGCCTAAGGTGGGAATGATTTGTGCAAAGAAAGGGCTGAGCAGCAGAGAAGCTGCAGCACATGAGGAACACTATGGTAGAGAACTGCAGTTCACTCCATTCCTAACCCACTGTTACAACGGTAACAAGAGCATTGTGAGTGTATTGGATGGCCTTGGACAGCACTCTTTTTAGAAGTAGAAGACATTGACTCAGAATCACTGCACCAGTCAACTATCAGCAAAATCTCACAGGGCATCAAAGTCCAGAATGAAACCATGGACTTGGAAATATGGCCAATCCACCTTGATATTTTCTCAGCAAAGACCTCTCTCAGAAAGAGTTCCATAGTCCTTCCTAGGATGGAGAACCAGGGAATGTTAAGAAAACGCTTCACTATTCACTGTGTGACCGAGGGCAGGAGAAAGGGCTCCGAGCCAGATGACTTGGTTCCACCACTTTCAGGCCTCAAGAACCAGACACGTTGCCACACCCGTTTTCTCATTTGTAAAGTGAAGAGAATAACGACCCCCAGGCTTAGAGGATTGCTATAAAGACTAGAGGTAATGCTCACATGCTTCGTAAGCGAAGCACTCTGTATGGATAGAAACTGAAACCAGCTGTTCACTCTAGTTCTGGGCTATTTAAGACAATTCCTAGGACACCTCACACAAGGAAAACAACTTCCTTTAGATGTGACTAAATGGAGACCAATGTTGGGCTCCCTGAAATTGTGATGAGTAGCTAATTTTCACATCTTCAAAGGTAGACCCCTTAGGGAAAAAAACAGCCCAGAAACAGTTACCACAGTGTGGAAGAAAAAATTGGATTTTTGCAGGTAAAGCATCTCAGCAGGAATAGGACGGGAGTGTTGCCATATCACCCTCCAAACTAGGAACCCCACAAACCTTAAAAGGGAAGGAAAGGGGAACACAGCAGGCTTTGAGATAATAACAGCAACAACCCCCTTTGCAATTATTAATTCATTTGATTCCCTTAGACTCACAAAGACAACAAACAATAAACAAGTTGGTAATTTTTTAAATAAAGGATGTTTTCAGAGAATGATCAAGAGTGAACAAAATGTCCCACCCTGATTGCACTTATAGCCCAGCAAGGAAGACAGACATTAAACAAGTACCAAATGTGTTAAGTTTTACAAAGGAGAAGTGTGGGATGTTTGGGGAGCACATAATAGGCAGGAGTAGGTTAGGGTGAAGCAAAGGAAGAAGTGAGTTTAAACGGAGAACTGAAAGATGAATAGGGGTTATGTAGACAAAGTTGGGGTAGAACTCGGGGTAGGGTTTGCATCCCAGGCTAAAGGAAGGGTGTATAGGATAGTCCTGAAGTAAGAAAAAGTACAGCACGTCTAAGAAGTTCAAACCGTGTACACACGGTAAGCCAGGTACACAAAGCCAAAGGATAAACAGGGTCTCTTTGTCTCCAGAGACCTAAATTAGAGAGCTTTTATATTAATCCAAAACTATGAGTATGCTGTGGCACAAAAGACAAAAATCGTAAGTTAAAATATGCTCTCAAAGAAATCTCAGCTTGGGACTGACCCCTATGATTACCTGCTCACTCTCCTCCACCACGAGGGACACAGGTTCTACAGACTGTAATCAAAGCCAAGCCCTGAAAGCACACCAACCTCAATGTAAGTTTATTTCAAAGAACTAAATCTTTGGCCATTTTCCCCATAGGATACCTGTTTGAGGCAGCTCTCAGGTTGAAAGTCATTAACATTCCTCTGGGTTAACAGCCTGCATTCTGTGGGGAGGTCTGAAGAGTTTGACATTTCCTTCTCTTTCCCTCCTTTCCTTTCCTTCCTAAAGTAATTTTCAGTCCCACAATGGGGTTCTTGAGCCTTGCTGGATAAACCAGAATTAGCACACCTAAGTGCCTGAGAATAGAATAGAAGAAAGATAAGTAAAAGTGATTTGCTTGTATCAGAAGCAGAAGAAAATATCAGTGATAATATTTAAAAGTCAGTTTTAATATAGAAGGCAAAGCCCATTTGATGTCAGATTGAGCTCATAGATTAAAAATTCAATCCAAAATAGTAAAGACTAGTCAATGATTTAAGAAGCCTTCTTAAATCAAGCCTTTCCAATCCATTTTGCCACCTTGTAAAAATGCAGATCATATCAGCTCACTCCTCTACTTAAAACCCTTCAATGTCTTCCTGAGCACTTGGACTCAAATCTGCACTTCTTACCAAGGCTACAAGGCCTTATGCCTTGTTCCAGTTTGCTAATGCTGTCCGTTATGCAAAATACCAGAAATGGATCGGCTTTTATAAAGGGGGTTTATTTGGTTACAAAGTTACAGTCTTAAGGCCATAAAGTGTCCAAGATAAGGTATCAACAACTGAGTACCTTCACTGAAAGCTGGCCAATGGCATCTGGAACACCTCTGTTGTCTGGGAAGGCACATGGCTGGCGTCTTCTTCCTTTGCTTCCAGGTTGTGTTTCAAAACGGCTTTCTCCAAAATGTCTCTGCAGCTCATCTCTCAGTTCCTGCACGTTCTTCCAAGTATCTCTCTTGACTGTAGCAAGCTCACTCCTTCTGTCTGAGTTTCTGTAGTGCTCTAGTAAACTAATCAAGGCCACACCTCCATGGAAATTATCTAATCAGAGTTATCACCTATAGATGTGGTGCATCTCCATGGAAACACTCAAAGAATTACAATCTAATCAACACTAATATGTCTGCCCAAACAAGATTGCATTAAAGATAATGGCGTTTGGGGGAACATAATACATTCAAACTGGCACATGCCTCTTTTACCCCAGCTCGTTCTCCAGGCATACCAGCCTCCCTCAGCACCCACAAAATGCCACACACTTTCTTGCCTCTGAGCCCTCTGCCCTTAACTTAGATGACTCCTTAGAAAGGCCTTACCTGGCCATCCCATACAACAGCATCTCCCTGCATTATTCTCTATCTCAACACCTTGTTTATTTCTTTCATAGCACCAAAGACAATCTACATGTTTACTTGTGTCCCTTCTCCTCTGCTAAAACATAAGCTCCTTATGAGCAGAGGTCTTGCCCATCTAGTTCTCTGAAACGTTCCTGTTAAGAGACAATTCTCCAAGGGTCAGTCTCTCAAGTTTCTGCATGTCTTGTGCAGGAGGTACTGACTTCTCTTTGTTCCAGACAATTTTTCAAGGATGTTTGTCAAGTGAACAGCCTTGGAAGATAAAGATAGTGTTGCCCTTCAGAGCAAAGGTCAGGGTTACTTATTGTCCAGTATACCAAAGATAGTGTCTCACTCTGGAGCCAAGGACAGGCAGACTTACTGCCCTCTATAAAAGATTCAAATTCCCTAAGCTCAGCGTTTCTTTTCAATCTACTGTGTATGCAGTTATCTTCTGACATTCTTCATATTCCCTGTAAGAATTGAACCCCAGGGTACTGGTTCAAAAATGCTGACACTCTGGCTCCTGCTATTGCTGTGAGTAGTAAATTGTCCTTTGTCTCTGACGTAGAGATCTTGTGTCTACTACCAGCATCCATAAAACTTTGGCAGGCTGACTTGTTACATTACAGGTAGGATAAAATCTCAGACCCTTCCCAGTGCTTGACAATCTCCAGTGCCTCCCACAGTGCCTGGCACACAGAAGGTGTTCAATAAATATCTCTAGATTATTTTTAATAATCTGAGACAATCTTGCATAGCCAAGTCAATTTTGAATACACACTAAAAAAGATACCATCTTCAATAATGTTAGTGATTTAAAAACTCATTATATAAAAGCATCATCCAATAAACAGTTCTTTCATGCATGTGAAGAGATGGTTTCACTAAAACAACGTAGAGGCAGTCAAAATTATGGGAGATTTTCTTGCAGGGAAGTAAGATTCTCTCACATCAAAGAAAAATGACACCAAGGGCACATGGCTGAACTCTACATTATTAAACGCAACTGCCAGCTCTCCACCTCCAATGGGAAATCAGAGACAGCTCAAATGGAAAACATCCAAAATTGAGTTCCTGATTTCTCTCTCGGGCTCAATCCTGCCATTAACTCAGTTAATGTTAATTCCATTTTTCCAATTGTTCTGGCTAAACTCTGAGGTCATCTTTGACTTGCTTTCTGTCCCACCCACGTATAACCCATCAGCAAATCCTGTTGGCTCCATCTTCAAAATAGATCCAGAAATTGGCAGCTTCTCCCCACATTTACCCTTCCACTCAGTCTAACCCACCATCACCTCTCCCTGGATTACTACGAGAGCCTCCTTTACTGGTCTGTCTGCTTTCATTCCTGCCCTACTCGAGTCTACTCATGACTCAGAGTCAGAATTAACAGGTCTGCATTACTCTCTGTGCATTTGGATGTATTAGAGTGATCCTCTCCCCTGAAAATTGGGCAGACAAGTCAGAAAACTCCTGCCTCTATGTCAGATGCAGCCCCATGGGAGTATATGAGTTAACGGTGTGTCGTGGAAGAAAAAGGTAGAGAAGACACTGCTCACTACCCTGGCATGCAACTTGGTGAGTGGAGCACTGTCTGGATTTCAGCCTTTATATGGTCCCTTGGAATAGAGCTTAAACTACCCCTGAACAACCAGGCATAGCCCTTTATGTTAAACACAAACCAGGTCATGACCTAACAGATTCCCACATCCCTCAAAGGCCTCTTTGCTGCTCTGCAAACATTGCAAGCATGCTTCTACCACAGGGCCTTTGCACTTGGTGCTTCCTCTTCCTGGAGTGGTCTCCCCCCACACTATCTTCATCACCTCTTCCCTCTCTCCTTTCAGGCCTTTACTCAAATGCCACCATCTTAGTGAGACCTTCCCAGCCCCCCAATCAAAATAGCAACCTCCCTTCCTTATAGTCCTCTAGCTTCTTCCCTGCTTTATTTTTTTCCATAGTGCTTATCAACACCTAACATGTAATATATTTTTATTTATTTATCTTTTTTATTGTCCATTTCCCCCTTTGAGCATATAAGCTCCAAGGGAACAAGAATCTTCATGTATTTGTTCAGTACTTTAGCCCCAACACTTAGAATTCTACCTGGCACATAGTCAGTGCTCAATAAAAATTTATTGAATAAACAAGTACTCTGCTAAACTGGGTTCCACCTTTTCATCAGGTAATCATGTCCCACCTCACAACTTCTGCACCCATTTTACTACAGCCACTGTTGCAGCCATCAGCTTTGTGCGTGTATGAGCTGACAATACTTCCTATCAGCTGTACCACACACCTGTCATTTTATACTTACAAATGCAGACCTGGCTGGTGTGATCAGTGGGGGAGCAAGCTGGGAGATAAAGGCCTTCCTTCTTTGAACCTCAGACAGGTAAGTCTGAGGCGCACTCTATGTGGCTCCTGAGAGAGTCCCTTGAGGGTTGAGCCCCAGTTGCCCAAAGCTGTGTTAGCAACAGACTCTTGCATTGCTTTCCCTCTTCCTGGTTCCCCACTCCTGTCCCCTGGGATCACTCCCCCCATCTTTTTTCCTTTAAGGTCCTGTGTTTAAGCCCTTGCCTCAGACTTTACTTTTAGAGAAGACTCAGGCTAAAATAACAATTTTTAAAATATGTTTTCAATACCTAAAAAAAAGTTCCTATCCTAAATGTGATACCATTTTTCACCTAAAAAATATTCTAATTTTGATCAGCTATTATTGAGAAGAATATTTAATGACCTAGAAAATGTTCAGAATAAAAAAGTAGGTTACAAAATATTATGTACAAAACAACCCTGTTTTAAATATGTATGTATATCTACACTTAGAAAAAATAGAAAGTAAACACATCAGAATCGTAACTGTGGTTGACAAGATTGTAGATTATTTTCATTTTTATGCATTTATGTATTTTCCATTTGTTGTGCAATTTTCTAATAATTCCAAAAAATTTTATATAGTTTCCAAATATGTATTTATTTTATATTTAAATAAAATTTCTCATTTATTAGTCCAGTAATTCCACCTCCAGGAATTCATCATGAGGAAATAAAAGTGCACAAATTTATGGATGATGATACCCATTAACAGCTATTCATAATACTCCCAAATTAGAAACAACTTGAATTTCAGGCACTGAGAATTGTAAAATAAATGATAGTGCTTCATAGACAGACATTAAAATCAGTTTCTGAAAAATATTATATTGATATAGGGTTATGCTTATGATATATTGTTATAGGAATAAGCCAAGGTACAAAATATATACATGATCTCCAGCCTGGAAAAATTTTTTTAAAATACACATCTGTGCATAGAAAACACAATGGATTTTAAACCAGAGTTAAAATTATAGCTCTACTGCTTTCTAGCTCTGTGCCTTTGGGTACAGTTTACTCTGAGTCTTAGATTCCTGGAAAATGGGGATAATACCTTTCTAGTAGTTATTATAATGACTGAGGTATTAAGCATAAAATGCTTAGAATAATGGCTGACACACGATAATGTCACCATGCATTCACTCATTCATTCATTCCTGATTTAACAACTATTAAGAATGTACTATGAACCAGGTTCTATACCGGGCACTGGGCCTACAGCACTCTCATGGCTATTAAAATGTTAATTAATTGTGACTATGTACATAATGGAATATTATGCATCAGTGAAGACAAATAAACTACAACCACATGTGATAAAATGTTTGACTCTTAGAAACATAACATGAAACGATAAATCCAAGTCACAGATTTCTTGGAATATACCTGTACTGGTCTGTATATATTATGTTCCCCAGAAAAAGTCATGTTCTTTGATGCAGTCTTGTGGGGGCAGGCGTATTAGTGTTGATTAAGTTGGAACCTTTGGATTAGGTTATTTCCATGGAGATGTGACCCACCCAGCCATTGGTGATAACTCTGATTAGATAATTTCCATGGAGGTGTGGCCCTGCCCATTCAGCATGGGCCTTGATTAGTTTCAACAGAGCCCTATAGAAGAGCTTAGACAGAAGGAGCTCACTGCTGCAGCCAAGACGGACACTTTGAAGAATGTACAGGAGCTGAGAGAGAAGCTGGAACACAACCTGGGATCAGCAGACACCAGCCACAAGCCTTCCCAGTTAACAGAGGTTTTCCAGATACCACTGGCCTTCCTTCTGTGAAGGTATACTTGTTGACACCATAGCTTGGACACTTTTATGGCCTTAAGACTGTAACTCTGTAGCCAAATGAACACCCTTTATAAAAGCCAATCCATTTCTGGTGTTTTGCATAACAGCAGCATTAGCAAACCGGAACAATATCATTTTTATAAAACTCAAAACAAGCAAACTAAACATACACTAATCAAAAAATATTTATGTTATATACATATGTAGTAAACTTTTTTTTTTTTAGAAGTCAGAGAATAGCAAATACAAAATTCTAGGATGCTGACTGCCTTTTGAGAGAGCAGGGGCATGAGTTTCATAAGTCGCAGGCAGTTTCCATGCTATTGGCTTGTTGGCAATGTCCTATTTGTTGAGTGGTAGGCTCATGGTGTTCATTTTATTATTATTTGTCAATATCTAGCTACAAATACTATTTTGTGTCAAATATTACACAATTAATTTTTTAATTTTAACAGTGACCTTCTCAAGATAGTAAGATTATGGATGATTTCTTTCTTCCTTACGATTTTCTGAATTTTCCAAATTCTTTTTGAAGGATACATACTATTTCTATACCCAGAAAACATAAGCCTGGCAAAATATATTTTTAAAATGTATACTGAAAATTATAGATTGAACATTGAAAACTCTTTCCCATTTAAGAACAATAGGCATCAATGATTTTCTACGGGTTATAGAATAAAGTCCAAAGACCTCAAGATCCTCTGTGGTCTGGGCTTTCAAATCTCTCTCCCTAATACAGTCACATGTACCATGTATTTAGAGCACTGTTCTCACTTCCCAAATGCACTCTGAAATTTATTTCATATATAGATGTATGTTTATAAATAATACTATGTATTTGTTATATACCATGTATGATATATATTTATATTTATGATATATGTGTATAGAATACACATATTATACACAACACATACATATATACATATAGTATTTATACTATATATGTACATAAAATGTGTATATATCCATAGACAAGTAATATAAGCACCTGGGAAAATTTCAAAATTACAGACATAAAAAATAAAAAGTGAAAGTCTCCCCCCCTTCTCAATCCCCAGCCCCAAAGATAACTACTTTTAACAGTACACCTTCTGAACATCATTTTGAAAACATTTTGGGCATATGTTAATATGTGTATACAGATACGTGTGTGTTAAGAATAATGGCCCGCAAAGATGTTTGCTTCCTAATCTTCAGAACCTGTGAATATGTCACCTTACATGGCAAAAGGGTCTTTGCAGATATTACTGGATTAAGAATCTTGAGATGGGAAGATTATTCTGGATTGTCAGGGTATGCCCAATGTAATCACAAGGGTCCTTATACAAGGGAGGCAAGAGGGACAAAGTCACAAAGAGAAATCTGAAAATGCTACACATTGAAGAGGAATGGAATACAGGCAGCTTGTAGAAGCTGGAAACGGCAAGGAGAGAGTCTCTCTAGAGCCTCCAGAAGGAACACAGTGCAGGCAAAATTCTGACTTTCACTCAGCAAGTCCCAGGATTTCTGATCTCTGGAACTGTGAGAGAATACATTTATGTTGTTTTAAGCCTTTATGTTTGTGATTATTTGTTAAAGCAGCAATAGTAAACTAATATGATGTTTATAAGAGGAAGAGAAAAAAAACAACTTGAGATAGGCAAACACTGTTTCATATTTACAATCCCTCACCAGCTTGAGCAGGATAATGGGTGTCAGGATGTAGACTGGATAAGCAGAGAACAAAGGGCTTTGCTTAAGAAGAGGAGAACAGAGAGAGACCCAAGGGGAAGAACCAGAGGCAGGAGAACATGCAGTAAAGGAATTTGGGAGGGAAGATGAATAGCTTGGTAATTAAAAAATAAAAAGGAAGTGACTAGGATTTTTAAAAAATTATATTTCATCATGTAGCAAATGTTATAAACTTCTTCTCCATCTCTCCATGACAATTTGAGTAAAATTTGCATTATTCACAAATGTTTTATGGAATTGGAGTTGATTTAGGGAATACATCAAATGCTAAACTTCTTGCAAGTAAGTTGAGGGTTGAGAACACACTATGCCCCCAGGGCTCAGGCCCATCTTAAATAATCACCACATAAGAACCACAAAGCCAAGAGTGGCCCCTCGAGATTATGGCTGAATCAAGTTTCAGGTCTAGGGGAATAGAGACCCTGTTTGCAGGAGCCGGGGTGGTCTTCAAAGAGAAGCTGGAGGAATGAGTCTGAGGTCAAAATTTCAGCCTTAAGAAAATTCACTGCTCATGATAAGATTTTTTGGGTGGCCAGTCAGACATAAGCTTCACTGAGGTAACTCACTAGAGTGGAAAAGTCTAAGAAACTCCTTTATGAAGGAGTTGGTATTTAACCACGCCCCAGTAGATACCTTAATCCTCTAGGAAACTGAAGTCTTCCCTAAAAGGGAAGAAGAGATCTGAGGAGATCTTATTGTACAGTATCTCAATCCCATGCCTGGTCCCATTCACACAGGAAGCCCTGCAGACCACTGTAGCTTGAGCTGGCTACTGAGGAAACATGGGATCCAAGGTTGAGGCTCTATGATCCTAGAGCCTGAAGGCGTGCAGAGAGGGCAGGCCGGGACCATAGAAGAAGCCCCTTGGAATTCTGTTTGGTAGCTTGGAAATCATGGCCACAATATTTTTCATCATCTCTCCCCAAGAGGTGGTGTCCATGTCCCCACACCATGAGTCTGGGTTGGCCTTGATATTTGCTTTGATCCACTGAATGTGCTGGAAGGAAGTTGTATGAGGTTCAGACCCTAAGCTTTAAGAGACGTGCAATTTCCCCTTTATCTTTCTTGGTACTCAACCACCATGTAAAGAAGTCCAGGTTCTCCTTCTGTAGAGAGAGGCCACATGGAGAGAGACTCTGAAGGCTGAGAGGCCATGGGAGAGAGTGGCATGAAAGAGAACCAAACCATCTCAGCTGAAGCCAGCACCAAGGCTCCAGGCGTGTGAGGGCGGCTGCATTGGATTCTCCAGTCCAAACCATCCCAGCTGACACCACATGAAGATATGACCTGTACCCACTGAGCCCTGCCCAAATTCCTGACCTACAGAATCGTAAGCAATGAAATAGTTGTTTTCAGCCACAAAGTTCCAGGGTGGTTTGTTACACAGCAACAGATAACTGATACAGTGTGGCAGACCTAGGAAATTAATTAACCTCAATTAATTGAAAGTTGTCAGAACATGTTAGAAATTAAACATAAAATCAGAATATAACTGGGCCATCTGACTCTGCATGTCAATTCATTGAAAAAAGCAAAATCTGATGCCAAATTCTTGAAGAATAATCATAAAGGTAGGAAAAGGGAACTTGTGAATTTTACAAAGTATGTCATACAGAAAGCTTCCTAGATTCGTCTTTAGAATCTTTTATCAAATATTTTTCACTAATGGTAACCGAAAAAAGTCAGTCTCTCTCTCTCTCCCTTTCTCCCTCTGTCTACAGACACACACACACACACACACACACACACACACACACACACACACACACACACTACCCTGCCTCCCTGCTATATATCACTCTCCCTGCACTTCCTCCCTTATCATTGGCTATCACCTCTGCTTTCCAAAAACCCCTGGGAAGTATAACCTTGTCTCCTTCTCTGCCTCCTCTTCTTTTGTGGAAAGCAGTCACTTGGAATTCTGATGAATAGAGTGTCTACAACATTACATACTCAATCCATGCTGGCCACCTTGCCAAAACAACTATCATGTATTTTTACATCTTTGGTTTTTTTTTCCTTCAGATTTTACAGAAGAATGCCAAGGCATCCTTTCAGTTTAAGCTCAAATGCTCCATTCTCAAAACCCTCTTGCCATGCTCTTCACTCATGCCACCCGTCCCCATTCAAACATAACAGCTGGAACAAGCTTCTGCCTTTGTTGACCCCTCTCTTATCCTTATATCTTGTATGATAGTTCTTCACAGGTCTAGCTACCTCATGAGATTACAACCTGCTTAAATCAAGTGCTGTGTGCAGTTTAATATTCAAAGAGAGAAAAGTGATGCCCTGTTTGGTCAAGATCCCTGACAAACAGAAGACAGGCATCTAAAAGCCGATCAACCCACATGCACAACTGGCCAGTTTCTCTGTCACCAGCTGATTCTTCAGATTTAATCTCAGTCCCAAATTTATGGGTGACACTCTAACATCACATGCCAGCCAGCTGAATTATCTAAATGTCTCTGATTTCATTACTATAAATCTTTTCAAAGTTAAACTTCAAGAAACACCTCTAATTTTATTTGGGGAGCCTTTATCTTGACTTTTTTCCTTAAGAGAGTCTAAAGTCCTCTCTAAATTAAAATAAGACCTTAATTCCCTCAAAGTCCACCTACTCCCATTCTTCTCTTTTAGTTTAATCTCTAGGTACTCTCTGGAACTATGTTTCTCAGTGTGGTTGGTAGAGCAACCACATCAGAATCCCCTGGGTACTGGTTAAAATGCAAACTCCTGACCCCACTGGCTGATTCAGAATTTAAAATACATTCCCCAGGTGACGTTCAGGTCCATAAAAGCTTGAAGGCTACTGCTGCAGAGCCACCAGACTGCTCCCATTCCTCCAACATAATGCATAGTTGTGTGCCCTCTGCCTAGAAGGCCCCTTTCCTTCCTACTTAACTGTTGAGAGCCTGCTTATTTTTCTAGACAAAGCTCAAATGTCACCTGTCCCCTAAATTCTTCTCTAATAGAACAGCCAATCATCAAATTTCTATGGAAGGGTATGGGGCCCCAACTAGCTAAATCCATCTTGAAAAAGAAGAATAAAGTTGGAGAACTCACACTTCCTGACCTTAAAATTCATTACAAAGCCACAGCTATCAAACAGCATGGTACTGACACAAGGACAGACATATAGACAAATGGAATCAAATTGAGAGCCCAGAAATCAACCCTCACATTTATGGTCAACCAATTTTTGACAAGTGGGTAAAGACCATTCTATTTGGAAATGAGTCTCTTCAACAAATGCAGCTGGGGGGAAAAGACCCCTGTCTCACACCATATACAATAATAAATTCAAAAAATCCAAGACCTAAATATAAGAGCCAGAACTATCAAACTACTAGAAGAAAAGGTAGGGAAGCTCATTCCTCTTCAGGACTTTGGGTTACATAACAGTTTCTTAGACTTTACACCCAAAGCACCAACAACAAAAGAAAAAAATGGATAATTGGGTCCTCATAAAAATATAAAACTTTTTTGAGCAAAAGGACAAAAGGACAAAAAAGGAGAAAATATTTGGAAAACTACATATCCAATAAAGGTTTAATATCCAGAATATATAAAGAAATCCTTCAACTTAATGACAAAAAGACAAACAAACCAATTATAAAATGAACAAGACTTGAATAGACATCTCTCCAAAGAAGATATACAAGTGACTGGAATGCACAAGAAAAGGTGCTCAACCTCATTAGCCATCAAGGAAATGCAAATCAAAACCATGACAAGATACCACTACACACTCCTTAGAATGGTTACTATTAAAAAAAAAAAAACAGAAAATAAGAAGTGCTGGAGAGAATTCAGAGAAATAGGAGCACTTATTCAATGATGGTGAGAATGTAGAATGGTGTAGTCACTGTAGAAGACAGTTTGGTCTTCAGAAAATCAAGTACAGAACTCAGAAAGAACTACCATATGACTAAGCAATCACACTACTAGGTATTTATGCAAAATAATTGAAAGCAGGGACTTGAATAGATATTAGCACACCACGTTCATAACAGCATTATTCACAATTGCCAAAAGTGGAAATGACCCAAGTGTCCATCAACTGATGAATGGTTAAATAAAATATGGTATATACATAAAATGGAATATTATTCAGCTGTAAAAAGAAATGAAGTCCTGATACATGTGATGACAAGGATGAAGCTTGAAGTCATCATGTTGAGTGAAATAAGCCAGGCACAAAAGGACAACTATTGTATGATCTCACTGATCTGAAAAAATTAGAATAAGCAAACTCATAGAGTCAGAATCTATAATATAGGTTACAGGGGATGGGGAGGAGAGAGGGAATGGGAAGTTAAGACTTAAAATGTATAGTGTTCCTATATGGAATGACGGAAATGTTTTGGTAATGGATGGTGGCCACGGTAGCACAACATTGTGAACCTAATTAACAGCACTGAAATATATATCTGAATGTGATTAAAAGGAGAAATATTAGATTTTATGTGTGGTTACAAAATAGATCTAAAAAAAAAAAAATCCATGGAACTCCACTACACTGACAGTGAACCCTAAGTTAAACCACAGACTATAGTTAATAGTACAATTATACAAATGGTCTATCATCAATTGTAACAAATGTGCCATACCAATGCAAGCTGCTAATAATAGAGTGATATATGGGAATCCTGTACTTTTGACATGATTTTTCTGTAATCCCATAACCTCCCTAAAAAAGAAAAAAGATATAATCTGAGATAATAACAATATACATGGGGAGGGACAGAGATATATCAGAGTGGAGAGTTGTATACTACTGAAACTAGGTTGGTACTTGTTCTAGTTTGCTAATGCTGCCAGAATGCAAAACACCAGAACTGGATTAGCTTTTATAAAAGGGGGTTTATTTGGTTACACAGTTACAGTCTTAAAGCCATAAAATGTCCAAGGTAACACATCAGCAATCGGGTACCTTCACTGGAGGATGGCCAATAGTGTCCGGAAAACCTCTGTTAGCTGGGAAGGCATGTGGCTGGTGTCTGCTCCAAAGTTCTGGTTTCAAAATGGCTTTCTCCCAGGACGTTCCTCTCTAGGCTGCAGTTCCTCAAAAACGTCACTCTTAGTTGCACTTGGGGTATTTGTCCTCTCTTAGCTTCTCTGGAGCAAGAGTCTGCTTTCAACAACCATTTTCAAACTGTCTCTCATCTGCAGCTCCTGTGCTTTCTTCCAAGTGTCCCTCTTGGCTGTAGCTCCTCTTCAAAATGCCACTCTCAGCTGCACTGAGTTCCTTCTGTTTTTCAGCTCATTTATATGGCTCCATTAATC
Organism: Choloepus didactylus; assembly: GCF_015220235.1. Classification (NCBI taxonomy): domain Eukaryota; kingdom Metazoa; phylum Chordata; class Mammalia; order Pilosa; family Megalonychidae; genus Choloepus; species Choloepus didactylus. Next base: position 33,217,889 of record NC_051326.1, read on the forward strand.
AAAGCCCACCCTGAATGGGTGGGGCCACGCCTCCATGGGAATATCTCATCTTAGTTATCCCCTACAGTTGGGTGGGGCACATTTCCATGGAATCACTCAAAGAATTACAATCTAATTAACACTGCTAGGTCTGCCCACACAAGATTACATCAAAGATAATGGCGTTTGGGGGGACATGATACATTCAAACTGGCACAGTACTAGTTGAACTGGGTTATTAGTTTAAGATATTAATTGTAATTACAAAGATAACCACTAATAATATGACTAAAAATATAGAGAAAAGGAAAGAAAGGAATCAAAATGTACATTATAAAATAGTAATGAAATACAAAAAAAGGCAGTAATGGAGTAATTGAAGAACAAAAAACATACAAGACATACAAAACAAATACCTAAATGGCACACTTAAATCCTCCTCAATTATTACCTTAGATATCAATGGATTAACGTCCCCTATTTAAAGGCAGAGATTGGTAGACTGGATAAAAAGCATGATCCATATATATGCTGTCCACAATAGACTCACTTTCAGTCAAAATACCCAAAGAAGTTGAAAGTAAATGGATGGAAAAATACATTCCACACAAACAGAAACCAAAAGAGAGCCAGAGTGATTATACATTGTTCTCAAAATAGACATTAGTCAAAAAAGTGTTCAAGATACAAAGGATATTATATGTTGATAAAAGATTCAATCCTGCAAGAAGATAAACAATTATGAAAATATACGTACCTCACAACAGAGTCCCAAAATATATCAAATTTTGGAGCAAAAATTGACAGAATTAAAGGAAGAAATAGATAATTCTACAATAATAGTTAGTTGGAGACACCAAGACACCACTCTCAATAATTGATAGATCATCTAAACAGAAAATCAGTAAAGAATTAGAGGACTTGAATAATACTATTAGCCTATTAGAACTAATGGATATATGTAGAACACTCCACCCAATAAGAGCAGAATACACATTCTCTCACATGCATATGGGACATTTTCCAGGACAGATCATATGTTAGGCCACAAATAAAATCATTGCATTTTAAAATACTGAAATGATAAAAAGTATATTCTTGGACCACAAGGGAATAGAGTTAGAAATCAATAACAGAAGGAATAATGAAAATTTCAAAAATATGTGGAAATTAAGTAACACATTATTAAACAATCTATGAGTCAAAAGAGAAATTACATGGGAAATTAGGAAATATCTTGAGATGAAAGAATATGAAAACTTAAAGGATGCAGCAAAAGCAGTGTTGAGAGGGAAATTTATAGTTCTAAATGCTTACAGTAAAAATGAAGACCATGAATCAATAACCTGACTTCACACCTAAAGAAACTAGAACAAGAAGAGCAAACTAAACCAAAACTAGCAGAATGAAAGAAATAGTAAAGATTAGAGCAGAGATAAATGAAATAGATAATAGAAAAATAAAAGAGAGAATCAACAAAACTAAAAGTTGGGTCTTTGAAAAGATCAATAAAATTGAAAAACCTTTAGCCAGACTGACAAGGAAAAAGAAAGGGTACAAATAACTAAAATCAGGAATAAAACCGGGGACATTACCACTAACCTTCCAGAAATAAAAAGGATTATAAGAGCTATTAAAAACAATTATATGCCAACAAATTAGAAAACCTGAATGGAATGGACAAATTCCTTGAAACAAATGACCTAATTTGATACAAGAAGAAATAGAAAACTCTCAACAGATATTTAACAAGTAAAGAGATTGAATCAGTCATTTAAAACCTCCCAAAAAAGAAATGTCCAGGACCAGATGATTTCAATGCTGAATTCTACCAAACATTTAAAGAGGATTTAACACCATTCTTTCCTAGTCTCTCCAAAAATATAAGAGGAGGCATTACTTCCGAGCTGATTCTATGAGGCCAGCCTTATCCTGTTATCAAAGCCAGATAAAGACAACACAAGAAAAGAAAATTATAGACCAATATCCCTGTTGAATACAGATGCAAATACCTTCAACAAAATCCTGGCAAATTGAATCCAATAGCATATTTAAAGGATTATACACCATGACCAAGTGGGATTTATTACAGGAATGCAAGTGTGGTTCAACATAAGAAAAATAATGAAGGAAAAAAACCACATGATCATCTCAACTGATGCAGGAAAAGTATTTGACAAAATCCAACATCATTTCATGATAAAAACAAACATAAAACTAGGAATAAAAGGGAACTTTCTCAAAATGAAAAAGGACATATATGAAAAACCCAGCAAATATCATACACTTAATGGTGAAAGACTGTTATTCAACATTGTACTGGAAGTTCTGGCCAGAATAATAAGGCAAGAGAAAGAAATAAAAAGCATCCAAATTGGAAAGGAAGAACTAAAATTATCCCTGGTTACAGATGACATGACCCTATATATTAAAAAATCCCAAAGAATCCACAAGAAAGCTACTAGAACTAATAAACAAAATTCAGCAAAGTTGCAAGGTACAAGATAAACACCCAGAAGTCAGCTGGAGTTCTATACACCAGTAATGAACAATCTGAAAAATCAAGAAAAAATTCCATTGACAGTAGTATCTAAAAGAATAGAATAAACAGTTATAAATTTAACTAAGAAAGTGAAAGACTTACACACTGAAAACTACAAAACATTGCTGAAAGAAATTAAAGACCTAAATAAATGAACAGACATCCCTTGTTCTTGGATTGGAAGACTTAATATTGTTAAAATATCAATACTGCCTAAAGTTATCTACAAATTCAATGTAGTCCCTATCAAAATTTCAGCAGAACTGAATTTGTTGCAGAAATGGAAAAGCAGATCTTCAAATTCATATGGAATTGCAAGGGGCCCTGAATAGGTAAAACAATCTTGAAAAAGAACAAAGTTGAAGGACCCACACTTTCTGGTTTCAAAACTTACTACAAAGCTACAGTAAGTAAAACAGTGTGGAACTGGCATGAGGATAAACAAATAGACCAATAGGATAGAATTGAGAGTCCAGAGATAAATCCACACATGTATGGCCAGTTGATGTTCAACAAGGGTGCCAAGTCCATTCAACAGGGAAATAACAGCCTCTTCAAAAAATGGCACTGGAACAACTGGAAATCCTTACGCAAAAGAACAAATGTGGATCCCTACCTCTCACCATACATATAAATTAATTCAAAATGGATCAACAACATAAACATAAGAGCTAATACTTACAAGAAAACATCTTCAGGACCTTGTAGTAAGCAATGGATTTTTAGATTTTATATCAAAATCACACACAACAAAAGTAAACAATAGATAAAATGGACCTCATCAAAATTTAAAACATTGTGCATCAAAGAACATCATCAAGAAAGTAAAAGACAACCTACAGAGTGGGAGAAAAGATTTGGAAACCATATATCTGATAAAGGTTTTATATCCAGAATATATAAAGTACTCCTACAACTCAACAAAAGACAACCCAATTAAAAAATGAACCACGGATTTGAACAGACATTTCTCCAAAAATATTCAAATGTCCAATAAATATTTGAAAAGATTCTCAACGTCATTAGCCATTAGAGAAATGCAAATTAAAACTACAACGAAAATACCACTTCACACCCACTGAGATAGCTATTATTTTTAAAAACTGTAAATAATAAGCATTGGCAAGGATGCAGAGAAATAGGAACCCTCATATATTGTTAGTGGGAATGTAAAATGGCACAGCCACTATGGAAAACAGTTTGGCGGTTCCTCAGAAAGTTAAACATAGAATTACTGTATGAACCAGCAATCCCACTCTTAGGTATATACCCAAAGGAATTGAAAGCAGAATATGAACAGATATTTGTATACCAACGTTCATAACATTATTCACAGTAGCCAAAAGATAGAAGCAACCCAACTGTTCATCAGCAGATGAATGGATAAACAAAATGTGGTAGATCCACACAGTGGAATACTATTCAGCCATTAAAAAAGAAGTGACATGCTGGTATGTGCTCCAACATGGATAAACCTTGAAGACATCATGTAAAGTGAAATAAGCCAAAGGGCAAATAATGTGTGATTTTTCTTATATGAAATACTTAGAACAAGCACATTCATAGTAACACAAAGCAGAATAGTGGTTCCCATATGGGGAGAGGGAAATGGGGAGTCATTGCTAAATGAGGATGAGTTTTGAGTTGGGATGATGAATTTAGTCTGGAAAGAGGGGCAACAGTTACACAATATTGTCAATGTACTTAATATCAAAGAACTGACCACCTAAAATGGTTAAAATGATTTTTATGTTATATATATTTTACCATAAGTAGAAATAAATTATATTTAAAAAGTTTAACTGGGCATCCTGTATTTTATTTGCTAAATCTCATAACCTTATTGAGGGGTACTGCAAGGATTAAAGAAAATGATTACAAGGCCCTGGCAACGGCCAGCACAGAGTAGGCCCAAGGTGGTAACTCTTACCAAGCAACAGGAAACCAGTAACATTTTTTGAGCAAGAGGGTGACAGAACTATCCATCTTGGAGATTCTAAATTTAGCTCTGGCCTAAAACAATTATTTGAGAATTCTTAACGTACCCAGAAGTAGAAAGTTGAACTCATCTTAAATATATCATGTAAGTAGCTTTCAATTATAACTTCATCTTTTCCAGGTTCTGCCTCAGCAACTTTGTAATCTGTTTTTTGAAGTGTCAAAGACTCCAAGCATAATGAATGAGAATAATCATTCTTTCTGAGAATGACTGGGCTTTGATGATACATTGTGTCAGATGTATAGTCTGACTTGAATGGCAACTGGCCAAATCATTGTTTCCACTCAATTAATTTACAGCCCTGGGGAGCTGAGCCAGGATTCTGACCTCCCATCTCCTGACGCCATCAACAGCCCTGAATCTCAACCTAGGCTTTAACGTAAGGAGAAGAATATGTGCTTTCACAGATGACTTCTGGAAACAAATGAAAACTTTAATAAATTAACAGAGAAATTATGTAAAACTTAATAGAGGGAACTTTTCTCTGGCGTCACTGAAAAATAAAATGTGGCAGACTCTGCCGGGCCAGTTGCACCCCAAATTTTCTCCCCTCTTCCTGGACATGTGGTTGGACCTGAGAGACAGTATCTCCCAATTTCCCCTACAGCTAAGTGTGCCCATGGGATTTAGTTTTAGCCCATGGGATGTATTTGAAAGCAATGTGTATAACTTTCATGCCACTTGGTTAAAAGAAGACTACTTGTCCTAGACTTCCACTTTTCTCACCATCCTGGCTATAAACAGTCATACTGGCCAGCCTTGGAAGGCAGGTGTTGAGAACAGCACCCACCCTGCACCCTAAAATGAGAGAGGAATACACTTTTATGTTCTTGAAGCTACCAAATGTTTGGGGGTTGCTTTGTTGTATCAGCCTAGCCTTTACTCTGTCACAAAATTTGTCCACATGACTCAATTTCCCCAGGAGAGTTACACTTAGAATGTAACCCAAACTTACCTGACCTCAGGACTTTACATGATCTGGCTCCTCCCCATTTCTGCAAATATGATGACCCTACTCCTTCTGCACTGGCCTCTTCTCTGACTCCTCCTCAGAAAGGTCTTACCTAACTAATAGCCCTGAAGCGTCTCAACCCTATGTCCCTTCCCCCTCCATTTATTTCCTCTGAACATTGATCATACTCTGTAATTATCCTGTCCATTTATTCTTGTGTTTGTTCATTGGCTGACTGTCGCCATGTAGGACCCCTGACAGCAGCAGAGTTGTCTGTTTTGCTCCCCATTGTATCACCAGGGCATAGCATAATGCCTGATGCATTGGGGGTGCTCAATAAACAGGTGTCAAAATAATGAATTAGCAACGATGAGTTTTCAAATATATATATAAATATGTCTAGAGAAGTAGGATAGCTCATCAGAAGACAACTTTCAGGAAAGGGGAGAGATTTCAGGGTAGAAGACAGACGTCATCCCAAAAGAAGAGGTTAGGCAAGATGATGAACTGGACTCATTCAGGCTTGAGGGGTGGAGAGGAGCAGTGGTGGCTTTCCCTCAAAGCCATCTGAACCTGGACATCTTGTTGGCAACTGTAAATCCTGGGAGAAAGGACTATGAATGACACTAAAAAGAGGTCTCATTAGCTGTCACTCCTTGGGCCTGTATTAGTTTCCTAGGGTTGCCATAAAGTACCACATACTTTGTAACTTAAAACAACAGAAATTTATTATCTCCTGGCTGTGGTGGCTCAAGGTGTCAGCAGGGACATCTCCCTCTGAAACATGTAGGGGAGAATCCTTTCTCGCCTCTTCCCAGCTCGGATGGTTTGCTGGCTGTCCTTGGCCCACCTTAGCTTGCAGCTGCTGTCACCACATGGCCATCTTCCCTCCTGTGTCTATCCCCTCTCCTCTTCTTATAAGGACACAATCACATTGGCTTGTGGGCCTGCCCTACTCTAGTATGACCTCATCTTAATTTAATTCCATCCACTGTGATCCTATTTCCAAATAAGGCACATGCTGAGATACTGGGGGTAAAGACATCCATATATCTTTTGGGGAGCCACAATTCCATCCATAACAAGCCCCAAGCAACATTGCCATGAGACCTTTCTAACAGCCTTACTCCACACATCAATACAAGGCACTTGCAAAAATGAAGTCTGCGAGAAGCACAGCCTTGATCCGAGAATGGTGAGGGGAGCAGGCAGCTCAGGCCGAGCTCAGAGCAGCAGGTAGCAGGAGCCCAGCCCAAAGCTGCAGCTCTGTGAGTAGCAGCCCAGAATGAATGGGAAGGATCCCTGTGCACCTGAGAGCTCCAAGACTGTCTGAGGATTCCAAGACAGACCTGAAGGGAAGAGGAAATCCGGAAGGATCAGCTACGCAGCTGTTGAGATTCAACGGCTAGTGCGATATATGCACATGGGAGTGCAGCTAGTGATGTAAAAATCGAACAGTCACTTTGATATGTACCAGCCAAGGTCATAGCATATAATCATAACACATAAGTGCAGGACAGGAATCCTTGGGGAAGAAAGAAGGGAGAGGAAATATTGACTGGGAATCTACAGTGTCCTGATGGAAACATACATCTGAACTCAATCATTGTTAACATTATGCTGCAGTGGGCATTGTTATTCCTTAAGGTAATCAAAACAAATATAAATTAACATCAGTACACTCTGTCATCAAAAGGTTTTAATGTTATAACTATTTTGTGAAAATAGTTTTATAAAGATTAATGTTATAACTATTTTGTGAATTTAAATTGTAGATAGATGTCATTGGGACCTTCTGTGTGTGCCAAGAAATTTACTTGAAATTTAATCCTCACACTCAAACTGCTTGGTTTGTTAGTCCCAATTTAGTCCTGATTTAGAGACAAAGCAACCGAGCCTAATAAGATTACTATTTACCCAAAGTCACATAGCTTTTATCGGCAAGCTAGGTCAGTTGTAATTCCAAAGGTCTTTCCACGTCAACACGCAGCTTCCCTGGAGATCACCTAGCTCCACCTTCAGATTCTACAGGTAAAAAAAGCTAATCCCAAAAAGTAGATGATCAGGAAACATGGCCAATGAGTGCCCAAGTTCACTCTAAAGTGCAGATCTACTCACCCCCAGTGCCGTGTTTTTCCCATCATTGCTTGCTCCCATCCTCCGCAGGGGGCAATGCCCTCCAGCCAAAGGCCACCAGGACCACACCTATAGTTAAACAAATTGGATTTATCACTGCAGTGAGGAGAAAACACATTGCAGGTCATCTCAGGAAGAGAATGGTAGAGAGGACATGTTATAGAAAGTGGGCTTGTGTTAAGTGATCTGGGGCAGAGTTTAGTAAGCAGGACTTTGCTCTGAATTATCAGGAAGCAGGGGTAACTCCATGACTCTCTTAAATGTCTTCTAGGAGAGAAAACTAGACCAAGACTAAAGCTGTAATTGGTAAAGAAGCAGCAGTCATTTAGCAAAAAAAAAAGGGGGGGGTGTTATATTAGTTTTCTGTTGCTTCATAAGCAATTACCACAAACTTGGTAGCTTAAAGTAAAAAATTTACTCACAGTTTCTGTAGGTCAGAAAGCTGGGCTTAGCAGGCTGCATTCTCTACTTATGGTCTCACCAGGCTGAAATTGAGGTGTCCACTGGGGCTCTTTTGGGGCAGAATTCATTTCCTTGCAGCTGTAGGACTGAGGCTCTTGTTTCCTGTTTAGCTGTTGGCAGGACACTTTGAGCTCCTAGAGGTTGCCCACAGTTCCTTCCATGGCCCCCAAAGGCAGTTCACAACTTGGATATTTGCTCCCTTCCAGGAAAGCCAGAGTGTATCTCTCTTTCTTTCCCACAACCAGCTTGGGAGAACTCTGCTTTTTAATGGTGTGTGTGCTTTAGTCAGGCCCACCTGGATAACCTCCCTATTTTAAGGCCTAGTGATTACAGAACTTAATTACATCTGCAAAATCCCCTCACAGCACTACCTGAGTCAACGTTTAATTGAATAACAAGAAGAAGGTGTGCATACAACAGGAGCTGGGGATCTTTGGCACCCTTTTAGAACCCTGCCTACCAAAAGGGGGAAGTTTGGAATTCTGTGGCTGAGACAATGTAATATTTGTGTGTCCTTGTTTATGATTATGAAGGGTCTTGCTTTTGTCTTGATCGATCATGGTCAGAAAGTGGCCTTGTCTCATATTGATGTTGTGAGAAATTTTTTAAGTTCAACCCAATACGGAATCCTAGCTAATAGCACCAGGCCAGCTCCTAGATGTCCAGAGCTGCTTTTCTCTTTCTCAAGAGAAAAGTGACATGCTAGTGACACCCAACAGGGAAATGGGCAGAGGATATGAAGAGCTGTTCACAGAAGAGAAAACCCAAGTAGTCAACAGATATATGCACAATGTCTCTAGTAATGAGGCAAATGTAAAGCAAAACAAAAACAATATACACTGATGCCCTTTGGATTGGCAAAAATTTAGAAAGCTGATGATACAAAGGTTGATGAAGATGAAGAGAAACAAGAAATGTCACATACTGCCCACAGGAATGTAAACTGTTGACTTTTGGAAAGTAATTTGGCAGCCCCCAGAACAGTGAAGATATGCATACTCTTTCATCTACAATATATTTATAAATGCCCCAAAGAAATTCTTATACATATGCAAAAAAGGCATATACAAGAATGTTGACTGTATGCAATAGAAATAAATCAAAACAAACCCAAAAAATGGAATAACCTAATGCCCATCCACAGGAGAATGGATAAATAAATTGTGTTATAATATTCAGACAGTGGAACACCATATGGCATTTAAAAATGAAAGCACTAGGGCTACATCTATCAACTTTGAATAAACCCCAGAAAGAATGTTGAGCAAAAGAATCAAGATGCAGAGGGACATTTGCAACAAGATAACATTTATATAAACTTTTAAATCAGGCAAAACATGCTTTATAATGTTTGTGGGCATATGTGGTAAAATATAAAAATGTGAATAGAAAGGATAAAGTCTGAATTCATGAGTGTGATCTCCTCTGGGGAGAGAGAGAGGAAAAGAGAGATCAAACAAGGGTACACAGGGGGTCTCCATTGTATCTATAATGTGCAATTACCTTTAAAGAATTCACAGGCAAAAACGGCTTAATATTAAGACCTGGTGAAGCTGGAAATGGGTATGTGGGTTTTCATTATATTATTCTTTATTCATATCTATACAATTAAAAAACTAAAGTTACTAATTGATTTGAGTGGGAAGAGGCAAGTTCATTTTTCTAAGCAAAAATAATAAGAAAAAGCAGTGAGGGAACCAGGAGAACAGTGTTGCCAGCTATAGAACTGGGCTGCAGGGAAGCATAATAATAAAAGAATCTTGAATGTTTTCAGGACACCTTCCCCAAGAATACCTTCCTTGATCTCCGTACCAACTCAATTCTGGGTTTCTGTAATACCCTGTATATTCATCTATCATTACACTTACCATACCCAATAGGAATAAGCTGTTCTCAACACCCATGACATCCCTTCATTTTATATTTTTATTAAATATATTTCCATAACTGAGGCACAAAAGGCAGGTTATCTCAGAGAGCATGGGATTTCAAGTTATTTCTACTTACTTATATTCTCATATATTGTTTGAATCCAAAGACACAAGTAGGTTAAAAGTGAAAGAAAGGAAAAAATATACCATGCAAATAATAACCAAAAGAGAGCTGAGGTAGCCATACTAGTATCAGATAAAACAGACATCAAGTCAAAACTGTTATGATGGCCAAAGAAGGCCACTATGTACTGACAAAGGTGTGGTCAATTCATAAGAAGAGATAGAAATTATAAATATATGTGCACCTAATGGCAGAGCCCCAAAATATACGAAGTATATATGGACAGATTTGAAAGGAGAAAGAGATGGTCCCCTATTAATAGTAGGAGACTTCAAAATACCACTTTCAATAATAGACAGTACACCTGGACAGAAAATCTATAAGGAAATAGAAGACTTGAGGGATACTATAAACCAACTAGAACTATCAGACATATACAGAACACTTCTCTCAACAACAGCAGAATATACATTCTTCTCTAGTACACATGGATCATTCTCCAGTATAGACCACATGTTAGGTCATAAAACAAGTCTCAGTAAATTCAAAAATATTTATATCATGCAATGTATCTTCTCCAGTCCCTATGGAACGAAGCTAGAAATAAATAATGGGAAAAAGTGGAAAATTCACAAATAAGTGAAAATAAAACAATATACATTTAAACAACCAATGGGTCAAAGAAGAAATCACAAGAGAAAAAAGGAATGTTTTGAGGCAAATGAAAAAAAACCACAACATACGAAAACATATGGGATGCAGCAAAGGCAGTGTTGAGAGGGATATCTATAGCTCTAAATACTTACAGTAAAAGAGAAGAAAGATCTCAAATCAGAGACCTAACTTCACAACTGGAGGATCTAGAAAAAGAAAAGCAAACTATACACAAAGCTAGCAGAAGGAAGGAAATAACAAAGATCAGAGCAGAGATAAATGAAATAGATAATTTAAAAAAATAGAGAGAAACAATGAAACAAAAAGATTGGTTCTTTAAAAAGATCAATAAAATTGACAAATAGTTATCTAAAGAGACAAAGAGTAAAAGAGCGTATACAAATAACTAAATCAAAAATGAAAGGGAGAACATTACTATCAACCTCACAGAAATAAGGAGATTATAAAAGGAAATCAACAACTATAAAACAACAATTTAGATAAATTAGATGAAATGGACAAATTCCTAGAAATACACAATGACCTGCACTGACTCAAGAAGAAATAGAAGATCTCAACAGATCAATCTCAGGAAAGTAAATCAGTTATTAAAAACCTCCCCCAAAAGAAAAGCCCAGGCAATTTCACATAAATTATCTTATTTGATCTATACCTACAAGGCAGGTAAGTGCTGTTATCCTCATTGTTTTGGTGAGAAAACCAAGGTAGGTGTGTCTAGATGGCTTCCCCAGAGACACAGAGGTGATGAGTGGCCAAAGTGAAGTCTGACCTGGAATCTACTGATGCCAATTCCAGTATTATTTCCTCTATATCAGTGGCATTCAAGTTGGGTTTTCAGGACTCCTTTCTACTCTGGATAATTATTGAGACCTTTTGCTTAGGTGATTCATATCTATTGATATTTACCATATTTTAAAGACTGAGAAATTTTTAAATGAAGAAAAAAAAAAAAGAGCATAGGACCAGATGGCTTCACTGGTGAATTTTATCAAAGATACCAAGAAGAATTAACACCAGTCTTGCTCAAACTCTTCCAAAAAAATTGAAGAGGAGAGAACACTACCTAACTCATTCTATGAAGGCTGCATCACCCTAACACCAAAGCCAGATAAAGACATCACAAGAAAATTACTGGTTGATGGTTGTGGCTGGGTGAGCTCTGTTTGTTCGTATCTTTATTGTAATTGAGGTTACGCGGGGTGGCAGGGTAGTAGGAGTAGGATTAGGGATAGTGTAATGAGGAAGGAAAGGAAATAGAGTTTAATTAGTCCTTTTTTGGTTGGAGGTATTAATTGAGGCTAGGAGGTTGAGTTGGGATAACTTTTATGAATATAGATGCAAAAATCCTCAACAAAATACTAGAAAACAGAATCCAACAGCACCTCAAAATAATTAAACACCATGATTGACTGGGATTTATTCCATATACAAGGGTGGTTCAACATAAGAAAATCAATTAATGTAATACACCACACTAATAGAAAATTGATACAGAAAAGGGAGTCAACAAAATTCAGTATCCCTTCTGACAAAAAAAACACTTACAAAACTAGGAATAGAAGGAAACTTCCTCAACATGATAAAGGACATATATGAAAAACCCACTGCTAACATTATATTCAGTGGTGAAAGATGGAAAGCTTTCCCTCTAGGATCAGGAACAAAACAAGGATGCCCACTGTCACCACTGTTATTTAATGCTGAACTGAAAGTTCTAGCCAGAGCAATGAGGCAAGAAAAAGAAATTCTAGCCAGAACAGCTAAGCAAAAGTGAGAGAAGTGACTCTTTCACTATTGGCAGATGAAATGATCCTATATACAGAAAATCATGAAAAATCCACAAGAAAGCTACTAGAATGAATAAATTCAGCATGCAAAAATCTATAGTGTTTCTATACACCAGTAATGAACAATCTGAACAAGATATCAAGAAAAAAATTCCATTTACAATAGCAACTAAAAGAATCAAAATGTCTAGGAATAAAATCTAACCAAGCTCCCTTTATCCACTGTATGGACAGATGAGTAGAAAAATGGGAACAAAAAGTTGGGGGTTGGGATGTTTTAGTTGTCCTTCTTTACTTATATTTTTAATCTTTTTTATTATTTTATTTTATTTTATTTTTGGAGTAATGAAAATGTTCAAAAATTGATTTTGGTGATGAATACACAACTATATGATTGTATTTTGAATAACTGTACACTGTGGATGATTGTAGGGTACATAAATATATCTCAATAAAATTGAATTTTAAAAAATCTAACCAAGGTTATAAAGGATTTATACATAGAAAACTATGAAACATGGCTAAAAAAAAAAATCAAAGAAGATCTAAATAAATGGAAGGGCATTCCATGGATTGGAAGACTAAATATTGTTAAGATATCAATTTTACCCAAAGTGATTTACAGAATCAATGTAATCCTAATAAAAAGTCCACCAGCAAATTTTGCTGAAACGGAAAAACTAATCAAATTTATCTGGAATGGTAAGAGACACCAAGCAGCCAAGAAAATAGTTGGAGGGCTCACACTTTCTGATTTTAAAATCTATTACAAAGCTATGGTAATCAAACCAGCATGGTACTGGCACAAGGTCAGACATATAAACCAATGGAATCAAACTGAGAGGCCAGAAATAAGCCCTCCCATCTATGGTCAATTGATTTTTTTGAGAAGGGTAGCAATCCACTCAATGGTGAAAGAATCATCTCTTCAACAAATGGTGCTGGGAAAACTGGACATCAAAAAAAATGAAAGCAGCTTCCTACCTCACACCATGTACAAAAGTTAACTCAAAATGGATCAAAGACCAAAATATAAGAACTCAAACTATTGAACTCCAAGAAGAAAACAAAGGCAAACATCTTCAGGAACTTGTTTTAGGCAATAGTTTCTTAGAATTTACACCAAAAGCAGAAGCAACAAAAGAAAGAATAGATAAATGGGACCTCATCAAAATTAATAACTTTTGTGCATCAAAGGACTTTATCATGGAAGTAGAAAGACAACCTACAGAATGGAAGAAAATATTAGGAAGCTAATTCAAGACAATAAAAAGACAATCTAATTAAAAATTGGCAAAAGACATGAATAGATATTTCACCAAATAAGATATACAAATGGCCAAAAAGCACATGATAAGATGCTCAATATCATTAGCCATTAGGGAAATTTGAATCAAAACCATAGTGGGATGTCATTTACCATTCATTAAATGGCTACTATTTAAAAAAACAAAAACAAAAACAGAAAATAAGTGTTGGAAAGATGTGGAAAAATAGGAACTCTCAGTTATTATTGGTGGGAATGTAAAATGGTGCAGCCACTGCAGCAAACAGTTTGGCACTCCCTCAAAAAGATAAGTATAAAATTACAAGACCAAGCAGCTCCATTTCTAGGCGTATAACCAAAAAGAATTGAAACCAGGGACTCGAACAGATATTTGCACAATGATGTACACAGCATTATTCACAATTGCCAAAAGATGCAAGCAAGGAAGCAACCCAAGTGTCCATCAACCAATGAATTTATAAACAAAATGTAGAATATACATACCATGGAATATTATTCAGCCATAAAAAGGATTGAAGTACTGATACATGTGACAGTATGGATGAACCTTGAAGACATTACATTGAGTGAAATAAGCCAGACATTAGAGGACAAATACTGTATGATGTCACTGATGTGAAATAATCAGATTAAGCAAATTCAAATTCATAGAGTAAGAAACTAGCATACAGGTTACCAGGGAGCCTGGATAGGTAGGGAATGGGGAGTTAAAGCTTATTTGGTACAGAGTTTCTGTTTGAGGTGATGGAAAGGTATTGGTAATGGATGGTGGTGATGGTAGCACAACATTGTTAATGTAATTAACGCAACCAAATTATATATAGTGGTACCTCAGTACTCCACTGCTTTGAAACTTGTCAAATTTCGTACTTAACACATTTTTACTTGAAAGTTTTGTCCCGGTACTTGTCATTTGTTCGGTACCCGACGCGCAAACGTTGGTTGCCTTGTGACTCGCTACCCTTTTGAGCCAAACAAAGAGTCATGCATTGGTCTTGCCCTGTGCACATCCCCTTGTGGTCTTATCTTAGCTTCTGTGGTCATTTTGTGTATTTTTGTGCTTTTTTTTCTCATCCTAGGCCCTAAGAAACTGAGTGGAAAATAAAATTACTTCACACCACCATTAAGCAAAAAAAAAAGAAATAATAGGCAAATATGAGAGTGATACTCACATTACTGATCTTGCTAGGGAATACAGTATGCCTAGAACAATGGTCTCCACCATCATTGAGAATAAAGAAGTGATTTTAAAAAAGGCTGATGTTGAGGAGTTAGTGCAGGAACATCGTGAAGAGCTCAGCACTGAGGAGCTGCAGGAACTACAGAAGGAGCAGCAACAAGAAGTGGCTGAAGAGATTTATTTGGGTGAGGAGATAAGGGAGGGTGTCCCCAGTTCCTTGACAAAAGAAATGTGTGCAAAATGGGAAGAAGTTCAAAACTTTATGGAGAAGTACCATCCAGACAAAGCTCTGACAAGCAGAAATGTGAATTTATTGAATGAACTTCACATTTTTGAGGGATTCTGAAAAGAAGACAAAAGCAGTCCTCATTGGATAAGTTTTTAGTGAAGATGACAAACCATATGTCAGAGGCTGTGGTGCAAGTTGAAAACTGGTAGAAAAGAAAAAGAACACCTGAAGTGCAAGTGCCCGATGTTCTATTGGAGGGGGACTCTCCTTCCAAGCAACTCTCCATGTACCCTCTCCTCCCCACCACTCTCCCCCCACCATCCCATTAGGCCATGGACTCTTCTCAGTCCAGGTAAAGTGAAGTTGTTATTTTATTTAATCTAAGTATTTATTAATTTGGGGGTTTATTTCTCACATAAAGAAATGATACAAAACCGTATCTTTTTACATATTGCCATAAAAATGTGCATTGTCTTTGGTTGCAGAACTCATTAAATTTATTTACATTATTCTTATGGGAAAAATTTATTTGGTACTCATCATTTTTGGTACTCATCACACCTCCCGGAACAAATTAATGATGAGTACTGAGGTACCACTGTATTTGAATGTGATTAAAAGGGGAGATTTTAGGATATACATGTGTTAACTAGAACAGAAATATTTTACAAACTAAGAACCATAAAAAAACAAAAGTGAACCCTAGTGGATTCTATGGACTATAGTTAATACTATAATTATAATAATACTGTTTCATCAACTATAACAAAATTACCACACTAATGCAAAGTGTTAATAATAGGGAAAGCAGTATGTGAAGGGGGCATGGTATACGAGAACTCTATTTTCTGCATAATTTTTTATAAATCTACAACTCTAATAAAAAAAAATCAAAGCATGTAAAAAGTTCTTTGCTAGTAAATCTCCCTAGCAATGTGGAATATGACTCCCGGAGAGGAATGTAGACCCGGCATTGTGGGATGGAAAACACCTTCTTGACCAAAAGGGGGAAGTGAAAGGAAATGAAATAAGCTTCAGTGGCAGAGAGATTCCAAATGAGCCGACAGGTCACTCTGGTGGGCACTCTTATGCACACTTTAGACAACCCTTTTTAGGTTCTAATGAACTGGAATAGCTAGCAGTAAATACCTGAAACTATCAAACTACAACCCAGAATCCATGAGTCTTGAAGACAATTGTCTAAAATGTAGCTTGTGAGGGGTGACAATGTGATTGGGAAAGCCATATGGATCACACTCCCCTTTGTCTACCCTATGGATGGATGAATAGAAAAATGGGGGCAAAAAAAAAAAAAAAAACGCACCCAGTGTTCTTTTTTACTTTAATTTTTATTCTTATTATTTGTGTGTGTGTGTATAATGAAAATGTTGATGAACACACAACTATATAATGATACTGTGAACATATGAATGTACACTTTGTATGACTGCATGGTATGTGAATATATCTCAATAAAATTGAATTTTAAAAAAAAAGTTCTTTGAGTTTCTGGCTCCTTTCCTAGATGCTTTCATTTAATCCTCACTGCAACTCTATGAAGTGGGTACTATTATCCCCTTTTCATTGATGAGGAAAGAGACACAGAGAAGTTACATGATTTTCCAAAGGCTGTACAACCAGAAAGTGCAAAGCCAGGATTTGGTGCTTGAGGTCTGCCTGCAGAGCCTGCTCTCTGATCCACGATGCCACGTGACCACCCTTTGTGACCACCCTTTGTGCGCTGATACACGGAACAAGTAACATACAGCCTACGCACTGGCCCAACCACTATCGCACGCAGCAGAATGGTGTGACAAGGAGATCCAAAATAGTGTCAGTCAGACACCTGGCAGCAAGAGGCCTGTTAGCAAGAGGCAGAAAGCACCAAGTCAGAACCTGTTGGGAGTGGGAGGAGGGCAAAGACACTTCAAAAGGAAACCTGTCTACACACTGGAGACATGTGTAGGGCCAAATCTACATTTATACATTTATGTCCATATAGAAGCATACATTATGGGGGGGGGGGGATTCTTCCATGATCTGATCAAAATAGAAGTTAGAGCTGCCTTAGATACAACTCTAAGGCTAATACCTAAATAGGGAAACATATCAATAGTGTGTGTATTAGCAGCTGAAGCTTCTGAACCTTGAATCAACAGTCCTTGTTATCACTGACAAAAGGATGCAACTGCAGTGAGAGAAGGAGCTCTTCCTTGCTGCCTTGGATTCCACCACACTGCTAGCTTAAAGCATCCTTAGAGCAATGCTGTTTCACTCTTCAATGCCTTGGCCATGCCTTTATCAGTTTGGGGGGCTGATTAGTTCCACAAGCCTGAGTAAATTCAATTCACCTCACAATTCCAATGCAGTGAGTACAGGATGGGCAAGTAACCACCCAGAACTTTTTTTTCTATTGTTTTTTTAATACCATCTGCAGAGACATGCTACAGTGAGAAGTTACGATTGCCTAAAATGAGGATTCTCCTCTCTACTGAACCGTTCTTGAATTCTTGAATTCCCAAAATACAAGCATACCTTGTTTTATTGTGGTTTGCAGATGTTGTGTTGTTTACAGTCACCCTGCATCAAGCAAGTCTCTTTTTTCCAACAGCGTGTGCTGACTTCATGTCTGCCACAGTTTGGTAATTCTTGCAAAATTTCAAATTTTTCATTGTATTATATCTGTTATGTGGTCAGTGATCTTTGATGTTACTATTGTAATTTGGGGGGGCACCACACACTGCACCCATATAAGGCAAACTTAATCAATAAATGTTGTGTGTGTTCCGATTGCTTCACCAACTGGCATTCCTCCATCTCTCTCCCTCTCATAGGGCCTTCCTACTCCCTGAGAGACAACAGTTTCGAAATTAGCCCAACTAATAACCCTACAATGGCCTCATGTCTCTCATGTGCAATCAAAAGCTAGAAATGATTAAGCTTAGTGAGGAAGGCATGTCAAAAGCTGAGAAAGGCTAAAATCTAGGCTTCCTGCACTATATAGATAACACCTCTTAGGTTTTAATGTATTGGAATAGCTAGAAGTAAGTACCTGAAACTATCAAACTCCAACCCAGTAGTCTGGATTCCTGAAGACGATTCTATAACAATGTAGCTTACAAGGGGTGATGTGATTGTGAAAACCTTGTGGATCACACTCCCTTTATCCAGTGTATGGATGGATGCGTAGAAAAATGGGGACAAAAACTAAATGAAAAATAGGGTGGGCTGGGGGAGTGATTTAGGTGTTCTTTTTTACTTTTATTTTTTATTCTTGTTCTGATTCTTTCTGATGTAAGGAAAATGTTTGAAAATGGATTGGGGTGACGAATGCATAACTATATGATGGTACTATGAACAGTTGATTGTGCACCATGGATGACTATATGGTATGTGAATATATTTCAATAAAATTGAATTTAATTTTTAAAAAAAAAGATTACATCCCTTAAATTTGGAGTTCAAAGTTTAATTATATCATATTTTAGCCAGCAAAGGATGTTACAAAAGAACATTTTAGAACAAAGTTAATTTTTTCTTAATTTTCCAACATAGATTCAAATTCTCTGTAAGTATTTTGGAATGACTTAATATTACAAATCCAGGTCCTTTCTGCTTAAACAAGAAACATGCTTAAAACAGTTTTAATTGCTAGGCTAATTATTTTTTTCATATCAAGAATATTTTTAAAGTGGTTTTCCTTCCAACACTATGATTTGTTGATATATTTTGAGTACTAATTAAAATATGGTGCATTCTGGAAAATTGCTGAAATATGTTTTCCCAGCTCACTAAATCATAGCAATGTCAGCCTTTGCATCCAATGCATCAAAGGGCCATTTCAGAGTAGAGTAGAGAGGTCAGGGTCAAAGCCTTCAAGAGTTGTTCAGGGCCTAGGCCTTCTCAAGTTAGAAAGTAGAATTGTAAAGTGCTAATCAGCATTACACAAACTAAGCCTAGATGTAGGGCTCCATTCCCTGCAAAGATATGAGAGCAAAGCAGGGAATTATGGCTATCATCCACCATGATCCTCAAGAGATGTCTTTTCACAATCCTTTTTATATTTGATGCTTGTTTTGCATCATGTTTTTAATTTGTCTTTACTTTTCTTTGATAAAAAGCATACTATTTTTGTATGTTCTCAAGTACATCAAATTTACCAATGTTTCTAAGCAGTGTTTCTAATAAGCATTTCCAGGATTCTTTTAAAAGAGCATAATGTACCTCAAATAAATATTTTCAAATGTATAAGAATTAAAAAAAAAAAAACTAGGCCTCTTGCACCATTTATCCAAGTTGTGAATCAAAGGAAAAGTTCTTGAAGGAAATCAAAAGTGCTCCTCCAAAGTGATGTCATCAGCATGGAGACATAAGGCATCCCCTGGAAGAGTCTCCCCTCAGAATCAAATAATAAAAGACAAATCCCACTTGCTTGGAATTCTGGAGCACAATAGAAACTGGAGAAGGACTCACAATGCTGAATTGAAGAAACAGAAAAATAACCTTTAAAATTAGGAAGGAGACTTTTGTCATTGCCCCACCAATCCAGACCCCTCATCACACTCCCTCCCACACAACATAGGCATTGCAGAAACTTAGCATGGCCCAGGTACCTTGTATACAGATGCAGACCATAGAGCCACTCACAGCAATGAGTTAGAGCCCCGCACATATCCAGGGACAGGGACCCAAGTCCACAGAGGCCCAGAGCAGAACACAAGCCTCTGAGGCATGCCACATACAAAAGTGCCCCCACATATAAAAAAAAAAAAAAAGAAAGAAAGAAAGAAAGAAAGACTGCAGCAGAACTGTTGGCAAGAAGTGCACCTATTCACCCATTCAATCCAGACCCCATTTGCTAGACCACCTAAATGCAAAACAGACCTATCTGGATTGACCCCATCTGATTCCCTGGGCAGGATACCCTAAAGGGGAAGAAACCAGAGGCAGAAAATCCTCATGGAAAAAAAGAAACTGAACTACTGTAAGACAGGATGAGTCCCAGAATGGTAAGGAAAAGGGGGCACTGAGTGAGGGAGAGAATTTAAACAAATCACAGGAACTGGGGAAAAAAGTCTACACAACAACAAATAGAACAGATCATGTTTCCCTGAGAAGGAACAGAGGAAAAGAAGCTTCCTCCTTGAGAGGAAACAATTACCCAAAAAGTATAATTTAAAAATTGTACTGCATATCCAGGGCAAGAATCACGTAAAGAAGAGCTGAGAAAATCTGAACATTTAAACACGGGCTACTCTAAGTGTAAAGAATAAGTTGAACCAAGTGTCAAAAGAAGAGCCTTAACACAAAGCCAATCAACAATAAAGCCCTAGGCAAGAGGGGGAAACTGACCTTCAGAATTAACACATCAAAATAATCAGATGCCCAGAAATCAGCAAAAAATTATGTGACACTAAGAAACAGGAAGATATGGCTCAGTCAAGGGAACAAATTAAAACTTCAGAGGAGATACAGAATTTGGGACAACTAATCAACAGAGTGCAAACAAACCTAAATCAATCTGAGGAGATGAAGAAAAATATGCATATAGAGCTAAAGGATATTAAGAAGACAATGTGTGAGCATAAAGAAGAATTTGAAAGTTTAAAAAGAAATAGAACAGAAATTATAAAGATGAAAGTCACAATAATGGAGATTAAAAATACGGAAGAGGGATACAACAGCAGACTTGAACAGCAGAAAAACAAGAATCTGTGAACATGATGACAGGAGAGTTGAAATCATACAGTAAGAAGAACAGAAAGAGAAAATAGAAAAAAAATGTGCAGTGTCTAAGGGATTTGAGTGACAGCATGAAGTGGACAAATATATGCACCATGAGTGTCCTAGAAGAAGAGAAGGGAAAAGGGGTAGAAAGAATATTTAAATAGTGGCCAAAAATTCCCCAACTCTTATGAAAGACATACATGTCCAAGAAGCACTACATACTTCAAACAGAATAAGCCCTGATACACCTAATCTGAGACACACACTAATCAGAATGTCAAATGGCAAAGATAAAGAGAAAATTCTGAAAATAGCAAGAAAAAGTAACTTCACATACAAGGGATCCTCAATAAGACTAAGTGACGATTTCTTATCAGAAACCATAGAGGCAAGAAGGAAGTGGCATGCTATATTTAATGTACTGAAAAAGAAAACTGCCAGCCAAAAATATTTATCCAGCAAAACTGTCCTTCTAAAACGAGGGAGAGTTTAAAATACACACAGATAAACAGAAACTAAGAGAGTTCATCCACAAGAAACCTGCCCTACAAATGTTACTAAAGGGAGTTCTGCATGGTTGAAAGAAAAAGACAAGAGAATGGCTTTGGGTGTGAATAAATGAAGATCTTTAGTAAGGGTAACTAAAAAGGTAAAGCAAAACCAAATGGTACTGTATCCTCAATATACAACTCTATTCTTTAATTCCTAAACAAGTCAGAATGCAGTTAAACAAGAAAAAGGCATATTTCTTGATAATGGACATGCAGTGTCATAGTGGCACTATTCACAATTGCCAAAAGATGGAAACAACCCAAGGGTCCATCAACAGAAGAATGAATAAACAAAATGCGGTGTATACATACGATGGAATATTATTCAGCAGTAAGAAGGAATGAAGTCCTGACGCATGTGACAACATGGTTGAACCTTGAGGACATTATGTTGAGTGAAGTAAGTCAGATGTCAAAGGAAAAATATTGTATGATCTCACTAATATGGGGTAATTATAATAAGTAAACTCACAGAGTTAAAATCTGGAATATAGGTTACCAGGAAATAGAATGAGGGTAGAGAATGGGAAGCAGATGCTTAATGTGTGCAGAATTTTTAACTAGGTTGAATTTAAATGTTTGGAAATGGATAGAGGTAATGGTAGCACAATATGGTGAATGTAATTAATAGCACTGAATTATGTGTGTGATTGTGGTGGAAAGGGGAGGTTTGGAGTCAAGTATGTCACTAGAAGGAAAGCTAGAAGATACAACATGGGACTACATAACACACTGAACCCTGTGGTGGATGATGATGGTTGATTAATATTACAAATATAAAAATGGTCTTTCATGAACTAGAACAAATGTACATCACTACTACAAGGAGTTAGTATTAGAGTGGTATGTGGGGAAATTGCACCTATTGCAAACTATAAACTATAATTAGTAATATTTTAATATTCTTTCATCAACAGTAACAAATGTACCACACCAATGCTAAGAGTTAATATAATAATAGTGGGGAATAAGGGGTATGGGATGTTTGGTTTTTTGTTTTTTGGGGGGTTTTTTTGAGTAATGAAAATGTTCTAAAATTGTGGTGATGAATGCACAACTATGTGATGATACTGTGAACCATTTATTGTACACTTTGGATGGATTGTATGATATGTGAATATATCTCAATAAAATGGCTCAAAAAAAAGGAATGAAGTTATGATTTATGAGACAGCATAGATGAACCTTGTAGACATTACGTTGAGGGAAATAAGCTAGATACAAAAGGACAAAAATCATATGATCTCACTGATACAAAATAGTTAGAATAAGAAAACTCATAGAATTAGAATCTAGAATATAGGTTACCAGTGGCTGGGTTGGGGTAGGGAATGGGTCATTAATGTCTAAATTGTACAGAATTTCTATTTGGGTTGATTTTAAAGTTTTGGAAATGGATGGTGGTGATGTTAGCACAACATTGTGATTGTAACTAACAGCACTGAGTTATATATGTGAATATGGTTAAAAAGGGTAATTTTATGTCATACATATATTGCTAGAGTAAAAATTAAAAGATAAAACATAGGACTGTACAACATAGTGAACTCTATTATAAATGATGGACTATAGTTAATAGTACAATTATAACAATGTTTTTTCACAAATTATAACAAATATACCACACTAATGCAAGGTGTTATAGGGTAGTATGCCAGTTTGAATGTATTATGTCCCCCAAAATGACATTATCTTTGATGCAATCTTGTATGGGCAGACTTATTAGTGTTGATTAGATTGTAATTCTTTGAGTGTTTCCATGGAGATGTGACCCACCCAGCCGTAGGTGATAACTCTGATTAGATAATTTCCATGGATTCTGAGCTGTAGTGTTATACATATATAAACTCAGACAGAAGGAGTGAGCTTGCCACAGCCAAGAGTGACATTTTGAAGAACACACAGGAGCTGAGAGAGGAGCTGCAGCTTACAGAGACATTTTGGACATGGCCTTTGAAAACAGTCTTTTGCTCCTGAGAAGCTAAGAGAGAACAACACCCCAAGAGCAACTAAGAGTGACATTTTTGAGGAGCTGCAGCCTAGAGAGGAACGTCCTGGGAGAAAGCCATTTTGAAACCAGAACTCCAGAGAAGACACCAGCCATGTGCCTTCCCAGCTAAGAGAGGTTTCCTGGATACCATTGGCCATCCTCCAGTGAAGGTACCCAATTGTTGATTTGTTACCTTGGACACTTTATGGCCTTAAGAATGTAGCTGTGTAACCAAATAAACCCCCTTTTATAAAAGCCAATCCAGTGCTGGTGTTTTGTGAAAAGGCAGTATTAGCAAACCAGATCAGGTAGTATATGGGGAAAATACACCCTAATGTAAACTATGTGCTATAGTTAATAGTACAATTATAATATTCTTTCATCAATTGTAAAAAAGTTACCACACTAATGCAAAGTGTTAATAATGTGGGGCTAGGAGAGTATATGGGAACAGTTTTTTCTATATGATTTTTCTGTAAACCTGCAACTTCTCTAATTAAAAATTTTATCTTAAAAATTAAATAAAACAAAAAAATGTGCTACTCCCATGAACACATGTATGATATTGCTGATATGTAGAAACTTTTATCGGTCTCGATAAAAGATCAAACCAGCCACAACATTCGCTTAAGCCAAAACCTAATCCAGAGCAAGGCCTTCACTCTCTTCAATTCTTTGAAGGCTAAGAGAGGTGAGGAAGCTAGCAGAGGTTGGTTCATGAGGTTTAAGGAAAGAAGCCATCTCCATAACATAAGAGTGCAAGGTGAAGCAGCAAATGCTGATGGAGAAGCTACAGCAAGTTTTCCAGAAAATCTAGCTGAGATCATTGATAAAGGTGGCTACACTAAACAGCAGATTTTTAAGGGAGATGAAACAGCCTAAGATTGGAAGAAGACGCCATCCAGGCCTTTCCTAGCTAGAGAGAAGTCAATGCCTTCAAAGCTTCAAAGGACAGCCTAACTCCTGCTAGTGGCTAATGCAGTTGGTGACTTTAAGTTAAAGCAAATGCTCATTTACCATTCTGAAAATCCTAGGGCCCTTAAGAATTATGCTAAATCGACTATGCCTATGGTCTATAATTGGAATATTAAAGCTTGGGTAACAGCACATCTGTTTAAACCATGGTTGATTGAATATTTTAAGCCCACTGTCGAGACCTATAGCTCAGAACAAAGATTCCTTTCAAAATATTCTTCTCATTGATAATGCACCTGATCACCCAAGAGCTCTGACGGAGATGTACAAGATTAACATTGTTTTCATGACTGTTGACACAACATCCATTTTGCAGCCCCTGGATCAAGGAGTCATTTTGACTTTCAAGCCTTATTTTTTAA
The DNA here is from genome assembly GCF_015220235.1 of Choloepus didactylus. Lineage (NCBI taxonomy): Eukaryota > Metazoa > Chordata > Mammalia > Pilosa > Megalonychidae > Choloepus > Choloepus didactylus. Next base: position 33,242,718 of record NC_051326.1, read on the forward strand.
GGAATATATTTCCTAAGGCTACCACTGCCATAGATAGTGATTCTTCTGATAGATCTGGGCAAAATCATTTGAAAACTTTCTGGAAAGGATTCACCATTCTAGATACCATTAAGAACATTCATAATTCATGGAAGGAGGTCAAAATAATCAACGTTTACAGGAGTTTGGAAGAAGGTGATTCCAACTCTCAAGTATGACTTTGAGGGGTTCAAGACATCAGTAGAGGAAATAACTGCAGATGTGGTAGAAATAGCAAGAGAACTAGAATTAGAAGTGGAGCTTGAAGATTGCTGCAATCTCATGATCAAATTTGAACAGATGAGGAGTTGCTTCTTATGGATGAGCAAAAATGTGGTTTCTTGAGATGGAATCCACACCTGGTGAAGATGCTGTGACATATTGAAATGACAACAAGGATTTAAGATATTACATAAACTTAGTTGATAAAGCAGCTACAGGGTTTAAGAGGATTGACTCCAATTTTGAAAGAAGTTCTACTATGGGTAAAATGCTATCAAATAGCACCTCATGCTACAGAGAAATCTTTCATGAAAGGAAGAGTTCATCAATGTGGCAAACTTCATTGTTGTCTTATTTTAAGAAATTGCCACAGCCAACCCAACCTTCAGCAACCACCACCCTGATCAGTCAACAGCCATCAACATTGAGGCAAGACCCTCTACCAGCAAAAAGATTATGACTTGCTGAAGGCTTAGTGATGGTTAGCATTTTTTATCAATAAAGTATTTTTTAATTAAAGTATGTACATTTTTTAGACATAGTGCTGTTACACACCTAATAGACTACAATTAAGTGTTAGCATAACTTTTATATGTACTGAGAAACAAAAAAAAAAAAATTAGTGTGACTTGCTTTGTTGTGATCTTCACTTTATTGCAGCGATCTGCAACACAGCTCGCAATATCTCCAAGTATGCCAGTATAATCGTATCTGAGTGGCAAGATCATATTGCTCACCCAGTAACTCCTTCTCAGAATCTGTTTTCCTGAGAGTAACCCTCTCAACCAGGGCCCACCACAATCTCAAGGGCAAAGATATTCAGCACAGTAAAAGCCTTCTCTCCCTCTAGGTGTCTTGCAGAAGTTAAAAGAACCATGCTGCATGCAGAGGGAAGCTAATGGTGAAGCAAATTTGCTTTCTCCTGGAACACTCCACTCAAGATAAAATTTGTTCCTGCAGAAAGATAAGGAAGTAGTAATAATTAGTTTGAGTAGGAGTAACCATTTCAACAGAAAGAGACTTCCAAACTTTTATAGCCAAAGAGTAGCCTGGGATCCCCAAACAATAGGTATCAGAGAAACATAAAATAAGGAGAGGAAGCTCCATGAACACAAGAGAAAAGAACAGAGAAAAGAGAGAAGACACCCAAGAAAGAAAGAGATTGTGTGTACAGCAGCAGCAAAGTTCTTAGAGGAGAAAGAAGGGGAGAGTAACTGACAGCTAAAGACGTGGAGGGAAAGAACCAAACACAGAGACAGCAAGAGTCAGCCAGAAAGAGAATAGAGGCAGGCATGCAGAGGTAAGTGCAGCCAACACACACACAGAACCCAAAAGACAAAACAGCCACTGGCAGAGATCCTTTGTCTTAAAACTACCCAAAACAATCAGTCAAAACCCCTGGTGACTTTCCAGTTTCCAAAACTCCTGGTGACAATTAACAACAACAACAAACAAAAGAGAGAAACTAAAGAGATAATGACAATTAAATGCAATACATGATACTGGATGGGATCTAAGAATGGGGAGAAAAGGCTGCAAGCACTTCAATCTCTACCTCCATCACCACATTGCCTTCTCTGCTATGTGTCTGTGCTGCTTCTCCTTTCCTCTAAGAACACCAGTCTGTTGGATTAAGAGCCCACCCTACTCCAGTATGACCTCATCTTGACTAATTCCATCTTCAGGGACCCTATTTTCAAATTCAACCCTTAACAGTGGGGGTGGAATAGAACACAAGACAAATTTTAGGGATATTTCCTCAATGTTTGCCAGGCACTTCCCCACAATGTGGGAAATGATTTTGCTTTTTTCCATCTAAGCTCTGCTTTACTGATGAATACAGAGGTTCCCTGCAATAGGCTGGTATCTAACCACAAACTTTTCCTGGCTTAACCATACATACTTTAAAGATTTAACTGGTTGCTAATAGTCCCTAGTTTGGAGTACACTCAACAGTCTTCACTGTGTTTTCATATACACCAAATAGAGGATTTTCACAGTAACACTTTAAGGAGGTAGGGCCAAATATGATTTTTCGCTATTCTAAAAAAGTGAAACCCAGAAGTGAATTTAAAAAAATAACATAAATAAAATAAAATAAACTCATCAAAGCTCTCACAACCCAGACATGACAGAGTCAAGACTCAGATATAGGTCATTCCCCAGTCCAGTTCATTGGTTTTCCTCTATATCACCTTGGTTGGATCCATGGGGCAACAGAGCTTCACACTTTTCCCTTTTAACTTCAAATCATTTTTGTTTTCAATGAAATCATCATAACACTTGAATTCTCACTTAGATCCCATCATTTTTACCTCCCCAGAAACACTATCCTGAATTCAGTATTTTTAATTTCCTATATGCTTAATAGTTTTATTCCTTGTGTATGTATGTTAAATATTGTAAAGTATTCTTTTGCAGGTTTCAAAATCTTTCATTCCATTCTGCAATTTGCTTTTTTACTTTCCACAGTGGTTTCACAATTGCTCTCATTCATTCAAACTGTTTCTAGGATTCCACTGTCTCACTTCTTTCAACTGCCAAAAAGACTTGCTGAAAGTCCAAGCTGCCTCTTCTTTCTACTCATCCTCCTCAGAAATGAGCGACAGAATTTGGAGCCAGATGGACTCGGCGGTCCCTTCCATGCTTCCAGCAGGCCTGTCTCCCACCACGTAACAGCCTTTACTAATTTCCATCGGGTGTTTTTCCCAAGTGATTGAATTAATGAGACTGTTGATACAGTAATTTCAATGCTATCTTCATAATTGGTTCTCAGTGGAAGTTGTTATCGTCATGATCCGTCTCAGTAGGAAGAAGTCTAGATAAAACTCTGGGAATAGAGCTTTACGAAACTACATGAAGCAGGAAATCTGAAATGGAACCTAAATCCTACTTGAGAAGACCACTGAGTCTACATAAATAAAAGTAAAGTTGTATTTTGGCATGTTAGGAGAACATGTATAGGGATGTCATTTTCTCAAAATATTCTGGTAAAAAACATAAACAATCAATGTCTGAACAACCATTTTGTGGAAAGCACTAACAGCAAAACAATGGAATAAAATGAGATATATTGAAACCCTGGGAGAGAAGGCTATGAGAGCTGCTCCTAGTCTGAACTTACCTCTACTGCAGACTTCCCCACTGTATGATGGTTATTTACACTCCAGTCCCTCCTATTGGAACTGCAAGTTCCCTAGAAGTAAAATCCATGTCATTTATCCCTGGAGCCTGGCACATAATTGGTGTACTATTTGTTAAATTAATTGTTTAGCGAATGAAGAAAAATAGTGGCAGTGAAGTTAGCATGTAAAAGTCTCCTAAAGGTTAGCTGTGAAAAAAATAATTACAACAATCAACCAAAACTGCTACAGAGCAAGCTCAAATATGACAGCTACAAACAGGAAGCAGCAAAGGCATGTCGAGGGATGTGATGAAGCTAAGTTCATTCATTTAGCAAAAACCAACTGAGTGCTGTAGAAGCCCAATGCTAGTTGCTGAGGAGGATCAAAACAGTCTGAGATAAGGGAAGGAAGGAAGTATTTACTGAATGGCTACCCTCTAATCTCATTTTTGTTGGATTTTATCATTTCCACATGGAGAAGTGGATGCGATCTCTATGTTACTCATGAAGATACCAAGTCTCAGAATGGCTGTCAAACATGGTAATTTTCACTCAGCTAATCACTACTAGACTTGGGACTCAAGCTCAGTTTCATCTAATCCAAATGCCCCTGACTTCTCAGAGTACCATCTCCAAGGTAAGGAATGGTCCTTAACTCTGAGGAGTTTATGGTCTAACAGGGGAGATAATTTTGGTTTAATAGAACAGGGTTGGATTGCTAGAAAATAAACATAGACAGATATGTTGAGCTTTCAGTACTCCTTATAACCAGGTAAAGTTTGGCCTATTAAACTTAATCATCTGATTTTTTTCTACATTCTAGAAACACAGCATTTTAGTATTTTCATTTATTCTATTTCCTCTACATAGGGTCCTTTGTTTTTTAACTCTCCCTGAAACATATACTGAAGGTTTTTGATATAGATATTTTCATTTCTTTGCTCACCCAGAATCTGAACCTCCTTACAATATTTGGAGCATTTCCAGCCTTACAAATAGACAGTAGAAATTGCAAATGCCACTTGGTCACTTTCCCTGCCTCCCTTGCAGCTAGAGCACAGCCAATGACCCAGGCTTTGTCAATCAGACATACTTGCCCTAGACTTTGAAATGGGAGCAAGTGAGGCAAAGACACAAGGACCAAGATGATCCTCTGTGGAAATGGTGGCAGTTTAACAAGATCCTAGAGTAAGAGTGTTGAGCCAGTGGTCCTGGTGCTGCCACAGAGTCTGGTTGCTCAACAGAGCAGCAGTGGTATCCTTCTCAGGTCAGCTCTGAGCTGGTATTTTATCCCTTGGTCCTAGCTCAGTTGCCTCTGAGCCCAGGTATATATGCCTCTACCACATAGCCAAGACCCACAAAAGAGCTAGCCAACATCATCGCTCATAAAAAATTTAATTTAGTGAGCAAAACATAAGACATAAAAGATATAAAGAAAATAAAGCTTAAAAGCAAAACTTTGACAATTCAGTTAAATCTCACATCCTGCCCCCCAGAGACAACCATTACTCTGAAATTAGCATCATCATTTTCATGCATCTTTAATACTACATATGTATGTAACTGAAGCAATAGATGGAAATCATTTTTTATGTTCTTAAATTTTATATAAATGGAGTCATGCTACATAAATTCTTCGGCAACTGGCTTTTTTTTTTCATTCCACATGATTATGGGATTTTTCCAGGAATGCATATAAAGCTATTAGTTCAGATATTTTTACTGCTATGGCTGTATAGAATTCCATCTTATGAATGTACCACAATTTATGCATTCCCCTATTGGCAGACATTTAAGTTATTTCTAATTAATGCTAATATAGATAATATCTCTATGGATCCCCTTGTAGACATCACCTAGTGTTGACATGCAAGAGTTCCTGTAGTGTTATTCCTAAAATAGACTTGCAAGGTCATATCATACAAGCCTTTTCAAGTTTATTAGAGATTATCAAATAGTTCTCCAGAGTGGTTGGATATTATATCATTTTAACAAGTTCCTTCTGTTTAAACCAACCAGAGTGAGTTTCAATTACTTTTTTTTTTTTAATCTTCATTTTATTGAGATATATTCACATACCACGCAGTCATACAAAACAAATCGTTCTTTCGATTCTTTACAGTACCATTACATAGTGGTACATTCATCACCCAAATCAATCCCTGACACTTTCATTAGCACACACACAAAACTAACAAGAATAATAGTTAGAGTGAAAAAGAGCAATTGAAGTAAAAAAGAACACTGGGTACCTTTGTCTGTTTGTCTCCTTCCCCTATTTTTCTACTCATCCATCCATAAAGTAGACAAAGTGGAGTGTGGTCCTTATGGCTTTCCCAATCCCATTGTCACCCCTCATAAGCTACATTTTTATACAACTGTCTTCGAGATTCATGGGTTCTGGGTTGTAGTTTTATAGTTTCAGGTATCCACCACCAGCTACCCCAATTCTTTAGAACCTAAAAAGGGTTGTCTAAAGTGTGCATAAGAGTGCCCACCAGAGTGACCTCTCGGCTCCTTTTGGAATCTCTCTGCCACTGAAGCTTATTTCATTTCCTTTCACATCCCCCTTTTGGTCAAGAAGATGTTCTCCGTCCCACGATGCCAGGTCTACATTCCTCCCCGGGAGTCATATTCCATGTTGCCAGGGAGATTCACTCCCCTGGGTGTCTGATCCCACGTAGAGGGGAGGGCAGTGATTTCACCTTTCAAGTTGGCTTAGCTAGAGAGACAGGGCCACATCTGAGCAACAAAGAGGCATTCGGGAGGAGGCTCTTAGGCACAACCATAGGGAGGCCTAGCCTCTCCTTTGCAGCAACCGTCTTCCCAAGGGTAAAACCTGTGGTAGAGGGCTCAACCCATCAAACCACCAGTCCCCTATGTCTGTGGTCATGTTAGCAACCATGGAGGTGGGGTAGGCGAATACCCCTGCATTCTCCACAGTCTCCTCAAGGGGGCACTACATCTTTTTTTTTTCCTTGTTTTTCTTTTTTTTTTTTTTTCTTTTAACTTTCCCTTCTTTTTTAAATCAACTGTATGAAAAAAAGGTTAAAAAGAAAACAAACATACAATAAAAGAACATTTCAAAGAGACCATAACAAGGGAGTAAGAAAAAGACAACTAACCTAAGATAACTGCTTAACTTCCAACATGTTCCTACTTTACCCCAAGAAAGTTACCTAATATAGCAACATTTCTGTGAACTTGCTCCTACTATATCCATCAGAAATTAACAGACCATAGTCATTCCTGGGCATCCCCAGAACGTTAAATAGCTTATCTGTTCTTCTTGGATTATTGTTCCCCCTTCCTTAATTGCTCTCTATTGCTAGTTCCCCTACATTCTACATTATAAACCATTTGTTTTACATTTTTCAAAGTTCACATTAGTGGTAGCATATAATATTTCTCTTTTTGTGCCTGGCTTATTTCGCTCAGCATTATGTCTTCAAGGTTCATCCATGTTGTCATATGTTTCACGAGATCGTTCCTTCTTACTGCCGCGTAGTATTCCATCGTGTGTATATACCACATTTTATTTATCCACTCATCTGTTGAAGGACATTTGGGTTGTTTCCATCTCTTGGCAATTGTGAATAATGCTGCTATGAACATTGGCGTGCAGATATCTGTTCGTGTCACTGCTTTCCGATCTTCCGGGTATATACCGAGAAGTGCAATCACTGGATCGAATGGTAACTCTATATCTAGTTTTCTAAGGAACTGCCAGACTGACTTCCAGAGTGGCTGAACCATTATACAGTCCCACCAACAATGAATAAGCGTTCCAATTTCTCCACATCCCCTCCAGCATTTGTAGTTTCCTGTTTGTTCAATGGCAGCCATTCTAACCGGTGTTAGATGGTATCTCATTGTGGTCTTAATTTGCATCTCTCTAATAGCTAGTGAAGCTGAACATTTTTTCATGTGTTTCTTGGCCATTTGTATTTCCTCTTCAGAGAACTGTCTTTTCATATCTTTTGCCCATTTTATAATTGGGCTGTCTGTACTATTGTCATTGAGTTGTAGGATTTCTTTATATATGCAAGATATCAGTCTTTTGTCAGATACATGGTTTCCAAAAATTTTTTCCCATTGAGTTGGCTGCCTCTTTACCTTTTTGAGAAATTCCTTTGAGGTGCAGAAACTTCTAAGCTTGAGGAGTTCCCATTGATCTATTTTCTCTTTTGTTGCTTGTGCTTTGGGTGTAAAGTCTAGGAAGTGGCCGCCTAATACAAGGTCTTGAAGATGTTTTCCTACATTATCTTCTAGGAGTTTTATGGTACTTTCTTTTATATTGAGATCTTTGGTCCATTTTGAGTTAATTTTTGTGTAGGGGGTGAGGTAGGGGTCCTCTTTCATTCTTTTGGATATGGATATCCAACTCTCCCAGCCCCATTTGTTGAAAAGACCATTATGGCTCAGTTCGGTGACTTTGGGGGCCTTATCAAAGATCAGTCGGCCATAGATCTGAGGGTCTATCTCTGAATTCTCAATTCTATTCCATTGATCTATATGTCTATCTTTGTGCCAGTACCATGCTGTTTTGGCAACTGTGGCTTTATAATAAGCTTCAAAGTCAGGGAGTGTAAGTCCTCCCACTTCGTTTTTCTTTTTTAGAGTGTCTTTAGCAATTCGAGGCATCTTCCCTTTCCAAATAAATTTGATAACTAGCTTTTCCAAGTCTGCAAAGTAGGTTGTTGGAATTTTGATTGGGATTGCATTGAATCTGTAGATGAGTTTGGGTAGAATTGACATCTTAATGACATTTAGCCTTCCTATCCATGAACATGGAATATTTTTCCATCTTTTAAGGTCCCCTTCTATTTCTTTTAGTAGAGTTATGTAGTTTTCTTTGTATAGGTCTTTTACATCTTTGGTTAAGTTTATTCCTAGGTACTTGATTTTTTTAGTTGCTGTTGAAAATGGTATCTTTTTCTTGAGTGTCTCTTCAGTTTGTTCATTTCTAGCATATAGAAACATTACTGACTTATGTGCATTAACCTTGTATCCCGCTACTTTGCTAAATTTGTTTATTAGCTCTAGTAGCTGTATCGTCGATTTCTCAGGGTTTTCTAGATATAAGATCATATCATCTGCAAACAATGACAGTTTTACTTCTTCTTTTCCAATTTGGATGCCTTTTATTTCTTTGTCTTGCCGGATTGCCCTGGCTAGCACTTCCAGCACAATGTTGAATAACAGTGGTGACAGCGGGCATCCTTGTCTTGTTCCTGATCTTAGAGGGAAGGCTTTCAGTCTCTCACCATTGAGTACTATGCTGGCTGTGGGTTTTTCATATATGCTCTTTATCATGTTGAGGAAGTTTCCTTCAATTCCTACCTTTTGAAGTGTTTTTATCAAAAAGGGGTGTTGGATTTTGTCAAATGCTTTTTCAGCATCTATTGAGATGATCAATTGATTCTTCCCTTTTGACTTGTTAATGTGTTGTAATACATTGATTGATTTCCTTATGTTGAACCATCCTTGCATGCCTGGAATAAACCCCACTTGGTCATGGTGTATGATTTTTTTAATGTGTCTTTGGATTCGATTTGCAAGTATTTTGTTGAGGATTTTTGCATCTATATTCATTAGGGAGATTGGCCGGTAGTTTTCATTTTTTGTAGCATCTTTGCCTGGTTTTGGTATTAGATTGATGTTAGCTTCATAAAATGAGTTAGGTAGTGTTCCATTTTCTTCAATGTTTTGAAAGAGTTTGAGTAAGATTGGTGTCAGTTCTTTCTGGAAAGTTTGGTAGAATTCCCCTGTGAAGCCATCTGGCCCTGGGCATTTATTTGTGGGAAGATTTTTGATGACTGATTGGATCTCTTTGCTTGTGATGGGTTGGTTGAGGTCTTCTATTTCTTCTCTGGTCAGTCTAGGTTGTTCATATGTTTCCAGGAAATTGTCCATTTCCTCTACATTATCCAGTTTGTCGCCATACAGCTGTTCATAGTATCCTCTTATAATTTTTTTAATTTCTTCAGGATCTGCAGTTATGTCACCTTTTTCATTCATTATTTTGTTTATATGGGTCTTCTCTCTTTTTGATTTTGTCAGTCTAGCTAGGGGCTTGTAAATCTTGTTGATCTTCTCAAAGAACCAACTTTTGGTGATATTTATCCTCTCTATTGTTTTTTTGTTCTCTATGTCATTTATTTCTGCTTTAATCCCTGTGATTTCTTTTCTTCTACTTGGTTTAGGATTGGTTTGCTGTTCATTTTCTAGCTTCTTCAGTTGATCCATTAGTTCTTTGATTTTGGCTCTTTCTTCCTTTTTAATATATGCGTTTAGTGCTATAAATTTCCCCCTTAGCACTGCTTTTGCTGCGTCCCATAGGTTTTGGTATGTTGTGTTCTCATTTTCATTCGTCTCTATATATTTAGCAATTTCTCTTGCTATTTCTTCTTTAACCCACTGATTGTTTAGGAGTGTGTTGTTTAACCTCCAGGTATTTGTGAATTTTCTAAGTCTCTGATGGTTATTGACTTCTAATTGTATTCCATTGTGGTCAGAGAATGTGCTTTGAATAATTTCAATCTTTTTAAATTTATTGAGGCTTGTTTTATGTCCCAGCATATGATCTATTCTGGAGAAAGTTCCGTGAGCACTAGAAAAGTATGTGTATCCTGGTGATTTGGGATGTAATGTCCTGTATATGTCTGTTAAATCTAATTCATTTATCAGATTGTTTAGGTTTTCAATTTCCTTATTGGTCTTCTGTCTGGTTGATCTATCTATAGGAGAGAGTGATGTGTTGAAGTCTCCCACAATTATTGTGGAAACATCAATTGCTTCCTTTAGTTTTGCCAGTGTTTCTCTCATGTATTTTGTGGCACCTTGATTGGGTGCATAGACATTTACGATTGTTATTTCTTCTTGCTGAATTGCCCCTTTTATTAGTATATAGTGGCCTTCTTTGTCTCTCAAAACATCCCTGCATTTGAAGTCTATTTTATCTGAGATTAATATTGCTACACCTGCTTTCTTTTGGCTGTAGCTTGCATGAAATATTTTTTTCCATCCTTTCACTTTCAGTTTCTTTGTGTCCCTGTGTCTAAGATGAGTCTCTTGTATGCAACATATTGATGGTTCATTTTTTTTGATCCATTCTGCGAAGCTATATCTTTTAATTGGGGAGTTTAATCCATTTACATTCAATGTTATAACTGTGAAGGCATTTCTTGAATCAGCCATCTTATCCTTTGGTTTATATTTGTCATATTTTTCCCCTCTGTCTATTAATATCCTTTATTGTACCCATACCGAATCTCTTTAGTACTGAACCTTTCTCCAAGTCTCTCTGTCCTTTCTTTGTTTCTCTGTCTGTAGGGCTCCCTTGAGTATCTCCAGTAGGGCAGGTCTCTTGTTAGCAAATTCTCTCAGCATTTGTTTGTCTGTGAAAAATTTAAGCTCTCCCTCAAATTTGAAGGAGAGCTTTGCTGGATAAAGTATTCTTGGCTGGAAATTTTTCTCACTCAGAATTTTAAATATATCGTGCCACTGCCTTCTTGCCTCCATGGTGGCTGCTGAGTAGTCACTACTTAGTCTTATGCTGTTTCCTTTGTATGTGGTGAATTGCTTTTCTCTTGCTGCTTTCAGAACTTGCTCCTTCTCTTCTTTGTTTGACAGTGTGATCAGTATATGTCTCGGAGTGGGTTTATTTGGATTTATTCTATTTGGGGTTCGCTGAGCATTTATGATTTGTGTATTTATGTTGTTTAGAAGATTTGGGAAGTTTTCCCCAACAATTTTTTTGAATACTCTTCCTAGACCTTTACCCTTTTCTTCCCCTTCTGGGACACCAATGAGTCTTATATTTGGACGTTTCATATTATCTATCATATCCCTGACGTCCATTTCGATTTTTTCAATTTTTTTCCCCATTCTTTCTTTTATGCTTTCATTTTCCATTCTGTCATCTTCAAGGTCACTGATTCGTTGTTCAACTTCCTCTAGTCTTGTACTATGAGTGTCCAGAATCTTTTTAATTTGGTCAACAGTTTCTTTAATTTCCATAAGATCATCCATTTTTTTATTTAGTCTTGCAATGTCTTCTTTATGCTCTTCTAGGGTCTTCTTGATTTCCTTTGTCTCCCGTACTATGGTCTCGTTGTTCATCTTTAGTTCTTTGAGTAGCTGCTCTAGGTGCTGTGTCTCTTCTGATCCTTTGATTTGGGTGCTTGGGCTTGGGTTATCCATATCGTCTGGTTTTTTCATATGCTTTATAATTTTCTGTTGTTTTTGGCCTCGTGGCATTTGCTGAACTTGATAGGGTTCTTTAGGATTTGTAGACCAATTGAAGTCCTTATCTCTAATTTATCAGATCTACAGTTTCGTGGAGTACACTTTCTCTAACTAACCAGCAGGTGGCGTCCACGAACCACCTGTTCTCCACAAGCCAGTTCTCCCCTGCTTAGCCTTTTTGGTGAGTGGGGGAGTGAGTCTTGTGGGGTCCAATTGGTGTACCAAGCTTGCGTGTGTAGTTGGTGTTGCCTGCCCTGTGTATGGGGCATGTTTCTGGGCAGTCAGGGAGGGGGGGTGGCTCTAACAATCAAATCTCCCTGGTGATCCTAGAGTTTTAAAGCTGCTGCAATAGTCTAATCTTTCAGTTCAGTCCTGCCACAGTTTGTCTCTGCCACTGACCCACAAGTCCTTGGTATTGGCGTATGGCTCCTGAGACTTGCAAGTGGGCCCCTCTTCCAGGCCGTGCACCCCGGGCTGTGTAGGGAGGCTCCCAGTCTGCTGAAATGATGGCTGAATGGGGCTTTGTTAATTCACACTGCTCTACCTTCCCAACTCTGGGACAATCAGCTGAGGTTGCAGGGAAGGCTAATGTCCACGCCCAGTTTTGTGGTGTGTGCCTGTTATTTGAAGCACTTCCGTCACACTGGGTTGTCTGGGGCAGTTCTGGGCTATGGGGCTGGCGATGGGCAGGAGTGTTTCCTGTCCACCAGGATGATGGCTGTGAGCGGACACCCCCCTTTTCTTGGGAAGTTGTGGTGTTTAGTGAATTTTCTCAGCCACTGGATTATTGCATTTTGTCTCAGAGCTCTCCTAGTTCTGCTCTTGACTTGACCTGCCCAAATTTCAAGTCTTTGAAGCTTTCTGTATTGGGCTTCTTAGAGTAATTGTTTTAGAAAAAGAAAAAAGGATTAAAAAAAAAAAAAAAAAAAAAAAAAAAGGGCCCTCCTCAGAGATCTAATGGGTTATTGAAATGCTAAGAGACAAAGCAACCAGGGCCATTAAGGAAAGGTCCACAGGGCAGAGAGATCAGCTTTTCTTCGGGATTTGCATATGCGCCTCAGGGCTTGAGCTCGGGCCTGAGCTCTGCCCTTCCCCTTTCTATGTTCACCAGAACTGCAAAAATCCTCCGCTTTTATTTTGGAGTTTTTCGTGTTGTTTTTTTTCTATGCCTGTCTCCTCTCTGCTGGGCTGGCTGCTCTCAGATTGTCTGGTGTCTGGTCTCCGTCTATCTATGGTTGGAGTTTGGATCAGCAGAATGAGTTTCCGATAAGGGCTGCCACTGCAGTTCTCCCTTCTCCTTCCCGGAGCTGACAGCCCCTCCTCCCACGGGACTGAGCCTGGCAGGGAGGGGCGCGGGTCCCCTGGCCGCAAAAACTTACAGATTTCGCTGATCTCAGCAGTTCCACGTTTTCATGAGTGTTGTATGAAGTATGCCCAAAGTCAGATTGCTCTGTGGTGTCCAGTCCACGCAGTTCCTGGCTTTCTACCTACTTTCCTGGAGGAGTAACTAAAACATACAGCTCACCAGTCTGCCATCTTGCCCCGCCTCCTCAATTACTTTTAACTCAGAATACAGACTGATGTTGGGCAACAGTTCTCCAGAAGTATCTCACATTTTTGCCTGTCTTAGGAGCAGAGGCTCTGATTGTCTTAGTTCTAGGCCATCTTTTCAAGGATGTTGGTGTAGCAAACAGCCTTAGAAGACAGATAGGGACTTCCTCAGGAGTAGAGAGCAGGGCAGATTTGTTTACTATCCAACTTAATGACTATAATGTCTCCTTCCAGAGCAAAAGTCAAGCAAGCTCACACCCATTGTAAAAGATTCCAGCTACCTAATCTTGGGGTTCCTCTCTCGAAATACCCTGCACTGCATATGCAGTTGTCATCTCACCCTCTTCACCCCACCTGTGACCCAACATCTCAATATCTGATCCAATTATCATATCCAGCTCAAAGTCTGGAATCTTAGGTTCAAATGTGCCTTCTCAAGGTCTGGTGACTATAAGCTAAAAAAAAATTATTTAATTCACCAAATTTAATTCACTCAACAAAAATGATAAAGAAGGGATAGGATATGTGCAGTTAACATTTTTCAGAAATGTTAACCCAGCAATTTCTGGTTCTGTTCTTGGAATGATCCTCATTGCCCACTGGCCTCTATGACCCCTTCTCTGGCCTCCGGGAGGAACTTCCTTGTCTATTGTCTTCCACAGCTCCATCTGCTGTGGGCATTGAAGATGACCTGCTGGGAGTTACACAGCTTTCACAATCTATTTTCATTGGTACAAGTTTAGGGGCCCCAGGATTGCCTTAGGTCCATGGTTCCCAAATTGTGAGCCAAGATGTCCCAGGATGCTGCAGAAAACTCATAGGGATGCCACAGAATGTTTTAAATTTTCAAGGTAAATTCAGCAATATCTGTCAGATGCTATGAGAACTACTACTCTTAAGTTGTTTGGACCCAACTACTTAATAAATGAAACTGTTAGGTATTTCTTTTGCCCTAGGGGCACCAAGAAAAAATTACTGAGATACCAAGAGCCCATGAACTGAGGAAGTTTGAACATCTCTGCTAAGAGTTTAATCATCAAAAACTATTTCCAATTGGTCTAGGATTTTCTATTTTTTGTTTTTTTCTTTTTGGCATATATTTTGCTCAAAAACTTAGTAGAACACTTAAATACTATTTTTAAACTTGCTTCTCTTTTTAGCTTTGTTTTGTTTTGAGATAAAATGAAATGCCAAGATCTCAGGTTTGGCAATTGTGTGCACCTGTGTAATCACTGCCCAAAACGGAATATAGAGCATTTCCATGACCCCAGAAAGTTCTTTCATGCCTCTTTCCGATCAAACCCCCTCAACACCTGAACAATACTTTCTGATTTACATCACTATGGATTAGTTTAGCCTGTTCTTAAACTTCATAAAAATGGAATTATACAGTGTGTGCTCTTTTGTGTTCCAGCTTCTTTTGTTCAACTTAATGTCTATGAGATTCATCCATGTTGTTGCATGTATCAATATTACCTTTTATTATTGTGAAATGGTATAACTTACATGAATATAGAGTAATTTGTTTATCTATTCTTCTATAGATGGATATTTGGGTTGTTTCTAGTTTTTTATAATTATGAATAAGGCTATTTATGTACATTCTTGTAGAACTCTTTCTGTGGATATTAGTAACTCTTTTTCATTCATCAGCCTGAAAAAATCAAAAACTTTTGTAACATGCTGTGTTGACAAGGTCACGTACTTGTCGTGTATTGCTGATGAGAGCACAAATTGGAACTACTTCCATGGAGGGCAATTTGGCTAAATATATTACTCATATGTATATGAGTAATTTTGAGATATATATATATCCATTTGGCTATATATATAAAAATTACTCATGCAATATCTTTGACTAATCCCACTTCTAGGAATTTATCAAATAAATGTATTCACACATATAAAATTATATTTCTACAAGATTATTCAATGCAGCTGTATTTAAAAAGCACAGGATTGGAAATCATCTAAATGACAATCAACAAGGGATGGCTAAATGAAGTATGGCACATCCATACAAAGAAATTCTACGGAATTACAAAAAAGAAAGAGAAAGCTCTTAATTTAGAGCTCCAAGGAACAATGTTAAATTTAAAAAAAAAACAGGTGCAGAGTAGTGTGCATAGGATAGTGTTATCTCTGTCAAAAAGAAGGGGAAGATATATATCTCTGGAAGGACTCACAAGAAACTAAGACAGGTTGCCTGTGGGAAAGGGAACTGTGACTCTGGGCTTGGGTGAGAAAGAGGCTTTTCACTCTGTATTCATTACTTTATATTTGACCTGTATGAAAATATTAACTATTTAAATTGTTAAATTAAAAACTTGGTAGGCATACTAAAAGCCATTGAAGTGTACTTTGAACTGTGTAACTAGTGAATTATTTCTTAATAAAGCTGTTTTTTTAAAAAACTTGCTAGGTTTTCAATTTGTTTGCTTCTGAACAATTCCATATGCAGGTTACCACAATCAAAGACCATGTCTCAATACAGCCTTTAACCTGGAAAATTCACGTCTTTGACTTACTTCCGTCTTCTGCCAATTCTCCTGGCCCAGTGGTTCTCAAATTGTCGTCCCCAGACCAGAAGCATCAGGCCAACCTGGGAACTTCTTAGAACTGCAAATCATTGGGCCCATTTTGACTTACTGCACCTGAAACTCATTGGGTGCGGCTCAGCAAGCTGTCGCTCAGCAAGCCCTCCAGGTGATTCTGATGCATGCGGAAGACTGAGAAGCACTTCCCAGGCCTGGCCACTGACTAATGATTAATGGATACATATGGGATGTTGTATGAATGAGGAAATGGGTTCAGCTGCTAATAACTGAGACCAAAAATTAATCCAGCATTTTTTGGATAATCGAATCCACTTTAACTTGAAAATGGAAGTCTTTCCCTCAAATAGCCACATAACTTATTCACCACAAAAATTAACTGAAAATGGATCATACACCTAAATGTAAAACACAAAATTATAAAACATCTAGAAAAAAATCTACATGATCTTCGGTTTGGCAATGAATTTTTAGATACAACACCAAAAGCATGACCGCTTAAATTTTAAAAAAGTTGATTAATTGGACTTCAACAAAATTTTCAAATTTTCTCTGCAAAACGTAATGTTAAATGTCCACAGACATGGGGGACTGGTGGTTTGATGGATTGAGCCCTCTACCACGGGATTTGCCCTTGGGAGGACTGTTGCTGTGGGGGAGAGGCTAGGCCTCCCTGTAGTTGTGCCTGGGAGCCTCCTCCCCGGTGCCTGTTTGTTGCTCAGATGTGGCCCTCTCTCTCTAGCTAAGCCAAATTGAAAGGTGAAATCACTGCCCTCCCCCCTACGTGGGATCAGACACCCAGGGGAGTGAATCTCCCTGGCAACGTGGAATATGACTCCCGGGGAGGAATGTAGACCTGGCATCGTGGGACGGAGAACATCTTCTTGACCAAAAGGGGGATGTGAAAGGAAATGAAATAAGCTTCAGTGGCAGAGAGATTCCAAAAAGAGCTGAGAGGTCACTCTGGTGGGCACTCTTATGCACAATATAGACAACCCTTTTCAGGTTCTAATGAATTGGGGTAGCTGGTGGTGGATACCTGAAACTATCAAACTACAACCCAGAACCCATGAATCTCAAAGACAATTGTGTAAAGATGTGGCTTATGAGGGGGGACGGTGGGATTGGGGGGGCCATGGGGATTGCACTCCCCTTTGTCTAGTCTGTGAATGGATGAGTGGAAAGGTGGGGGAAGGAAACAAATAAACAAACAGACAAGGGTGCCCAGTGTTCTTTTTTACTTTAGTTGCTCTTTTTCACTTTAATTATTATTCTGGTTATTTTTGTGTGTGTGGTAATGAAGGTGTCAGGGATTGATTTTGGTGATGAATGTACAGCTGTGTGGTGGTGCTGTGAACAATCGAATGTACGATTTGTTTTATATGACTGCATGGTGTGTGAATATATCTGAATAAAATGAATATTAAAAAAATAATAATAATAAAATTTAAAAAAGGTAATGTTAAAAGAATGAAAAGACAGCCCACAGACTGGAAGAAAATATTTGCAAATCATACATGCAATAAAGGACTAGCATCCAGAATATACAAAGAACTCCTAAAACTCAGTAATAAGAAAACAACAACCCAATAAAAAAAAAAAAAAAAAAAACTGGACAAAAGATCTGAAAAGACAGCTGACCATAGAAAAGATATATGGATAGCAAATAAAGGTATGAAAAGATGCTCTACCTCATTTGTCATTAAGTAATTACCAATTAAAACAATGATGAGATAACTCCACACACCTAGTACAATGGCTAAAATCCAAGAAATTGACAATACCAAATGCTAACAAGGATTCAGAGCAACAGAAACTCTCGATCATTGCTGGTAGAAATGAAAAATGGTACAGCCACTTAGTGAGACAATCTGGCAGTTTGTTACAAAGCTAAACACAATCTTACCATACGATTCAGCAATCATACTCCATGTTGTTTTAGTTTCCGAGGCTACTCCAGCAAATACCATGAAATGGTTTAGCTTAAAAAAAATGGGAATTTATTAGCTCACGGTTTTGAGACCAGGAAAATGTTCAAACCAAGTCATCATCAAGGCAATGCTTTTTTCCCAAAGACCAGCTGCGGGCAATCCTTGGCTCCTCTACCACATGCTAAGGCACTTGAGGGAATCTGCTGGTCTCTCCCTTCTCTTCTGCATTTCGTTGAATTCAGTTTCTTGCTTCTGTGGCTTTCTCTCTCTTTTTCGGAATTCATTCCATTTATAAAGGACTTCAGTAATAGGATTAAGACCCATCCTGTTTGCGGTGAGGCACACCTTAACTGAAGTAACCTCATCAAAAAGTTCTACTTACAATGGGTTCACACCCACAGAAATGGATTAGATTTAAGAATATGTTTTCCTGGGGTATAACAGTTTTAAACCAACACATGTGTATTTATCTAACTAGTTGGAAAACTTAGCTTCACAAAAATGTTTGTAGCCACTTTATTCTTAATCTCCAAAATCTGAAAGCAACCAAGATATTCTTTAACAGGTGAATGAATAAACAGACTATGGTACATCCATACATTGGAATATTTAGCAACAAAAAGGAGCACAGAATTGATTTATGCAACAATGTGTATGAATCTTAAATGCATTTTGCTAGCGAAAGAAACCATACCCAAGAGACTATATATTGTATAATTCTATTCATGCAGCATTTTGGAAAGGGCAGAACTATAGGGGCAGAAAACAGATCAGTGGGTGTCAGGCTTTGAGGGAGGATGAGTGGTCAATTAGAAAGGGTCACAGAGAGAAATTCTTAGGATGATGGAATTTTTCTGAGTGGTACAAGGATGATGCATTTGTCAAAACTAGTAGAACTTTATGCCACAAAGAGTGAACTTTAATATATGCAATTTAAAAAAAATCAACCAAGAAGTTGGAGAATGCCAGGATGGAAAGCAGATCGTGATAAAAGAATCTAAGTGTATTATAAATCTATGATAAAACCTCACTGAAGGGTCTGGGGGGAAAGGAATTGACCTAAGAAACTTTGGAAATCTGTGTTTTGATTACATATTGAAAGGCTAAAGACAAAAGGAATTGTACATAAACACTATACTCTCGTTAGCACAGGTATTTCTCGTGGGGTATATAGGCTAATCATTCTGAAACTCATTTACATATAACCTGGGTTTAACAAATAAGTAAATGAATGGTGGAAGGTAGAAGCCAGGTTTCTCACTGTTGGAGGGCAAAAGTTACAGATAAGCAAGGGGAAGACTGTAATGAACCATATGGTACTGGATTAGAGTTGGAGATGGTATGAATTGATGGTTAGTTTGATACAGACACATAGATGCAGAAATAATTATAGATCTATGTGTATACATGAGTTAGTAAACATACATTAACTTCCTAGCTCTTTCTGCTGAGAGGACCTAGCAGCAGTAACAGCAAAGTAGCAATGAGAACACCTAGAAGGCAAATCTTGGTTTCTGAATACTATTCTCTAATGAAAGGAACCAAGGCTTTTTGGAGATCTGGCTCATTCTAGAGCTGAGGCAGGGAAAAATCCTGTAGTGCCAGAAAGTAAAAAAGTTTTCAGAAATTAAGAGAATGGAGGCATGCCAAAGGGACACAGGAGCCAATCTAAAAGAGGTCCCAACAGCCAAATTGGAACAAGTTGAGCAACAAAATAAATTACATAGTACTGATTATAACCCAAAGTAAATGATTTTTTAAAAAATAAATGGGGGAAAAGAAGCAAATCTTCCTTTCAGAAGAATTCCAAATAATTTATGTAAATAATACCCCCTTCAGACAGTGGAGTTTAATCCACCACCCCTCCCTTCCCAGGTGTGAACAGACTTAGTGATTTGCTTCCAAGAAACAGAATGTGGAAAGCAGCGAAAGGTAACTTTAGAGTGAAGAAACCTAGCAGACATTCCCGTGAACAGACAAGCAAGCTTAATATCTTGTGGATTATCACTACTCCCTGCTATAAAGTGATAAGAAGGGTGCTTCATCTCTGTGATATTCTTCCCAAAAACCTAAATTCCATCCTAATCATGAGAAAAATAATAGACAAAATCAAATGGAGGGACATTATACAAAATATCTAACCAGTATTTTCAAAACTATCAAAGTCATGAAAAACAAGTAAAAACTGAGAAATTGTCACAAACCAAAGGACACCAAGAAGACACAACACAAGGCTAAACTCAAAGTGATACCCTGGATTGGATCCTAGAATTGCAGCAGGACATCTGTGGAAAAATACTAGTGAAATTCAAATAGTCTGTAGTTTGGTTAATACTAATGTTCCATTGTTGGTTTCTTACTTTTGACAAATGTACTATTGTTACGTAAGACGTCAACAATAGGAAAACTAGGTATATGAGAAACCTCTGTACTCCACCTTGGCAACTTTCTGTAAATCTGAAATTAGTCCAAAACAGAGTTACCATATGACCTGGCAATTCCACTCCAATATATACCCAAAATAATTAAAAGCAGGGATTCAAACTGATAATTGTATACCATGCAAATAGCAGCATTGTCTACAATAGCCAGAAGATGGAAACAACCTGTGCCAGTTTGGATATATTATGTCCCCCAAGAAAAAGCCATGATCTTATAATCCAATCTCATGGAATATTGGGATTAGGCTGTTTCCATGGAGATGTGACCCACCCAACTGTGAGTGACACCTTCGGTTAGCGTGTGACCTCTGATTGAATGTTTCCATGGAGGTGTGGCCCTGCCCATTCAAGGTGGGCCTTGATTAGTTCACTGGAGCCATGTAAATGAGCTGACAAACAGAAGGAACTGAGAACCTGCTAAGAGTGACATTTTGGAGCTGCAGCTGAGAGAGGAGAAAGCCGTTTTGAAACCAGAACCCCAGAGCAGATGCCAGCCACGTGCCTGTGCCTTCCCAGCTGACAGAGGTTTTCCAGATACCAGCGGTGTTCTGTGGAGGTACCCTATCGTTGGAGCCTTACCTTGGACACTTTATGGCCTTCAGACTATAACTTTGTAACCAAATAAACCCTCTTTATAAAAAGCCAATCCATTTCTGGTGTTTTGCATTCTGGCAGCATTAGCAAACCAGAACACAACCCAAGTGTCCATAAACAGATGAATGGATAAACAAAATGTGGTATTTACACACAATGGAATACTACGCAGCAGTAAGCAGGAACGAGGTCATGAAACATATGACAACATGGATGAACCCTGAAGACATATGCTGAGTGAAATAAGCCAGACACATGAAACATCTACAATAAGCAAATTCATAGAGATAGAAAGTAGATTAAAGGTTGCCAGGAGCTGGGGTAAGGGAAAATGGCAGTTATTGCTTAATGGGTACAGAGCTCCTGTTTAGGGAGGTAAACAGGTTTTGGTAATGGATGGTGTTAATGGCAGCACAATACAATATTATAAATGTAATTTATTATTACATTTATAAATGAATTAAAATATTCATTTATATTTTATATATAATATAATATATAATATTATATATATTATATATATTATATATTATAAATGAATTAAACACAAAAATGGTTAAGATGGCAAATCTTATGGTATATATATGCATGTTTGTGTGTGTGTATACACACACACACACACACACACACACACACAGTTCTAGCACAGCCTGCAGCCTCTCCCAGGGACACACAAATACAGCCAGGGCTCAGGAACAGGTGTGTCAGCCTAGCAGGATAAAACACAAAGCCCTAGTAGATAAAGACTGCCCCTATGTTCCTTCCCCTATTGTCCCAAGCATATATAAACATTCACTGGAGACCGTCTGACTCTGGCGGGCATGTTTTACCACATCCAGCTCACACCCGGTGGTATATCTGTCCCTAGTGAGGAGGGTGCCGGCTTCCTCCACTGAGGCAGCCCACAAATCCAAGAGAGGGGAGCAACATGTAGAACATCTCCCTGCTACACAGACAGAGTCCTGCTGGCTTTGGGAACTGACGCCCATTATTAAAGATGACCTTGCTGTCTCTTCTCTATGTGAGTAAAACGTCGTTCCATCAGAGTCTGGGTGAGTCGGGCTTTTGCTGGCAACCCCAATACTGTATTAGAATGGGCTGACATCTCTTTAGGTGTCTCTCTTCTGACCAACAAATTAAAAAGTGAATTTTTAAAATTATTCCAAAATTAAAAGTTTATTTTCAAATTTTATTCAGCAGCCAGATGCTAGAATAACCTAATCCATCTTAATTTGAAAATAATTCATCCCTTCATAACTCATTCCCTCACTCTTTAAGGTCTCCGCTCAGATGTCACCAACCTATTAAAAACAGCAAATGCTACTTCACTTGGTTACACTAACCTGCCTTGTTTTCCTCCATGGCACTTATCACCATCTGATGTCCTATATAGAATTTATTTGTTTATTGTCTGTCTCCCTACCTTCTCCAACCAGAACTTTCCATTAAGGCAGTGTGTTTCTTTTTTCTCTTTTGTTCACTGTTGCTAGGTACCAAGCATACAGCTGACACTCAATAAACATTTCCAATAAATGAATGAATGAATGTCATTTTCTTTTAAGCCACTTAATTGGATTTTCTATTGCTTGCAGACAATAGCATCCTGACTAATATATACATCCAATGGTTCAAGTTAATCCAGGACCAGAGCCACCCTCAACAGACAGGACCATCAAGAGTTTAAGCCATCAAGAATGAAGGTTTGGGTCACCCTGATGAGTAACAAACCCCAATCAACTTGGGTGCTCTCTGATGACACAGAGAACAAGGAACGGGTGATGCAGAAGGGAAGTTTTAAATATAAACTAGTTTCATGACTAGTTTTGAAACAAGGACTATAGCATCTCACTCTGCTTTCTTTCCTCACGTGTCAAGTAAATATTTCTTTACATTAACTAATTTCCCCCCTTTATTCCTATCCCTTTCCCTCATCACTTTATACAGGGTGCATCCGAAGATGGTCTACAACAATGGACCTGATCCAAAGACCTTGTAAAGGAACTAGATACAATAACTGAGGAGACTCTGGGTCATCCCTCTTCTGGGGAAGGGGTGAATGCATTTTCAGTTGTACTGTGCTGCACTATGTGAGCCTGGAGCTCTTAAATTTACATTTGCAAATGCAAATGGGGAAGAAGAGTGTATGTGTGTTGACACTGGATCACCAAACTGGAGGACTTGATGGATACCCATCTTTCTCTTTGGCCACACAGCATTGGGTCTGCTCACCTTTAGCTAACACTGAGTGCCTCTCGTGTGTCAGGTACTGTTTCGAGAGCTTTACCTATATTAACTAACAAAATCCTCATATCAACCCTATGAGATAGGTACTACTATTATCCTCATTTCATAGATGAGGCAACTGAGTGACAGGGATGTTAAGCAATTTAACCCAAGAATTTGTACCCAGGGCATTTGGTTCCCGAGTCGACACTCTTAACCTCTACCCTATATTGTCCACACTATACTGGCTATATTCAGAAAATTTCCCATCTTATGATTTCTGGTGGAAGATGAAACCCATTTTAGAAATATTTAGAAAATTCCAGAAATTACTTTCCTCAGAGTCTCCTACAGTTCTGTCATGAGCACTTGATCTAGATTCTGCCAATCAGAAACACCCATCCCAGACTTTGAACCAGAAGGCAGTTACACAAAGAAATCAAAACCACAGAAAAGTCTATCTGGCAAAAGTGGTGCTGCAGCAAGATTGAGCTCTGACCAGTGGCAGAATTGTCCGAGGTGCTACCAATACATGCAGTGTTTGGTGGCAGAGGTTGTAGTGATAGCCATGGCTAGATAGAACCAGCTCTACAGCAGTGATTTTGATCATGGCTCCTGGTTGTATAGTCTCTGACCCTAGTTCTTCAAGCTCTCTCAGTGCTTTTGCAAACTACCCAATATCCTTTTAATAAATTACTTTGCTACTAAAGTCAATCAGAATTAGTTTCTGTTGCCAGCAATTAAGGACCCTGATATATGACTGCTTTTTGAAGATGAGAAAACCAGAGATGTCTAGACTCTAGGTATAGCTGGAAAATTGATGGTACAGTCACTCCAGAAGCCTATCAGTATGTCAATCACATATGGTGGATTGTGAGCTATGGTACCTCTTAGAAAAAGAACTGAAGCTCTCTTCTCTGCTGGAGTTTGTACATATCTTATATGGCATATTGATGAAATGGCCACACATAATCCTATGTTTAGGAATGCTGAGGATGCTCTTGGAAGAGAGATGATCCCAGAGGAATAAGGAAAGATACTTGATCCAGTAAGGTAGTAAGTGACAATTCTTGAAGACAAAATTTCTCTGACTTTGAGCATCCACAGATCGTGGGCATTTGGTACAAATGTGAAGCACAAATTTTAGGTAATTTCTAAAGAGATTCATCATAATTTTAATAATAAAAATTAAAACATTTAAAATCATTACTGATCATTTCATATTAATGAATGGGATGATAGTTTGAGATCTTTCACTTTGATGTGATGACATAGTTTGTGTTATCAGAGTCCACATCTGATTGATTTCTTCCTTTTCTACCTAATTATAAAATTCTAAGTTCCAATAATAGGTTATTCAGCATGGCATCAAGAGTTTGACTCTAGATAGTGCTAGATATTTGGGTTGAACAGGGACACAGAGATCATGGAGCAATGACTCACAGAAGACTTCTTTCAGCTCTCCGTCAGATGCTAAATCAATAAGCATATCACATTCAACAGCTGGAGGGATGCTTTTCAGTTTGAGAATCAGTGCTGAATGGATTCCTAATCTACTCTTTGGAAAGTAGCTCTTCACGCTCCATTGCAGCCCTTGAAGGTAATTTTAAAATATGCCCAAAAATGCACCATTGATTTATTTCTTCCTATGAGGAAGAAATAAGTGTTGGAGAAAAGACAAACTTTCTGCAACTGAGCTGTCTGCACTGCAGAGAAATTCTGGTATTTTATCCTCAGTGTTAAAATTCATGCTCATTCATCCCTGAGGCAATAGATTCAGGCTATGAAAACAATAGACATATGGCTAAGATATACCAGTTGAGCAAAACATTTGTAGTCTTAGAAATGGAGTTTATGATATTATCAGTGTCATGAAGAGATATTTTTATTTCATCCCTGATTTCAAAAATTCCTGAAGGCTGCTTTCTCCCTGACAGCTAAGATAAATCAGCACAGAAAAGAATCTTGTACTCAGTGTTCATTTTTTAGCCTAGCATATTAAAAAGACATGCCTCCAATGGATATCATTTGGATGGAGTCACAATTTTCACTATTTGCTTCATCCTTGTGTCAAGGCCAGGGTGCATACTGTTGGCCACCAATTGTTCTCTGTCAATAAAGCAATGTGTGGATTGACATAGAGCAACCTCTTTACTTTTCAGAGCAATCAATGTCCCTCCTGCTGTACCACACAGCTAACTAGGTATGTTCAGAGAAGATCCCAATACTTATTTCCTAGTATCCGTCACAGCTCAAGAACTAATAAGAAACTAAATGAAAATTTTCTGCTTCAATGTGCTTTTTTTAGTGAAAAGACAAAATGTCTTTAAGTATTTCTCCCTCATGTATTTTTCCCACATATAAGGAGAGATAATTTATACTCCATACCATACCTGGTGGTCATTGCTTTTTCATATTGCTTGTGATGCCCAACAACATCACTTTTAAAATGAATTTTTCAATAACTCGTTCTGCTTTGTCTTCAAACATTTTCATCATCAACTTTTGGCTGGTTTTACAAGTTGCCCATCAATAATGCAACTAATAGTTCTTTTGCTATGAGGATTGTAATTCTGAATGATGCCTCCAAAGTTTTACTCTCTCTTTTGCCTTTAAGCACCAAAATTAATCAGTTGGAGGTTTTCTAAAGAGGTTTCTTTCCTTTGTTTATAAACAATGCAAGAACTTTGATGGCTTCATTACACTATTTGACAAGTTTTATACCAAACAAAACATTGGAGACTTGGGGGAAAATGGATCGTCTGTCCAATAAAATCCGATTTCTAACTTATTATCATGCTTCTTATTTGCACTCTTATTTTGACAAATTGTGCAGTTTCACTCATCCAGCAGAGTCATATTTGCACATTCTACGTTTGGACTGCTCACCTTTTATGTTGCATTAACAATGAGTTGTAGTGTTTACATTATTGTCTTCACCTCAATTTTTATGCCTCTATGATCCTTTTCTGAGCCATTTATCTTTCTTTGCAAACTAGGGAAATACAACACCACATTTAAAGCTATAAATATCCCCTTAATGTTGCTTTTACTATTTCCAATAGATTTTGATATAAAGGGTTCTCCGGTTCTCCATTTTATTGGTTTTCTAGATATTACAATACAAAAGTAACTATGACTAATGCAAAATTCAACAAGCGTAAACAGTAATATGCAAAGGAAATGTGAATGCATTGATCTAGAAAAACAGAGAATTTTGTTTAACTGAAATGTTACAGAAGATGAACTGACCATGCAACATATACACACTTTTTCTTGCAATACATACACGTTTTAGAAGATAAACAATGTAGTGAGATTTCAGTTAAAGTCATAATTAAGCTTATGAATTTGTGAAATGCATATGAATGTGCTTTTGCAAATACCTGTGAATTACTTGATAGCTGAGTAGAGACCACAAATAATCTTTTGACCTTCCAGATTACCAAATCAATAATGTTGGTTCCTTTTCTCAGGTATTCTGTTTAACATTTTTGAATTTAGAAATAATTTGTTTCCCAAAACTTGTTTTTTTTTTGCTCCTTGGCCATTCCTTTGTAATATAGTTTAGTAACTCTGTCAAAATCTCTTGTTCCATCCTAAATCTAAATAAGAACTTCCTATTCTGATTTTGGTTAGGTTTTACTCAGCTCCTGAGTCCCTTTAAATGACTTACAAGCTTTCTTTGCATACTTACATCAGTTAGTTTAAGTCAAAGTGTTGGGCTCTTCTTACAGGCAATGGGGAAACTTCTACTTTTTTTACAATCCCACCACAAATGTTACATTAGTACTTAGCAAATTAAATCAGAATATTTATGTGCAACTCACATGATAGTTAAGAATTTTCTATCATTTTACATGTAATAATCCATTTCAAGAGTCATTTGAGATTAGAATATTACCTAGCTTTAGGTTTCTGCATATGGGATACCTTTGCCAAAACAATATCACACAGTTTATATGATACTTGAAACTCTTGTTCATCTAGAGCAGAAGAACATGTTCACTTAGGAAGGAACTGTTTCTCCTTTAAGCCAGAGTCAAATGACCTGGCAAGCTGGGGCTGCTTGAGTGAATTAACTGAGGAGGACCAGGCTCTCAGAGCCCAAGGTAGAGGGACAGCCCGTTCTCAACCACAAGAAAAGAGAGAGGTTCAACCTAGCAGGGAAGTTCTCCCTGGAGGAGGGCCAGAATCTGTGGAATTACCAGTCCTTGTCCCTTTGGATCAGTGCTCTCTGACTTAGGCTCCCAGGCCCTTGATCTTTTCCCCAGTATTGCAAATAATGGTGCACAAATACAATCCTGTTCTGGCCCAAACCTGCATCTTTCCTCACACTCAACGCTCCGGGTGTGTGTGAGATCACTCTCCAGGCTCCAACAGTGAACCACGCTCTTCTTACCGGTTGATGAGCCCATCAGGGAGGAGAGAAGGCATCATAAAATGTGCTCCAGCCAACATCTTTCCAGAATCACCAGCATCTGGTCTGTCTTCCATTGAATTCTTCATTAAAATGATCACCAGAGAGATTAATCTAAAATATAAAAACAACATACTCTGATTAAAATGCTTCATGATTCTTCATGAGCTGAAGAAAAAGTCCAAGCTCTGTTGCATGGTTTACCAGTTTCATTTGACCATTCACTGATTGACATTTCACATCCAAATGCAACAGAACTGCTTTTATTCCTGTCACCATTGTCCCATACCTGTGTCCTCTTGCTGATGCTGCTACATCTCACTTGCAATTTTTCGAGTACTTTGAGATTTAGCTCAGGTATCACCTTCCCACAAAAGCCACCCCTAAACCCCCAGGTTGGGCTAAATATTCCTTATCAATGCTCCCATAGTACTCTGTGGATGCCTCTCTCATAGCCCTGACCACACATTCTACTGAAATTCTGTTGTATCACCTTCTAAGCTGTTAGCTCCTGAAGTCTGTATCGTTTTTGTATCCCCAGTGCCTAACACAGAGCTAACCACACAGTACCTCCACAAAATAGATTTGCTGAGTTATATTGAACATATGTTGCCATTTTCAACTAGACTGAAATTTCTACTCCTTTTACAATCTCCCCACAAATGTACCATAAGCATTTAATAAATTAAATCGAAGAATTTAATGTGCAATTTGCACATTGATAAGGAATTTTCTATCATTTGACACGTAATATTGGCTTTCAAAAGTTATTTGAGATTAGACTATTACCCGGTCTTAGGTTTCAGCATATGGATATCATTGCCAAGATGTGGTGTGGCTTCTCTGATATTTGAAACTCTTGTTCATCTAGACCAATAGAACCCATTCATAGTACCGTGGTCACAAAATTCTGTAACAAAACATGTGTAATTGGCCAATGTGTAGCTATCGGCAGTGAATGAGTCATATGCTAACAAAATACTTGGCTGCTTTGCAAGAAGCATTCCTTCAATCAGACCATATTCTCAGGTTATCTCTGAATATTCCACATTTTCCAGTCCATTACATTGCATTCCTTTCACAACCGCTACTTATCTGGGCTGATTAACAACTGCCTCATTACCACCATATAATTGCACCAGCTCACTCCCTAAGGGATATTATATTTGGCATCAATTCTCATTGTTCTCCCAGGGTCAGGGGAAAATTACTTGAAAAAAAACAATAACTTTTGAAGAGAAACACCCAATTACTAAGTTTGAAGGACAAGAGAGAAAACAGTAAAATTAATTAATTAATTAATTTAAAAATGATTTTAAAAAAACCTGCATAGAGTACATTTTAAAACTTAACAAAGAGGATTGATTTTGTATCAGAATGACAAAGAGCTACCACCTGCTCATTTAATTTCCAAGATGAGGGTTTGTCTTTAATCAGCCATATAGAAACCAGCACTTCAGGCCATTGTCAGAGAATACAACCTCAAACCACCTGCTCTGCAGCTCTTCTAGAAGGTCATGCTAAGAGAAGCAATGTTCAAGGACAATGGCCTCAGAGTAATCCACTTCCAACTTCAATCCTGCCTTTTGTTAAGGTTAAACCACCAGAAGGCTTCACATTTGGTCCCCAGTTAGCCTGGTCTACAGAATCATCTTCACTGAGACGCACTTGAATGCTTTGATATCAGCTTTCATCAAGCATCACTACAAGAGATAGCATATGAAAGAGGAGTCTCCTTTTGTTATAATTCTTGTTAAGGAAATCGTTCAACATTCCTCATAGCAACAGTAACAACAACGAGAAAAACCCTGTGGGTGAGGAAAGACTGAGAAACTGCCCCAGACGAGAGAAGACCAAGGACACAAGGCGTCCGAGTGCATGCAGTGTCCTAGATTAAATCTGGGAGGAGAAAAATGAGATTGGTGGAAAAACTGGTGAAAGCCAAATAAAGTCCGAGATTAGTTAACAATTACGTACAACGTCGCTTTTCCTTAGTTATGACAAATGTCCCACCGTTACGAAAGATGTCAGCATTAGGGGAAACCAGGTGAGGAGTTTACAGGAACTCTCTCTACTATCTTAGCAACTTTTCTGTAAATCTAAAACTTTTCTAAAATAAATAGTTTATTTCAGAAAGGAAAAGAAAAAAAGAAAATCTTAGGGTCCAGAAAAACTACATCTCCCAAGACAGTCTGGTATACACTCCTCCTTTTTAACAATAAATAACACCATATAACTTATGTCTTTTTTTTTTTTCCCCACGTTTGCTGCCATCCTGCCCAGAGCCAAACTCTATACTAGACACTCATTAACCATTAGGGTTATCACGTTTGCCTCCTCCTTTTACCTGATCCTAATTTCCCTTCACTATTAGGACTAACACTTAACCCAGCAGCATTTGTGCTGTTGTTCTCACAAAGCCCTTCTAATTCTTTTAGGAAGAAGGCCATGCATTAATTATAAACCTGAAAAGTGTCCAAAGGCAAGGAAGGAAGATTGCGGAGGTTCAGGAAATCATGTGCCACGATGAACGGCTGAAGGAATCAAGCTCCTTTAGGCAGAGAGATGACTCAGAGGAGAAATAATAGTTGTCTTCAAATAACTGCAAGATTGCCCTTCAGAAAGCAGGAAAGACTTGTTCCCCGGTGCACCAGGAGACCAAACCCAAACCAAGGGGTAGGCGTCCCCAGGGGAAGACCTCAACTCAGCCTCTGGAAGAACTGACAGAACTGACCTCCAGGGGAGAGGTTAGCACCCCCTTCCCCAGCAGATACCTAAGCTGTATCTAGACCATTTCGATTATGTGCATATCTGGAGACCCTATTAAAATGCAGATCCTAGTTCTGTGCCTCGGAGGTGGGAGTCTAGAGCCTGCATTTCTAACAAGCCCCCTGGTGATACTGAGACTGATGGTCCACACACCACACCCACTAGTCTAGACCATCGGTCAGGAATTCCTCATTGAGGAGGTTAAATTAGATGATCTCGAACATTCCCTCCACCTACAAATTCCAAGATTATATAAAAGTAGTTCGTATTACATTCTGGGATGGGAAACGAATCAACACAACAGTAGTGGGTAATCTTCGTTAAATGTTTAAGGAGCTGGGGGTGCACTTCATAGCTTTGAACCCTCCCAACAACTCTTCAAGCTGGAGAGTTTATGCCTCCTGGCCATGCTTTTTCAAACTGCTGTGTCTGTTGTGGCAGTGTTTAAAAGTTGGCTGCAGTATGATATCCCAAAGGAAGAATGTAAGATCATTATTTATGTTATTTTGGAAAGAGGTGAGTGTGACTAAGTCAGGTGGCCGATTTACTCAATAGCCATGGCCATAGCAAGCAAATTTATAATCTCTTGAGAAAATGCTACGTCTATCTGTTCAGGAAGGAAATCTCCTTGCCTTTAGCATTCCTAGTTTCAAACAAAACTTTTCCTCTTCTCTCTATATTTGGGCTAACACCCATAAATACATACAATGTGGCACTCATTGGTTTGGGGACCTTGGACCAGTCACTTAACTTCGGTTCACCTCTCACACCCTCCAGGTAGTTAGACAAACATTTCTGAGGACTCTTAGTTTTAACATTATGGATTATAAATGGAGGTGAACAGATACTTTCAACAATCCAAAAATTGTGTAGCAAGCTAAGGATCTTCTATATGTTTCTTCTTAAACTTTAAACTTTGCTTTACAGAGGCTCATTCACCAGTGATTTTATTTATTATTTTTATCTCCATTATTTGCATCCCTAATATCCCTGAGGACAGTTGTTGACCCCCATTTTTAGCATCTGCACAATGGGGATCTGGGACTTACCTGATGATTCAGCTCTTCTGACCCCGGTGGGTTACCAGGCATATACAGATCAATCGGACACCATCCCTGCCCTACAATTACTAAGTGCTGGGAGACAAAAAAGAACTCATAAATAAGGCAAAATGGTTACATGTAGTAATAGTGCTGTGGATCGGAGAAGAGGAAAAGATGGAGCCTGCTCAAAGAAATCTTGATATGCTTTATGAACAAAGTGGCATTTGAACCACTGGTTAGGATTCCCATAGATGAGGTTGGGGGCTGGGGATTCTAATAGGAGGATGAGGTATAAATTGACACAGAAATAACAAAATTAGCCCTGTGACATACCATAAAACTGAGGGGAGGATACAGGAGTTAAAAATGCAAAAGCAAGCTGAAGAGCTTGAGAGCTTGCTAGGAATTTTTGCCTCCCTCTGAGGGACTAGGGAGACTTACAGGGTTTCTCAGCCAGAGGAGAGGTTCATAACTGTGTCTTTTGTCTTTTTGTTTGTTTGTTTGTTTTGTTTTGTTTTAGTAAGCTTGCTCCAAAAGGGGTGAAGAGGTCGTAATAAGAAGGGGAGGTTGAGGCAGGAAGACCAGTTAGGAAACTCTCGCCATAGCCCAAGTTCATAATATTAAAGCGTTCAGTTAGGGACAGAGCTGTAAGGTACAACGTGGAGCTGTTTGGGCTATTACCATGGCTTGAGGTCTAGGTTTCTGGAAGGCATTAGTGATACCAAGCAAGAGAGGACATATTTGTATAGCAGTTTAGAGCTCACTTTCATTTCCATTCTCTCATACCCAGGCTTCCACTGTCTCCGTGGAGCTGCTGATGTCCTTCCTTCAAGCCTCTTCCCCACTGGGATCCAGTTCCAAACAGCTGCTGGACTCAGACTCCAAACATAGTTTCCCACTTGATCAAGAACTTATAGGGGTTCCCAATTCATCCCTTCCAATTCCTGGGAAAAAAAAAAGGAAAGAAAAGAGAGAAAGAGATTACTAGCAGTCATCCTATTGCACACACATTCTTTCCTCATTTGGGCCCTGCAGACAGCCAGGTTCTTTTTTCTGGTGTATATGAGTGAGTGGTTGAGTCCTGTTGTTGGTGTTTCCTTCTGTTACTTACCCTATTCCCCTACATCTCTCAGGATCCTCCTTTGTACTCACCAGGCTTTCTTCAAAACCCACCTTGGCACTTGCCTCCAGGAAGCCTTCCATGATTAACCCACAGATGACAACTATAACTGGACATGCCACTCAATTTTGGCTCCCTTTCCCCTCTCTCACAGCTGAAGAATAGCAGCACTAGAGGTGGCCCTACTGTCCAAAGGGCCTGCCTCTACCCTCCCCCACCTGGTGACAATTATCACTGCCTGAATCTCTCCCTACCAGTCTGCAGGAAAACAGAACTCTGAATTCTGCAGAGATTGCCACCTCTCAAAGTCCTTGGTTTCCTCTTTATCCTCCAGCCATTCTCAGAGGAGTCAGGGGGTGAGCTGTTCTAAGATGTCAACCCGTCACTAGGCTCCCATCTCAACCTCACTAAACCTGACTGCCCAGGGAACTTGCAGATCCCAAGAAGGCCTTCCCCTCCCTCGTGTCAGCAATCTGCCAGAAACACTGAGGGCTCCAAGGTCTCTTTGGCTAGAGAAAAGAGGGCATTCAGTAATGCAAAGGCAGATAAATACTTTAGATAACAAGATTAAACCCTCGAAATGACTCAGTGGTGCAGCCATCTTTTAATTACCTTGTTAACAAGAGACAAGGATAATGGAAAGCTACAGACAATCCACTCGTTTCAAAAAAAACCTTCCTCATCAAATGCGCAATTTTAGGTTGATGCTCACAAGACAGGAAGAGGCCAGCTAAGGGTTTTCAGGAAGGAAGTAAAATCCAAAGAACACGAAAGACACAATAAAGTTCTCCATAAATGCTAAGTACAGTACAGTGCAGTTATTAACCACAACTGCAGGCATCTTTCCCATTAATGGAAAGGCTAAATCTTTTCCAAGAGTGACAAGTGGTATCTGATCACTCCCTAGGGCTTCTCTGTTCTTTAGCCACTTAGCAGTCACAATAAATTTTCCTGTGGTTCCTTTTAAAACATTATTCTCTAGGGGGTGTTCTAGTTTACTTTGAACAGCCTATGACAAATATTCCCAACCAAGAGCAAAAATGCTGAATCCAACCCACTCCCACAAGCAGAAAAAGCCACCCAGTCCAGGTAGCTTGGTGGCTACAAAACAGCACCATGGAGCCAGAAAGCGCCTTGGAGACTGGTCAGTGACTAATTCAACTTCTCATTTTTACAGGTGAGAACAGTGAATCCTGGGGAGGGGAAGAGACCTGCCCAAGGTCACACAACAAATTAGTGGCAGCATCTGTACCAAGCCTGGGTCCCTTAACTCTGAGACATGCCACATCTAAAACAGAGATTTTCTTCTTATTTTCTCTTCCTTTGATTACAGCCTGGGTGAGCATGGAGGTGCACCCACCAGATTCCCCTTCGAGGATGGACTTGAGGCCCCAGTGTGGGGAGTGGGGGCAGCTCCCTCGGGGTCTGCCTCAGCCGCAGAGGTCTGTGCCACCAAGGTAACATCCATCCAGGGGCATCCAGTGACCAGGTGAGGCCGGGGTATAAAGGCCCAGACATTTCTGCTCAATAGGGCAAAATTCACTCCAAAGCTCCCCACTGGGTTAGCCGAGGCTTTGTCAGAACTCCGTTGCACTGTGACCTCTTCCTCTGCCCATTCGTGTTTCCTTCCTCTTTCTTTCACTGATGTTGCTCCCTAATAAACAGCTGGCACCCCAGACCCCTCCTCAGCCTCTACTTTGGAGCACCCAACTTGCCCTACAGCCCCACCTCAAGTTTTGCCACCTCCACACTCAATTGGCAAACAGTTTGCCCTAATTTTGTTCATTTCTGACCTGTTCTAATTCTAGGCTTCAGCTATAGTCCACCAACTCAGTGTGGCCTTCCTCTTCTCATGCTGCACCCCAACTCTTCCCTTTTACCCTCAGCTGCTGCTCTCTGGAATGTCCTCTTCCTGCCGATATAGCACAACAGGAGGGAGCAAGGAAAGCCTGGGACATCTGGACAGTCTCCACACAGGCCTCCATTCACATGGAACAGGCCAGGTTCTGGGAGCCAGTCTAGACAGTCCAGTGAAGGTGTTCAATGAACTCCTCAGGAAACGCTAAAGGTCGTTTATCTTTCTCACTTAAAAGTTGTCAACTGATTGGATTAAATCCAGCTGATTGAATTCTCATTGCAGAAGACACGCCCTTCTTGATGTAATCAGTCACAGCTGCAGCCAATTGACTGATAATTTAACAAACCAGCCTTCTGGTTTATTAACCAGCCACAAATGTCCTTGAAGTAATGGTTAGGCCAGTGCTTGCTTGACCAGACAGCTGGGTACCATCACCTGGCCAAGTTGACACATGAACATAACCATCACAGGGACTTTGGGTGAGATTCTCAGTCTCATTACTTTATCTGAAAAATGGAAGCAATTAGACAAATTCAGCCTTTGTAATATCAAGTAAAACAATGGATACGAAGGTGCTTTGAAAACTGTAAGGCCCTATTCAGATGTCAAGTATGGACATGATGCCTAATACAATGAATATTGGTTGAATGAATGAATGAATGAATGAATTGTATGGAGGAGATGTTAGGTGTAATTATTATCAACATGTCTCAATGATAACCAGCATTTTTTTTTCATTAGAGAAGTTGTGTTTTTACAGAACAATCATGAATAAAATTCAGGATTCCCATATACCATCCACGAACAACATCTTGCAATGGTGTGGAACATTTGTTAAAATTTATGTTAGCACATTTTCCATAATTTTACTATTAATTAAAGTCCATGGTTTAACTTAGGGTTCACTGTTTGTGTAACGTGGTTCCATGTATTTTTAAAAATTTTTTATTCTGTTACTATACAATCTAACATTTCCCCTTTTAATCATATTCAGATGTATATTTCAGTGCTGCTAATTGCATTCACATGTTGTGCTACCATCACCACCACCCATTACCAAAACATATCCATCATTCCAAATAGGAACCCTGTGCATTTTAAGCCTTAACTTCCCATTCTCTTTCTCCACCCCATCCTCTGGCAACCTAAACTGTAGAGTATGACTGTGAGTTTGCTTATTCTGATTGTCTCATACCATGAGATCATGCAATATTTGTCCTTTTCTGTCTGGCTTTTTTCACTCAACATGATGTCTTCAGGATTCATCCATGTTGTTGCATGTATCCAGAACTTCATTCCTTTTTATGACTAAATAATATTCCATTGCATGTAAATACCACATTTTATTTATCCTTTCATAAGTTGATGGACACTTGGGCTGTTTCCATCTTTTGGAAATTGTGAATAATGCCACTATATACATTGGTATGTGACTATCTGTTCGAGTCCCTGCTTTCAATTCTTTTGGGTAAATACCTGGTGGTGGATACAGTGTCATATGGTAGTTCTATACTTAGATTTCTGAGGAACCACCAGATTGTCTTCCAAAGTGGCTGCGTCGTTTTACATTGAAACCAGCAATGAATAAGCGCTCCTATTTCTCCACATTATCTCTAACACTTGTTATTTTCCTTTTTATTAATAGTAGCCATTTTAATGGGTATGAAATGGTATCTCATTGTGTTTTTGATTTGCATTTCCCTGATGATTAATGATGTGGAGCATCTTTTCATGAGCTTTTTGGCCATTTATATATCTTTTTTGGAGAGATCTGTTTAAGTCTTTTGCCCATTTTTTTAATTGGGTGGTTTGTCTTTTTGTTAAGATGGAGGATTTCTTTATATATTCTGGATATTAATCCTTTATCAGATACATAGTTTCCAAATATTTCCTCCCATTGTGTAGGTTGTCATTTTACTTCCATGATGAAGTCCTTTGAGGACCCATTTTTTTAATTTTAGGAGGTCCCATTTATCTATTTTTTCTTTTGCTGCTTGTGCTTTGGGTGTAAAGTCTAAAAAATCATGGCCTAACACAAGGTCCTGAAGATGCTTCCCTACATTTTCTTTTAGGAGTTTGCTAGTTCTAGCACTGGTATTAAGGTCTTTGATCCATATTGAGTTGATTTTTGTATATGGTGTGAGGGAGTTGTGGTTTTTTGTTGTAGTTGTTTTGTTTTGTTTTGTTTTGTTTTTGGCAAATGGAGATTGTTTTCCCAGTACCATTTGTTAAAGAGACTGTTCTTTCCCAATTGAGTGGTCTTTGCCCTCTTGTCAAAAATCAGTTGGACATATGTGAGGGTTGATTTCTGAGCTCTCAATTCGATTCCATTGGTCTATATGTCTGTCCTTGTGCCAGTACCATGCTGTTTCGATTACTGTGACTTTGTAATAAGTATTGAGATCGGGAAGTATGAATCCTCCAACTTCATTCTTCTTTTTCAAGATGACTTTAGCTATTCAGGGCCCCTTATCCTTCCATATTAATTTGATGATTGGCCTTTCCATTTCTGCAAAAGAGGTTGTTGGAATTTTAATTGGGATTGCTTAGGGTGGTATTGACATCTAAACTCTATTTAGACTTCGAATCCATGAACACAGAATATCCTTCAATTTATTTAGGTCTTCTTTAATTTCTTTTAGCAATGTTTTATGGTTTTCTGTATATAAGTCCTTTACATCCTTGGTTAGATTTATTCCAAAATATTTGATTCTTTTAGTTACTGTTTTAAAAAGGATATTTTTCTTGATTTCTTCTTCCAATTGTTCATTACTTGTGTATAGAAACAGTATTGATTTTGGGTGTTGATCTTGTATCCTGCTACTCTGTTCAACTCATCTATTAGTTCTATGAGATTTGTTGTGGATTTTTCAGGGTATTCTGTATATATGATTGTATCATCTACCAATAGGGAAAGTTTTAGTACTTCCTTTCCAATCTGGATACCTTTATTTTTCTTGACTAATTGCTCTGGCAAGAACTTCTAGTACAATATTGAATAACAGTAGTGATAGTGGGCACCCTTGTGTTGTTCCTGATCTCAGCAGGAAAGCTTTCAGTCTTTCACCATTAAGTAGGATGCTTGCTATGGGCTTTTCATACATGCCCTTAATCATGTTGAGGAAGTTTTCTTCTGTTCCTAGCATTCTGAGTGTTTTTATCACAAAAGAGTGCTGGATTTTGTCTAATGCCTATTCTGCATCAATTGAGATGTTCATCGTTTTGTTTTGTGTTTTTTTCCTTCATTTTGTTAATGTGGTGTATCATAATAATTGACTTTCTTATGTTGAACCAGTCTTACATACCAGAGATAAATCTTACTTGATCATGGTGTATAATTCTTATAATATACTGTTGGATTTGATTTCCTAGTATTTTGTTAAGGAGTTTTGCACCTATATTCATAAGATATTGGTCTGTAGCTTTCTTGTCTTGGGGTGTCTTTATCTGGCTGTGGTTTGAGGATGATGTTGGCCACATCAATTTTTTGGAATAGTTTGAGCAGAATTGGAGTTAAGTCTTCTTGGAATGTTGGGTAGAATTTCTCTGTGAAGTCATCTAGTCCTGAGCTTTTCATTGCTAGGAGGTTTCTGATTACTGATTCAATCTCTTTACTAGTAATTGATTTATTGAAATTTTCTATTTTTTCTTAAGTCAGTGTAAGTAGTTTGTATGTTTCTAAGAATTTGTTCATTTCATCTAGGTTACCTAATTTATTGGCATACAGTTGTTCATAGTATCCTTTTATAGTTCTTTTTATTTCAGCAGATTGGTAGAAATGTAGAAATGTCCCACTTTTCATTTCTGATTTTCTTTGTTGTGTCTTTTTTTTTTTTTTTTTTCATCAGTCTAGCTACAGGTTTCTCAATTTTATTAATCTTTCCAAAGTACCAACTTTTGGTTTTGTTGATTCTCTCTATTGTGCTTTTGTGTTCTAATTCATTTATCTCCATTCTAATCTTTGTTATTTCCTTCATGCTGCTTTTTTTTGGTTTAATTTGCTCTTCTTTTCCTATTTCTTCCAGTTTTAAGGCTAGGTCTCTGATTTGAAGTCTTTCTTTCTTTTTAATGTAAGCATTTAGAGTTTCAAATTTCCCTCTCAGCACTTCCTTTGCTGCATCCTATTGGTTTTTGGTATATAGTATTTTCATTTTATTCACCACAAGATATTTCCTCATTTTGCTACTGATTTCCTCCTTAACCCATTGGTTGTTTAAGAGCATGTTGTTTAAATTCCACAAATTTGTGAATTTTCCATTTCTCCCTCTGTTATTATTGATTACTAGTTTCATTCCCTGTGATCAGAGATTATGCATTGTGTGATTTCAATATTCTTTAATTTATTGAGACTTTTTGTGCCCTAAGATATGGTCTATCCTGGAGAATTATCCATGTGCACTCGAGAAGAATGTGTATCCTGTTGTTGTTGAGTGAAGTGTTCTATATGCCTGTTAGGTCTAGTTGGTTTAGAGCATTGTTCAAGTCTTATATTTCCTTCTTGATCCTCTGTCTAGATGTTCTGTCCATTATTGGAAGTGGTATGTTAAAGTCTTCTACTATTAATGTAGAACTTTCAATTTCTCCCTTCCAATCTGTCAGTATTTCTTTCATATATTTTGTGGCTTTGTTATTAGGTGCATATATATTTATAATTGTTATGTCTTCTTGTTGAATTGACCCCTTTATCAGTATATAATGACTGTCTTTGTCCCTCATAGCTGTTTTTGAAATAAAGTATATTTTATCTGATGTTAGTTTAGTTTCCCCACTTCTCTTTTGGTAACCACTTGTATGGCATATTTTTTTTTCCATTCTTTCACCCTGAACTTACTTGAATCTTTGACTTTAAGGTGAATCTCTTGCAGACAGCATATATTTAAGTCATGCTTTTTTATCCATTCTGCCAATCTCTGCCTTTCAACTCGAGAGTGTAATCCATCTACATTTAAAGTCACTACTGACAATACAGGACTTTCATCTGCCATTTTGCTATTTAGCCTTTGTATGTCATATCTTTTTTTGTCCCTCATTTCTGCTAAAGTCTACTTTTATATTTATTTGCTTTTCTATGTTGTACCATATTGAGTTATTGATGGGTACAGAGTTTGTATTTGGGGTGATAAAACAGTTCTCTAATGGATGGCAGTGATGATAGCACAGCATTGTGAATACAACTTGAAAATGTTCAAAATGGGAAATATTATGTTGATGTATGTTACCAAAGGGAAAATTTTTTAAAAGTCACTGGGGACATGTTCTGAAAGCAAGATGCTCCTCTTGGCACAGACTGCCTCCAATAAAGTAGAAAAGGTCACACTCGGTGCGATCCTCTGCCCAAGCAGCTGGACATGCACAGCCCTGACAGCAGCTCCAGTGGAGGGTGTGAGACAAGGCTGCCTCAAGCATTCCATTTTCTTTAAAAGCCAGTTATGACTGTCATAGCCATACTTATCTTAATCTTCTTTAAAATTACTTTTTCAGGCACTACCACCTCTTGGGATAATGGTTCCATAAGCTTCTTCCCTTTGAAAATTCCAGGATCTGAAAAAAAAATCCACATTCACTTTATTCACATCACTTAGCATTTTTAAGTTTATGATCATGTTCAATCTTAAACTTCACCTTTCCAGGCTAAGAAGTCTGGTATTTTTAGTCACATCCCCTCATGACAAACAGTGTGGTGCCTAAAACCCTCATGACCTGTGGCGTCAATGCAAATTCCTAGTGAAATGGGGTTTAACTAAATAGTCTGTTAATATGTGTAGTTTTAATTGGCAATGAAAACAGCATGTGGAGTTTTAATTTGTCTAAGAGAATGTAATACATGTTGAAGTACTTGAAAATAAATGCATAATGCTCCAAATGGAATGTTAAGATTGTTATGTATGATTTTTATTACATATTAAAAGCGAATTTTTTTCCTTGGGAATAAAGCCCCAAAATCACAGTGGAAAATGACAGGAAAAGGCTTTTCATTCATCACGCCAACCTCTGATCACAACCCTTCATTGTCACTGAGACTTGCCGGCAAAATGGAGTCCACATTGCTCAAATATAGGGGCTGCCACTATCAAGCTC
Organism: Choloepus didactylus; assembly: GCF_015220235.1. Classification (NCBI taxonomy): domain Eukaryota; kingdom Metazoa; phylum Chordata; class Mammalia; order Pilosa; family Megalonychidae; genus Choloepus; species Choloepus didactylus. Next base: position 33,282,915 of record NC_051326.1, read on the forward strand.
CCAAGCTGATGCCCCTTATTTCCCAACAAAAACATCATAAATCTAATTTACTTACTAACTCCAACTCACACAGTGCTATATTGACTCTCCCTTTTGCACATGTTTTCTAACCTGCCCCACATGGCTGCAGTGCTTCTCTCTCCCCTCACCCATTTACCCAAATCTCTTTCTGCATGAGTTTTTTGGTTGTTGTTTTTTTTTTTTAGATCTATTTATAAGGATTGATATTTCATGACTTTTATTCTATCTTAGAAATTTTTCAAAGAATTTACTTATATATGTAATTGAATAAAAGTTATTCTATCTTGCAATTGCCATATGGGTCCAAGATACATTATGGGATCTTAGTGGTCTTATTTTTCCCATATTTTGAGACATTTTACCATTTCATTATCTTGCAAATTATTTCATCATTACTCATCAATTGTTCCCACCTGTGCTAAAAAAGACAGAAATAATTTTTAAATGGAAGAATGATGGAATTGCCTAGAAGGATGACACAATGTGAAATGAATCATCATCCTCCAGTTTTCTTATTGGCAAAAGAATTATGTCATCTTTCAAGGAGGTATAAAAGAAGACAGGAGACACCATCTTTGTAGTCTGCTTTTAGCTCTCATTGAACACATTTGATAAGTAAGAATTTTTCATTCTCCACTCCTAAAGGCAAAGAGAAGAAAACTGGCAGAGGAAGATGTTTCAGATTATTAGGTGAACCAGAAAATGAATGCAAAGAGACAGAGCAGCACTCTAAACTCCAACAGTGATGGCAAAAATTTATCCTATGCATGAAATCACAGACTGTGAGTCCTCGTATGACACTATTCTAGATAAATCAATGCATGAACAATGTGTTTCTAAGGAGAAAAAGAGAATATGGTATTTTCATCCATTTATTAATCAGGAAAGACTTCATGCAATATTTTACGACAAGAACTTGAACCATCCCATTTTGTTAAAATGTGACAGAATTATTTTTTATGATGTTTGTGCATCAAAATTTACTTCATTCAAAGAGATTTGCTATGTTTAAATTCTTAATAAAATTTCTAATAATGTTTTTCACTACCCTTTCATTCTTATTTCTATTAAGTTTGCAGAATGACTTAAGATATAAAAGACAAATAATCCATTGGACCCTAATGGTAAACGGTAGTGACTATTTTTCTGGTGTCCTGAGGGATGAGATCCAGCTGGAGTCCCATCACCTTCCTGGAGCCTTCTCTTGCTGTTCCAGTTCACCTTGAACTTTCCCTTCCCTGAATTACTATTACAGTTGAACTTCCATGTGATGGTTTGAAGCTATTATGTATCCCAGAAAATCATGTTCTTAAATTTAATCCATTCCTGTGGGTGTAGACCTATTGTGGTTGGGACCTTTTGATTAGGTTATTTCTGTTGCAGTGTGCCCCGGGTGGGTCTTAATCCTCTTATAAGAGGAGAAACACAGAGACACAGCCAGAAGCTGACAGAGGAAAAGATAAAGAAGCTAAAAAACAGAGAAGCTGAGACAGAAGAGCCAGAGAAGCTCAGAGAGGACACACAGAAAACAGAGAGAAACCACAGAAATTGAGAGGAAACCACTGAAGCCAGAAGCTGGAAGCAAGAAAACCCAGGAAGAGAAGGGAGAGACCAGCAGACGTCACCATGTTCCTGGCCATGTGACAGAGGAGCTGAGGATTGCCAGTAGCTGGTCTTCGGGGAGAAATCATCACCTGTTGATGACATGATTTGGACATTTTTTCACAGCCTCAGAACTGTAAACTTGTAAGTTTATAAATCCGCATCGTAAAAGCCAACCCATTTCTGGTATATGCATTTCAGCAACTTGAGCAAACTAAAACACTCCACCATAATAATTATTTGATGTTGGCTCTATATTTGCACGGTTTCTTATCTGGACTAAATCATAAGCTCTTTAGGGCAAAGGTATTCATTCAACAAATGTTCAAATACTGTGGCTGGTTCTTTGGCAGGGTATGGGGATACAATGGTAGGCAGATTAAACATTGTCCCTGCTCTTTCTGCATTTACCCAGATCCTTAGGGAGGCAGTGCCAGAACTAGAGCAAAGGCAAGTGTAGTGGAAAGAGTTTGAGCTTCAGTGTCAGTCCTGGGTTTGACTCCAGTATCAACACTTAATATCTGCATGACCTTGGGGAAGATTCTTACCCTCTCTGAACCATGTTTTCTTTATCTGAGAAATGGGGGTAACACTTCCTTCTTTGAGGGGTGTTATGAGGATTAGAACAAATAACATACATAAAGTACCTGGTACACAGTTGGTGCTCAATTTAAACGTATCTAATTATCATTAAGGTCTCTTGACCCACGGGCCAAAACTCTTTTCATGATGTTCTCCCAACAAGTTTTTGAAATAACATATCTCATGTCCAGTTGTTACAGAATCTATTCATTAGACATTTTAGGATGCTTATTTTCACAATCTCCAAGCTAACTTGCACGTATTTCTTTGTAGAAGTCCTACTATGTGTTTTTCCCTCATTCCCAAGTGAATGTATAAAATCCTGAACTATGGAAGTCTGGACTCTGTCACTTGCTAGAATGTGACCTTGGGCTTGTTACCCAACCTGAAACCCCTTTCCCCATTTGTAAAATGAGACCTATTTTTCACATTTGTTTTGAAGTCTAAATGAAATAATGTCTGTGAAATCAACTATTTGAATATGCAGCTCTAGGGAGGTGAAGGGACAAAATACATAAAACTGTTGGGCTCTCAGCAGCCTTTTAATACAGGTAGATTGGGTTCAAATGAACATCAGAGGCAAATTTGAAGAGGGAAAAAAGAGATGGAAATGCCCCCAAAAAGGAAATAGGAGGAAGGATTGGGCCAGGTACTAGGTCCCAGTCTTGTTGTCCTGGGGTATTAAACCCTCCAGATTTTTCCCACACCCAAAGGCAGTGCTCCCTGCCCCCAAACCACCACACACACAGACACACATGCACAGACATGGGCAGGCATGTTTGTTCTATGGGAACTTTCTCTACTCCAACTGTAGCCACCCGAACAGGGGGTGAGTGGAAAACAGTTCATGTTAGGCCATTCAGAGTCTCTCTTTTGATTAAAAAAATAATAATAATTCTGGAGCATCTTACCTTGTGTCAGAAAATACTAAGTGTTTGAAGGCAGGGTCAGATCAAGACACAGGAGCATCTCTAAGGGGCTCCCAGGGCCCAAATTCAGACAATTTAAGCATTAAAAAGAATAATTATAGTGTTTATGATACATTATATTTAAAAACCTACATGTCTATAGTGCTCCTCAAGAGAGAAAAAGAGGGAGAGGAAAAATGGGGAAAAACTCTTCTTTACAAAGCATACCAGCAAGTAAATGAAGTCAGAATGATTGAATTAGGAAAAAAAAAACCCCTTTGCAACCCCCAACATAACCATTGATTAAAGTAAGGATCATCAAAAAGTATTGGGTAAAATGTTGTAGTTGGAAACATAATATTCACACAATCTCAATTATCTCCCACAAATTTCTTACTGATTATAAAGGGAAAATATGTCTTTACAATGGAAAGTCCTAGTGGTTACTCTATTAACTAAGTAATTAAAATTGGTATCACCAACAGCTGCCTCCTGATGTGATGAAATAAGAAGTGCATATCACCTATGTAATTGTTTTTGCATATATATATATATATTTCATCTGAATCTATTCATGAAGAAAACAAGACAAATCCAGAATGAGGAACATTCTGTAAGATTTCTGGCTATTATTAAAATAGTCAATGTCAAGAATTTTTTTTAAAGTGACAGCAACTGTTCTAGATTAAAAAAAAAAAAAAACAAAAAACACACAAACAAACAAAAGACCAAAAAAATGTAGTATATAAATCTTGTTCGAGCCTTGATTTAAAAAAAAATTAATGCCTGGGAGATTTTGAATATATACTGAATATTGACGATATTATTGAATTGTGATTCATTTTCTTAGGTATTAGATAAGTATATAGTGGTTGAGAAGGGAAGTGTCTTTATCTTAGGAGATAAATTCAGGGGTGATGTGTCACGGTATCTGCAACTGTCTTTCAAATGTTCCATCCAAACAAAGAGGAAGGGAGAGAGCACATAAATGTGGCAATGTTAACAACTGATGAATCTGATGGAATGTTTATTGCTTTATACTTTCATCTTTTCTATAGGACTGAAATTTGTCAAGATGAACTTGAGAGGAAATAATCCCTTTTCTGGGAATTTGCTATTGGGTTTAGAAATGTAAATCTTATGTGTTTACTAGAACAGAAGACAAAAGGAAACTCAAAAGCTATGGGCAACAACCTTCTATGGAGGGTTTGGAAAAGCAGAAAAAAATTGGCCTACAAAAGGAAATGAAAGAAGCAGACAACCCAGAAGGATGCAAAAGGGGAGGCTATGAAAACCCAAAGATTTCAGGTGATTTTTTACTTTCGTTTTCATACATTTTCATATCACCTGAATTTTAATTTTTAAAATGAGCATGCATTGCTTTTATAGTCAGCAAAATAACTATCCTTATTTTTAGGGGTAAATAACATTTTCCGTTCCATAAGTGGTCTTTCTAGCCGAGGAAATTAATGGAACAACTGTTTTAAGGTGGAACATTTATTCCTTCAGCAATATTTGCATATGAGAGAATATTGTATTGCTTGCAAAGATTCTGGATATATCTTGAAAGTCCTTTCATCTAACCTTAAATTTTTCTCCCTAATTATTATATAAATATTATTGTACCAACAAGAAATAAAATTGTGGAAAATAGAAAAATCCCCATGTTAATTGCTTCTTTCTTGTTTGCCACCAATCTGCATGCATATTATTTTACCCACTTGTGATAATCTGACCTTCTTCTTACTACCCCTTTGAATCTATTGTTCATTAATTTAAAACCTCCAGGAATCTATTCACTTTTGGGACATGTACTGCTCTGTGTTCATCCTAAATGCATTTTTCAAGCTTCAAGGGCTACGTCCTGTATGTTGCTAATGAGAATCTTGCCTCATCCTTGTCTGGATTCCCAGCTTCTGGCACAATGCGTGGCACCAAGGAGCCCCTCAGTAGATGCTTGTTGAATGATTGAACCAGAATGTGCAGTGATGTTGGAGGAAAGGAGGTGTTTATGTGTGTTTGGAAGTGTACACAGGCACAAAGCTATGGAATGCAAATAAGAATATTTCCACCCCAACCCAGAGCCCTGACTCAGAGCCCTCTGGTGCCTTTTGTCTCCAAGCAGCAAGGAATTCAAGCAGAAAATTCACCATTAATGGTTCAATAAAAACATTCAGGTCCTGGCTGCAGCCCCATTGGAGGCCGTGTGGCAGTCTGGAATGCAGATGTGCCTCCTCAGGAGGGAGCCCCTGTCTCATTTAGTCTTATCTGTCATTAGGATACGAGCCTGAACTCCTGGGGCCTCAGCGTGGGTAACTCTTCAACACTGGTGTGCAAGGTGACAAAAAAAGGCAGAGTGAAGGTTTATCAAGTGCCAGTTAGTCACTCTGAAAAAGTTCCTCTCCTGGAGTTCTGCACTCCATTTCGATATGCGTGACACAAAAGGTTAATCGCCCACCTTCGTCAGAGAAACAATTCCGTTATCTTAACCAACCATGTGGCTTCAGATTTTTTAAGAGCTATGCTCATGTGTTTCAGAGAGATACATTTTGCAAGTAATTCTATTGGCGCCAGCTCCTGCGGATGCCTGGTAAACGCTCTTTGATTGTAATGATGGTAGACAGAGCTGTTAACTATCGGGGTATGTGTGTGTGTGTGTGTGCGTGTGTGTATGTGTACAACCCACAGAGCCCAGAGTGGGGAAGGGCCTGGGGAGGATAGGAGGAGGGAGTGGGAAAGGGGGCATTGTTAGGGGGGAAGTGCAAACATCTTTTAATTGACGCAGAAAAATTAGACTTAGAGATCTTTTATGTTATTTTGAAAAGAACAAAAACAATTTTTTTCTCAAAAAAAAAAATTCCATTTCATATATTCCTCTTCTAGACCTGCAAAATAGCTTGGAAAAATAGTCATCTTACATGAACAGCAACACAATTTTGTGAAATGGCATTCTGCGACAAGCCAACAACTGTCTGACGTGAGGCAGGGGAGACAGGAAGGAGGAAGGGGCACTTCTCTGCTGAGCACGGGCTGTTCCTACATCTGTCACGCCTCTGACCGTGGTGGGGAAGGAGAGATTTGACTTGATCCAGAAACAGGAAATGTCAAGGGATTAGGAGATTTTCATATGACATTATTATTTTTTTTTTTTTTTTGGCTGGGAAAATCGAACGCTTCTGGTACAGTTGCTTAACTGACTATTTGTCTGTTTCCAGTGGGATTTTGAGGCGGCCGTCACCCAGACAGAAGCAGCCAAGTAAAGGTAGATAAACACCTACAATTCCACTAGCCAGCTTTCTCAAATCAATAAGTACTTAGTATCACCCTTAGCTTAACTCCTAAAATTCTGCCTTAAGCATAATCACTTCCCTGCTCAAAAACTTTCAACATCTTCCTATTGCCTGGGCAAAATGCAAACTATTGAGGTCACCATTCAAGGCTTTCTCCAGTCTTTCCCAGCCTGTGTTTCCAGCCTTGTCTCCTACTTCCCATTTCCGCAAAGCTTCCTCCACTCCAGCTCATCTGATCTGTTCGCTGTCTCGCCGCTTCACAATCGCTGCCTATCCAGATCTCCCCCACTCTCCAAAACCCTGCTCAAATCTTCCCCGTCTGCCAAGTCTTTCCACCATCCCAACCAGGAGAGGATCCATCTCCTTGTTAATACTGTCCTAAGCATCTCTAGTTAACCCTGTAACTGCCTTTTACATCTTTTTAATTCTTGCAGCTCATCTTCCCAGCCAGACGGTAAGTTCTTTGAATGCAGTATTTGTATCATATTTCTTTGAATATCACTGTCAATTTACATGTGCTTTGTGTGTATCAGTAAATATTTGGTGGTCATGCAGTGTATGTTGGATTGATTAATTTCAGTGTGCGGAGACACTGTGCTCAGCTGAGGAAGAATAGGAGAGAAATAAAAGTTTCTTCCCTTGGTTGGTTTTCAGTCCTCCTGGACAGGTAATATGTGAAGCCAGCAGATAACACTAAGAGACACAATATGCAGTACAGAATGCAAATCTGAACACAATCAGTTGTCCAGATATACTCCAGAAAACTACCATGGGAGTTCAGGACAGGAAAAGGCCAGTTCTTATTATAAGAGGCAGTTGTACTTGAGATGACCTTGAAAGATGACTATTACATTCTGTATGTGTGTGATACCATATAGTTTATATTAACTGAATAAATTCTCACACAACTATTGTTATGTATTACTTTTCCCATTTTAAAGAATAAGAGTCCAAAGCTCTGAAAGCAGGAGTTGATTTGGTCAAAGTCATGTGGTTACGTCAGGCTGCAAACCCCAGTCTTTGGAGGTCAGGTCCAATGTGTTATTTAGTGCACCCACTACTTTCCAGTTCTGTCACTCCTTGCCTTTAAGCTAGAATTTGGGGACAAGCAATTGAAGCAAAATGAAATACCATTTTAAATATATTAGGCAAACAGCTATACGTAGGATAGATTGAAGAGAGAGAAGAACCAGGAGCTCAGACAAATGGCGATAAAGATGAATGGATTACATTTGATAACACACAGTATACAAAAGATGAAGGAAAGAATGAGAAGGCAGATCACTCAGGTTAGGGCCATGAGGATGTGATTGCTGACACTGGAAACTTGGACAGGAAATAGCTAAAGGGAATTTGACAACATCTTTGTGACCATCAAGGTGACATCTGTGTGAAAACCTCCTGGAGGCACCGGAAATATGACACCAGAAATCAAAGGTGGATTTAGGCTGGGGGGAGACCTATGGGGTCCTCCAAGGGGTGGAATTGTGAAAGCAAATGAGCTCGCATAGAAAACTTGTGACTAATTTAAGAGAGGGACAAGCTGAAGAGGGATTTGTATCTACTACACAGAGCTAATTATATTTATGGGAATACATGGAACATAATGATATTGGAGCCACCTCACCGGCATTCAGATATTGACACCACAGAGGACAACTGCACCATCCTACAAAATCTCTCAGGGACCATGATCAGGCTTCTGAATTGGCTGGATGCCTTCTCATTTCAAGGATATGCATTTCTTATGTTTTTAAGATTTTAACATTCCAGGTTTCAGGATAAAACTTCTAGTGGTGATGGGACCCTTAAGATACAGCCATGAGAACTGTGTGAGGTGCTCCAGACACTCTGTGAAGTGGCAAAGCCGGAGGATCTCCTGGGTTTGGGGGCAAGAGAGTGGAAGGAACGCACTGTGCACCCCGTGTTCCACAGTGGCCTTTATTTCCCTTTCTGTGGTTGTACCCTCATTCTCTGATGAGGTCAGTTTCATCCTCCTACCCCCATCCCCTCCTTATACTTGCCCGTATTGAAACCCAGCTGCCGCTTTTCTGCCTACTCAGAACCTGCAATTTACTCTCATCTTGACATTTTGTTCAAAAAATGAGACAAACATCATGTCATCTCTCTCTTTTCACTCGAATTTCTCCCTTACCTCCAGTCTAATCTACAATTAGCATCTTATTATGTGCTTTCCAATTCCGTAATTGTCTGAGCTATTACAGTATATGTTGTCCTGGTCACCACTCATTAGCACATGTCTTGTCCTGCAGGCTAGCTTCCCGAGGGCGAGGACATTTGGCCTCGACTTCCTTTTATTCTCACATCACCTAGCACACAACTTGGCTGATACTCTGAGTCGTAAAATCTGTGCCGCAAAGGCAATATTTGGCTATTTGCATTGAGATCGTGTTCACCTAAATCTTAATTTAAAACCTGGCTCTTACTGATCACTGGTTATAAAATTCAGCTTTCCCTCAATGGTTCAAAAACTCATCCATTTTATGAAGCAAAGTTGCGGAGAAGCATGTGTGTCTCTCTATTTTTAAAATCCATTTGTGTTTTGGTTTAAGGTATTGTAAAATGTTGAAGAGGGTTCGCCCTCCTTGAAAATAAGGAGGAGCTTTTCCAGCTGGGACCTTTCTAGCATGGTTACTAAGGAGACCAACTGAATGTAGGTGCAGTAATTAATCAGAAGATACCCAGCAGCCAAATACCTGGTGGCATGAGCGATCCTTGATTTTGAGAGGGAAAACTGCTTGGAGGATGGCGGTTGAGGTATTTGTGTGCGAGCCCGACTAAGGCTGCCTTCTTCCCCTTGTACTCCCTCCGCTGAAATTTTCTGGAGGTTGTTTTAAAAGCATCTAAATCTGCCTCAAAACTTACCTGTCAGAACTGAACTGCACCTCGTTCGTGCAGCCATTCTGGCTTGGGCCTCTGTATTGCAAGAGGATGACAAGCTGTTATCACCAGGAGTCCCTTCCGCTATTTTAATAAATGTGTGTTATGAAGCAGCAAAACAGAGGGCGTCTCACTACCCCATGGCCAGTTACACCTGAAGGAAGCCTAGGACCACAGGCACCAGAACTCAGTGGCTGTGGCCTCCAGTTTCAGGTAGAGAGTCGAGGAGGGAGCCGCCTCTGCAGCACATCTTGCAAAGCCAAGCTTTTAAGTGATTGGAGCACCCCACACTTTTCACCCTTGCTAGTTCATTGTTATTTTTATGAGAGGCAAGTTTCCAATACCCCTCCACTAATAGTGGTTTTCAACTCCCCCCTTGCATTCATTCCCACCCTTCTCATCCATCTGCTACTGTAGAAGACAGTTTAACACAATATGCCACTTCAGGGAACCCAAAGAGAATGGCCAAGTCATTTGGTTCAAGTCTTCTATTTTGTAAACGAGGAAAGAAAATTTCAGAGAATGTAAGTGACTTTTCACTCTTGTGTATTTTTTTTCCCACCTCAACTGCATGGGAAGAAAAGCATTTAGTACCAGAACATCCTGGGTATGGCTAGATGCTCAGAGGAGGTATGTCATTTAAGATAAGATATGTGCTATAATATGATATAATGTGTCACTTAAAAGATCATTCTGCAAGTTAAGTTTAAGATTCCTGTATGGCCCAGCAATCCCACTACTAGGTATATGCTCAGAAGAATTGAGAGCAGGGACTGGAACAGATATTGGCCACTGATGTTCATAGCAGCATTATTCACAATTGCCAAAAAAGGGAAGTAACTCAAGTGTCCATCAAATGATGAAAAAGAGATAAAGAAAATGTGGTATATACATACAATGGAATATTATGCAACCATGAAATGAATGAAGTTCTCATATATGTGACAATATGGATGAACCTTGAAGATATCATGTTGCACAAAATACGTCAAACACGAAAGGACAGATATTATGTAATCTCACTGATACAAAATAATTAGAATATGCAAATTTATAGAGTCAGAAACTAGAATACAGGTTACCAGGGGCTGAGGAGGGATAAGGAAAGGGGATTTAAAGCTTAGTTGGTACAGAGTTTCTGGGGTAAAGTTTTGGTAATAGATGATGGTGATGGTAGCACAACTTGGGAATGTAATTAACAACACTGAATTATATATTTGAATGTGATCAAAGGGATAAATTTTAGGTTGTATATATGTTACTAAAATTAAAAATTTAAATAAAAAAATATATTCTGCAAGTAAGAGAACTCAAATCAGTGACTTAAACAAAACATGGTAAATTAAAGCTATTGCTGGCTCCAATTAATGGCCTCTGTATAACTCCAGCATTTGTCCTGTAACTTTGCAGTCCCCACCCACTCTGATTCTGGAATGGCCTTGTGAAGTGCTTTCACCAATAAATGCAACAAAATCTACAGAAAGCCAGCTCCATGCTTAGGCCTCAAGAGGTACTTTTCAATTTTACTTTGTTTGTGCTTGCACCTCTGCCTTCCCATGAGACTATGCCAGGCTACCCTGCTGGAGGCATATGAGAGACACTAGAAGAATGATACACATGGAGGAGAACCAAGGTGCCCCAACTGACAGCCAGTCAACCCCCTGAAGACTATAAGCCAAGCAAGACGAGGAACTGCCCTGTTGAGCCCTGCCTAAATCGCCAATCTTCAGAACCATGAGCCAAATAAATAGTTTGTTGTTTTAAGCCTCTGAGTTTTGATGTGGCTTGTTATGCAGCAATATCTAAATAAACCCTAACTGATTTTTGAAATAAAGGCTTGGGGTTTTTTTCTTAAAAAAAAAAAAAAAAAAAAAGTTGGAGGTAGGCAGTCCTGGTAGCTCCCCAGTCATCAGGTACCCAAAATCTTTCTATCTGTATGCTCCATCATCTTTAGCCCATGACTTCCATTCTCAAAGTTGTCTCATGAACCAAGATGTCTGCCAGAGCTCCAGCCATCACATTTGTGATAAAGGAAGATGGGCAAAGAGGATGCTTCTTCCTAGCTGAGTCAACCCCCTTTGAGCAATCTCTCCTGGACATCCCACTCAATGACTAGCAGTTTGATTCTCATTGGCCACCCTTAGCTGCAAGGGAAGCTGGAAAATGTAATCTTTTAGCTAGGCACATTGCCACCCAGAATAAAATCAAGGGCACACCTCTCTCTCTCTAACTGAGCCATCTCGACAGGTGAACTCGCTGCCCTCCCCCCTACGTGGGACCCGACTCCCAGGGTTGTAAATCTCCCTGGCAATGCAGAATATGACTCCTGGGGATGAATGTGGACCCGGCATCGTGGGACTGAGAGTATCTTCTTGACCAAAAGGGGGATGCAAAATGAGACAAAATAGTTTCAGTGGCTGAGAGATTTCAAATGGAGTCAAGAGGTCACTCCGGTGGACGTTCGTATGCACTATATAGATAACACCTCTTAGGTTTTAATGTATTGGAATAGCTAGAAGTAAATACCTGAAACTACCAAACTCCAACCCTGCAGTCTGGCCTCCTGAAGACAATTATATAATAATGTAGATTACAAGGGGTGACAGTGTGATCGTGAAGACCTTGTGGATCATACCCCCTTTATCTAGTGTATGGATGAGTAGAAAAATGGGGATAAAAACTAAAGGACAAATGGGGTGGGATGGGGGGATGATTTGGGTGTTCTTTTTTCACTTTTATTTTTTATTCTTGTTCTGGTTCTTTCTGATGTAAGGAAAATGTTCAAAGATAGATTGTGGTGATGAATGCATAACTATGTTATCATACTGTGGACAGTGGATTGTATACCATGGATGATGGTATGGTGTGCGAATGTATTTCAATAAAACTGAATTTAATAAAAAAAAAAAAAAAAAAAAAACTCCTAGACATAAACTTAAAAAAAAAAAAAAAAATCAAGGGCACAGTTTACTAAGGAAGAACAGAAGCATGGGTATTGTGCAGGAAACCAGCAATAGCTGCCATGACGTGTGAAATCAGGCTCCAGGCCTGATGTTCATCAGGATGCAAAACACATGTCATGCAGTGAAAGTGCTGATTTCCCAAGGAGCTCACAGTGATGACTTTAACCTGTAGTAACAAAATGTAAGATTTGGGTAAAAGAGATCTGAGTGGGGAATCATTGACTGTGCTGCTTTCCTGGGCCCTTTTGCTGTGAACACAGATGGGAGGGAATTTTTATTCTTAGAACTTATTGCTCATAACCCAGGGGCAGGTGCTTGCTTTTCCTTTCTCCTTTCTTCCTTTCTTTCTTTCCTTACCAATTTTTTATTGAGATATCATTCACATAACATAAAATTCAACATTTTAAAGTGTACATGTCAGTGAATTTTAATGAATTCCCTATGCTATGCTACCATCCCCACCATCTAATTCCAGAACATTTCCATCACCCTAAAAACAAACCCTGTACCTATTAGCAGTCAGGGCAGGTTCTTTCTTTAATCCTTCTCTACCCACTTCCAGGTTGACAAGAGAGTCAGACGTGCCACTTGAGTGACTACCTGAGCTCACTGATTGACCTAGGCTCAAACCCTGGCATTTGGGAATATTTTGGATTCTCCTGGGAGAGGCAAGGAGAACATCATGATGCTTTTTCCCTAGGTCAAGGAGAGGAGAGGATCCACATGGATGCTACTGAATCCAAACCTTCTGAGCCTGAGCTTACCGTGAGCTATCTTCTTGCAGTCCACTCCTCACCTGAGCAGCAAATAGGAAGGAAGTTGCCCATTGAGGAGTGGAGGCCTCTTCAAGGGGCTTGGTGGTAACACCCTAAGGTACAGAAGCAGCTTCCAAAGCTGCTCCTTGTGACACGGGACACTGACATGGAATTTCTAGATTCAAGTGGTACTATTTAGTATTGAAAGGGTTGGGGGTAGGTGCACAGAACTAACACTTATTAAAGGTCTTATATGTTCCAGATACAAATAGAATCCCATTTTACTATTCACAACCATCCTGGGAGGTTTTATACCCATTTTACAAAAGGAGAAGCTGAGGATAGCAAAACTAAGTAACTTGCTCTGATGGGTAGAGCTGGGATTTCAAACACTTCAGTCTGATTGTAAAATCTCAGCATTTTACATTGCACCCTGCTGTGGGTACCTGTGCAACGCCTTCTGGCCCGGCCCATGGCAGGTAGAGCCACCCCCTCACAGCCACCTCGTTGTTGTGGCTTGTGGGGCAGTGACATCTGGAGGGGGCTTCACTGATCTCACCTCTGGGCTTCTCTGTGCCGGTGGGAGCTTGGCATGAGCTTCCCCTCCCTCTGCCCATTGCTATTCTTTACTCCTCAGGCAAAAAGGTTGCTCAAGGAGACTCCAGGATTTGGGGTCTGCCTTGTCACTGTCACCAGGAATCTTTTTTCTGACTGACTTGCCAGAGCTTCCTCAGTCAGTCAGTCCTCACAGCGCCTCTGGAAGCAAAGGGAAGGCAGCTGTGGGGATCCTGGCTGAACCAGGTCCAGGTAAAGCAGGCTTGAAAATGGACTGATGGGGAGGTTGGGGTGTCACAGGTTTGATTGCAGAGCGAGGGGAGAGGGGGAACAGCCAGGAAGGATTGGAGGTTGTGCTGTTCAGTTGATGAAGGGGGTCAGCGTGTGTATGTGTCATCGAGGTGGGCAGGGAAGGGGAGGGCTGTGCGTGTGTCGGGGAGGATATATATGCTGGTGTGGCTGATTCGGCGGCACCCAGCCTCTCCACCGCCGGAGCCCAGCTACTGACAGCTCTCAGGTAGGCAACTGCATGCAAACCCCAGCCCCCAAACTGCTTGGAGCCTCAGGACTAGGGGGGAACAGGGCAGCCCGGGGCTCTCTCCTTTGTCCAGTTTGGAGGCTGCTGGCCTCTTGTGAGATTATGTCTTCATTCATCTTATTTTCAGCACTTGGATGGGGTCTTGAGGGGTTTTTTACCGGTTGCTGTTTTCATCTCGAAGAGAGATGCAGAAAAAGAAAGAGCTGAACTTGGAAAGGAGGAAAAGTTTTGATTCCTAGTAGTAGCCCCCTCTTTCTTACTGCGACGTGTTGAGAAGAAGTGGCTATGGGGATGAGGTTTGGTGAGGGGCTGACACTGGGAAGGGGACTTGCTTTTCAGGGCTGCCCTCGGGAAGCCCCCGGCTCCCCTTGTGAGTGTTTTCTTCCTGTGGCTGACTCCCCTTCCCTGCCATTTTGTTCAGGCTGGTTTTCAACGTCTTACTGAACTTGTCACTATTTGGATTTGAGTTTTTAATCCTGAGGGAACCCTTCTCTCTCACACACCGAATGGAAATTGCTAATAATGCTGCAGTTCATCCTGGAGGGCTAAGCTCCACCTGTGCGTGCCGAACAGTCGCTGTGTGTGAATCAGAGGATTTCTGCAGGATGACCTTGGTCTGCCAGACCCTGAAAATTTGGGAGGCCTTTTCTTTTCTCTGCATCTTCCCCTCTTGCTCATCTCTCCCACCTAAAGGCCTTTGCCCAGGTGCTGTGGAATACTACTTCCAGAAGTCACAGCATCCACACTCTCCCTCTCCGCTCTTGCTCAGCATCTCTCTTTATCTTTATCCCTCTCTTTATGCGTCTTTCTCTCTGTGTGTCTCAGTTCCGCTCCCTTCACTGCCCGTCCCCTCCTCTCTCCCATCTCACTCTGAACATGTGCAAGTTCTGGGGGAATTTCAAGTAAGGCAGGATGATTCGGGAAATGGACTATTTAAAGCAGTCTGCTTTGGACTTGAATGCCCTGAGCCCGAGCTTAAACATCTGTGTTTAGCTTCCTTGAGCAGCCCATAATTGCCCCAATTATAACCAATAACATTGTTCGGCATCCTAACAAAAGATGAGCTTTGCACGGCATTCACCAGCAAGCCTAGACCGGAGTTTTCAATATACAGGGAAAAAGTAACTGCCTGGCTTCTTATCAAAACCTCCCAAAGAAAATATTGCTCTTTCTTGCTGCTTGTGGGTGTCTGCTGCATGTACAATCCTCTTGCTCATTTACAAAGTGTGGCATGGAAATAATCTACAAGCTTCCACTGATGCCGTGATACCTTTAACAAAAAAGATTAGCGTTCCTTTGGGCTTGCTGAATTTTCTGCAGGGGAGTGTTCCTGAAAAAAACTGTCCCCCCCACCACCATCACCACCTCAGCCACAGGAGTGGCTTCCTTTCACCATCTGTCGCTGCCTATCAAGGGCACTACGGTGCAGCCTGTGGTCATTTCTCAGGTGCAGTTCTGTTCTCTGCAGGGTGGCAGCCCCTGCTTTATCAGCCGGAGGCTGAGGGTACTCAAGGATTTAGAAATGCAGGAGATTTTGCATTGTCAATGAAGGGAGTAATTCCAGGATTAGGCTCAAACCCGTGCTCTCTGGAGCCTGACAGGAGCTGTCACAAAGCTATTCCATATCCCATCAATCAGGTATTTATCATCTACACTCCACCGGGCAGGGAGGCATGTTGGGCCTCCAGTGGATTCAGCAGAGGTGATAATGACAGTCCCTTACATTTGTAAAACGATTTACATTTTAGACAGTGCTTTCACACCCATTATCCCCAGCAACAACCCAGCGAGGCAGGTGTCATTATCTCCATGTTGCAGCTGAGGAAACTGACACTGAGGTTAAATCATCTGTTCAATGCATGGCAGAAGGAGGACTGAACCCAACCTTCCCGGCTCCAGCACATCTTGCCTTTTGGGCCACGGGAGCATATAAACTAATTGGGAGGAGACAACACAAACACGCGTGAGACAATCAGGGAACAATGCAAGGCTGTATGTAATCAAGTCCTAAATTGTGTGGTCCAGGAAGAAAGGGCTGGAGGAATTCAGCAGAAGGAGAACTTCCTTGGCATGGGCCAAAAAACACAGGGGAGACTCTGGTGGGCCAATGGGATTAGAGCTGGGCAGGGAAGGGAAGAGAATTTGAATGGTCTGGGACTTTTGAGAAACAAATGCCTAAAAAGAAGGCAAAGGAATCGATATTTATTGAAACCTACTAGGCACCACTGTGACGTAAATTTGTCCACGCACTTATCTCATTTAATCCCCTCATGATAGGAATGTGAGACTTAAGGTAAGTTTTCTGACATGTGCAGATATGATTCCATGATACACACACACACACACACACACACACACACACACCACCTCCACAGCTTCCCAAGAGCACAAAGGAACTTTTGAAATCACTCCTGTTCTAGGTCTGGGTGGAGCTACTCATTTGATATCCTAGGAAAGGGATGGGCCTTTCTCAGAAAACAGGAGTTGTCATGAAAATACTTTGTCGTGGTGTGAGTTGCAGGAACTCATTAGGCAAACTGGATTTTCTAGAAAAGTTTTATTTAAATGCCTACAGGTGCTCCCACCAACTCGCATGAAGGCTTACCTGTAACCACAAACTAGCTATGAGATTTGGGGCACACTGATTTGGGGGACTAGCCAATTTTCTGGGCCTCTCCCTCGGGGGCTATAATCACCTTCAGCATTGACCTTCCACGATCCTGTGGCTTTTCAAAATCCTGGCAGCCGCTTCAGCATTGCAGAAACACTATATCCCCCAGCTCTGAGGGTCCTGGCTGGTGGGTGGAGAGGATAGCTTGCCCCGGAGGAGTGCCGGGTTCCCATGAAAACGACAGTGAATCTCCAACCAGAGCTCTGCCTTCCCACCGTGACTCAGAGCCAACCTCTTCCCTGTCACATGCGTCCTCCGAGCCTCCCCACCCCCACTCCCCATTCATCCTCTCATTCATTCAGCCAACAGGCACGTGTTGAGTTCCTGACGGGCGCCGCACAGAACCAAGTGCCAGGAGTACAGCACATCAGACAGCACTGAGCTCCCTCAGACCTCGGGGTCACCGTAGCTGACTGTTAGTATGTCTAGACCTGTGGTCTCCAAAGTGGGATGTGAGCCCTGCCATCCACTGGGCTTTGGGAAATTGAGACTTCATTTTTGTTAATCTTATCTTTCTTAATCTAAACTTCAGTGGGCTTTATACTCTATATATTTTTAAAATAAATAAATTGGGAGCATGTTGTGTGCTCAAAACTGTTTCATTGCTAGAGGTACAAAGTTAAAGAAGTTTGGGGCTTATTGGTCTAGATTCGTTACTCTTTTCACATATCTGTGTTTTCTAATCTTTCCCAAGAGAACATTGAGTACTGTTATTGTCAAAGTAAATAAAAGCTTTTAAAAATCATTTAAATTATTTTGACAGTGACACATGGGACCCTGGGCCCAACCAGGTGATGCCTTCACCTCCTGGCAGCCCGGATGGAACACATGTCTTTTGCCCACGCCTGGCCCTCTTCTGAAACCTCAAACATGCTGCCCCGTGAAGCTTCTTCCCCATGAAATCTTTACCTTCTGCTCCTTTTTCCTACTTTCTTGCTTCCTCTTACTGGGGGAGGACAAGTATTTTACCATTCATAAAGTCAAAGAATGTTAACCTTCTACTCCAGCTGCCTCTATTTACAGAAGGGGAAACTGAGGCCCAGAGAGAGAAGGAGCCTTGCCCAAGATTCCCAGGTAATGACAGAGGCAGGTCTAGAAACCAGGACTCGTATTTCCAAACACAGGGCTCTAACTTATTCATTGCTCTCCAGCAACAAGCACACTTGTCCTGTGTGGGGCAGGGGAACTGCTGTGTCCCCCACTTCCTCCAGGCGGATTTCCTCCAGGTGCTTTATTAAGTGTACATGTGTAAGTCAGAAGAGGAAAAGAAACTAAGAGGCTCCCTTGGTGAACAAACACAAGCTCAGTGTAGCAGTTCTGTCTGCAATGGGACAAAGAAACCAAGCATATGAAAGACCCACCCTTGTGCCTTTCTTCTGAAGGACGGGCAGCTGTGGGCAATGAAAGATTCTTCTATGAACTGGGGAGAGGCAACATTAAAGGGGTTATGGTCAGAGATGGGGAGGCCAGAGTTCAGGACAAAAGGAAAACCTTAGAATCAGCTCACCTACAGACAAATGGCATTCCGTAAATCCCCACAGAGATCCTTGCAAGCATGAGCGTGAGAATCAGATGGGTTCAAGTCCCCACTCTGCCTTTTCAAGTTATTTCTCCTCTTCAAGCCTCAGTCTTCTCAACTACACTTACCCCAGAGGGTGGATGCTTACAAAGCAATTAGCAAAGTGATTGACACATAGTGCTCAAAATGCAATAGTCGTGTGATTAATTACTATTAAGTACAAATAAAGACCACCCTAATGAGCTTCCACTAAAAGTTGCCAACCTTCCCAAAGCAAAACCAGTTTATGGAGTTTATGATTTGGAACACATGATTTGGAGTCAAAATCCCTGAGTTTAAGTCCTGGCTCTGCTACTTATAAGCTGGATGAGTATTTTAGGCAATTTTAGGCAAGTTGTTTGATATCTATGAATATATGTTCATCCCAAAAATGGGGATAATAATAACCCTAGATTATAGGGTTGTGTATGAATTTTAAAATTTTTTTAACCTGTGGAAAGCAATATTCTATACACGTGGTTGATGAGAAGGATGGGTACGTATATGCCTACAGCAAGAGGGCTGCCCCGTTTCTCTTCTCCACTGAAAGCACCAAAATTACAGGCTTTTTCATAGGTCATAAGACAAAACTCAATCAGCATTCACTTTCAGCTAAAGCTTCGTCTATTATCCCAAACGGATAAGCAACTAAGTATATTGCCCTTGAAAGCAAGATTACATGCAAATAGATTAAGGCTAAAGCATAGCGGTATTTTATCTTTATAAACAGCGAGGCACAGTTAAATTTACGAGGTGTCATGTTACTAAATTTAAGGTAATGAAACATTTCTTTATCCAACACAAGATGCCGAGATTATAATAACTGTCACATAGAAGTGTTAGCCTGTTGATTTACCAAGAGAAATACAAGCCACATAAAATTCAAAAAAACTCAGTTAAGTTTATTTACTGATGGTCACTACTGTTGTGCAACCAACAAAACACCCTATTATTATCCGCATTTTGCTGCTGAAAAGACCAAACCTCACAGAGGTGAAATAACTCACCCAAAGTCACAGTTACCAAATATGCAGATTAAACAAAAATGTAACTCATGAATTAGCTAATTACTCATCTTCATTTTAACTGACATTAACTTACATACAGAGCTATAAAACAGCACATGGATGTGGTCCAGTCTTCTAAAAAGTGAAACACTTCTATTGAGTTTTTTTAAAAAGTTCAAAATCTAATTTAACCTAGAACACAATTGTACTGGGAGTTGTGAGCAGAACCAAAAAGTACAAAATGTTGTTCCCTTTATAATGATTTTTACCTATTTTTTTTAACCTTCTGTCATATTATCTCATTTAAATATCACACACCACCTGTGAGATGGGGCCATGTATTGTCTTGCCCTTTTTACAGATTCTCTGAATTGCAGAGGAGAGTGGATAGTGTTGAGATGGATGGTTTCAAAGTTATAGGTGGAGTCACTTGTGAGGATGGAGCACGTGAGGATAAGGAGGTCGGAGGTTGTAAGAAAGGGGAAAGCCACCATGCAGAGAGGCATGCCAAGGGACCAGCAGCGAGGGCCTGGCTGAAACCAGGTACTATATTTGATAAGGCTTCTGCAACTGCCAAGCCAAAGAAGCCCCACATTATGCAGGAAGACAATTGAATGAGACCCAAGCTAAATGTTTCAGGAGCTCATCTTTCTTCACCTCATCCTTAAATTCCATTTACCCAGAATTTGAGATAACAAATATCATTCGATCCACCAAACATTTCTTGAATGTGCAAGTTGCCACGGTTAATGAAGTTCATGAAAAACCTCAGCCGGAGAGCATTTCATTAACATCTGTCACAGCTTATCAGCTCAGCCAATGCAACCATAATGTACTGCAATTTCGTATTAGGAAGGAAAGGAAACAGCCTTTTTCTCCCTGCCTTCCCTTTCTTCTGTGACATACAGCCGCTGCCATCGTGTGGTCATAGAGGGCACGGCCCTGCTGTTCCTGAAGAATGCTACAAAAATGTCTCCAGAATAAAAAGGTTGAAACTTAGGAGAATAAGAAATGTGAACATGACTCTCAAATTAAACAAAATCCAGGCAGTCTTCAGTTTAAGACGAGGTCGTGTTCTAAAATATTTGCTTATATAGTAGCTGTCTGGAACTCGAAATACATTTGATCTCCAAAAGAACAGTAGGAAACAAATAAATAAAATACAAATAAATATAATAATAAAAGAAAAATAACCTGTAGGTGACAACGCGCTTCTGTAGCTTGTCTACAAACACTTATTTAACCTGAACAAACCTAGCATATAGCACTTTTCCAGCCATACCTAATGGCCACGTGTAACCAGTTTTCTGCCAGAATGTGCATTGGAGTTCCAGCTTAGGATGGATCTTGTCTTGCTCTGGAACAAAACTAGTTCCCACCCCTCCTTCTTCACGCTGGTGAATCAGCTAAAAGACCCTTCATCAGTGAGGCAGGTCCTGAAGTAGCTCCTTGGCCACGAGCATCCTGGGGTGGATGTTCCCAGACATTGCTCAACTCTACATATTCTGAGAAGTAAGAGGGCTCCTGAGGTACTTCATTGTCATCTGTCAGACTTTGACTGAGTGTGTCCTAAGTGTCTAGCCCTGTGCTGGGGGCTGGAAATACAGAGAACCATAGAACATGACCCCTGTCCTTATGGAGGTTACAGTCCAGTGGGAGAAAAAGACACATAAATCCAAGTTTATAGTATAATGTGAAAAGCAACAACACAGAGAAAAATAATAGTATCATGGAGTAAATGTGATGTGCTGGGCTCTTTCTTTTATAAGCTCTTATATAGTACTTATGATGTGCCAGATGCTATTTTAAACACTTACCAATGTTAACTGACTCAATCATCCTTCCAGTCTTATGAGATAGATACTATTATTATCCTACTTTCACAGATGACATGTGGAGAGGTTAAGTACAGCTAGGAAGTTGCAGAACTGGGATCTGAACCCAGGCAGTCTGAGTAATGAGCAGATGAGACAACATGCAGCACCACAACTTTGCAAGTAGGTCTGTTATATCTGTTCGACAGATGAGAGGCCCGAGGCTCACTTGCTTCCCACTATGACCTGCTGCTTCACGATGCCATAGAAGCACAGGAGATTCATCTAACTCGGACCAAGAGTTGGAAATGGCTTCCCAGAGGGGATGACTCTTGAGGTGTGTATGAAGTATGAGCTGGAGAAGAGTATACTGGGCAGAGGGAACAGCAAGTACCAAGATACAAAGGCATTAAGGAGCCACATGTGATTTCCTAGGACTACAGGAGATGCAAGGGTGACTGATAGGAGATGAAGTTGGACAAGTGGGCAGGAGCCAATGCTAAGATAAATCTCTGGAATGCATGCTGACAACAATGGGGTTACAGAATTATTTTAAGTATGAAATGACATCATCAGATTGGAAATAACTTGGAGGGAGGCCATATCCCTAGGAGAACTAATTAGGAGGCTATTACAATAATCAAGGCAATAAATCTGAAGTAAGACACTGGCCCTAGAGATAGAGAAGTAAAAAATGAACTTGAGATATATTCTTTTATATAAGATATTTGTATTCATTATTCATTAGCCAGGGACATCCCCTAGAATGGCAAATAAGACCCTGTTCAGCCCGGCCCCAGTTCACCTGGGGCTTACCTTCGTGAGGGTGGGCAAGGGGCACCAAGAAGCCAGTCTGCTCACCCTCCTCTCCCAATCTGTGATCCTGAAGCCCCTATACCTTTGAAAATGCTGTTCTCAGATGCTCTCTTCTGTCCTCTTGGCAAACTCTTACTCATTTTTCAAAACCCATCTCAAATGTCACCTCAGTTATTTAACAAACAATTTTCAAGCAACTTCATAGTCAACATGGTCTTAGTATGGAATGCTTTGCGGTGCAGAAGAAGAGCTGGGCTGGTTTCCCACCATGACCATTGGGTGACTTCAGCTCCAGAATTCCCTCCCTTCTCCTGTTGACCTGCTCTATTTCACTTCTTCCTTTTATCCGTGCTTCTCAAAGTTTAATGTGTATACTAATCAACAATGGGGTGGGGCCCAAGATTCTGCATTTCTAACAAGATCCCAGGTGATACTATTGCTGCCGGCCTGCAGCCTCCATTCGAGTAGCACAGCCTTATGTGTTTTCTCAGTAGAGTCTGATGAAAAAGCAGTAAAGGCAATTAGTTTTGCTTTTCGACACTGAACTCTTTATTGAGAGGAAACATATGTACAGTGAAATGCACACAATTTAAATGTACAATTCAATGAATTTTGAAAAACGTATGCACCCTTTGACTTACACCCCAATCAAGAATATTTTCATCACCCCAGAAAGTTTCCTTTGCTCCTTTCCATTTAATCCTGCAAGTAAAGATGGTCCTACAAGTGCCCAAAATGACAAAGTCCAAGGAAATAGCTTTCAGATACAGGAGGATTAACCAGAGATAAATATTAAAGAGGAACAGAAAAGCATCGTTCTCTGCACATCGTACAGGCAAGCCTGCATAAAGAACGTAAACTACTGATCTAACTGGCATCATTGGAACTATTAACTTAGACTAGTGTTTCTGTTCATTTTTCAGTAAACAATCCCACATGCCAGGTCCCAAGCTTGGTGTAGAATACAAGGTGAACAACATGGCCTTGTTGTCAGGATTAGAGAAAGTACGTAAGTCTAACAAGTCTCATATCTTACACATCTTACTGTGGTTTAGCACTTTGCAAAACTTCTCTTACATCTCTCACTTAACCTTCAACAGCAACCCAACAAGGCAGTTATCACAATTCCCATTTTATAGCTGTGAAAACTGAGGCTTAAGGTCACACACTGGTAAGTTGCAAAGCATGCAAAGCAATGCCTTTAGCACCCAAAAAGCTCTGTCTCCATCACACCACGGTTGCACCAGGAGGTGCTCAGGTGGCTTTGAGGCCAGCTGGGCAGCAGGAATCACAGGGGTGCCCTCCTCAGGAACCCCACCACTGGCCCATCCTTGAACCTCAGGCCTGGCTGGAAGGATCCGGCCCCTGGCTCTGTCCTCTCAGGGGAGTTTCTTTCCTGCATGTCCAGTATTAGGACCTCCAGTCCTGACGAGACCCTATAAAAATGGCTCTACTAATTGCCACTACCCTCATTTGCATTGTAGCGTCTTGCTTTCTGCACCTGCACCATGAAAATCCCGCTTTGTGACCTCCTGCTGCTCAGCCTCTTCTCAAGTGTGTTCAGCAGTTGTCAGAGGGACTGTCTGACCTGCAGAGAGAAGCTCCCAGCCCTTGACAGCTTCAGCCTGGAGGTAAGTTCAGGAGGCCAAGAGGGGACAGCCTTTCTCCTGCTCAACTCCGCACACCCTCCACCACAGCAGACGCCAACTAAGGCCTCTCCCAGAGGTCACATGATTCCCCAGAGTCACATGGTCAGTAGGACTAGATCTGGGCATCTTTTGGTTGTAAATCCTGTGATCTTCCCATTCTGCCACATTCATATATGGACATGTCCATATTGCAATTTCGTTCTGTTTATTACAATCATGCACACGCATTTGAAAGAATTTGACAAATTCAGAGAAGTATAAAAAAGAAAATTAGAATAACCTTCAAACCCACCAGTCAGAAAAAGAACCTTGGTTTTTGTCACTTATTATATACCATGATAATTTTCCCATGTTATTAAATATTATTTTAAAATATTTCTTTTTATGAATGTAGTATAATTTAACTAATCTCCTTCTGTTGAACATATATGCAGCCCTCCATTTTTGATGTTATAGATAATTCTACATTGAACATCCAGGTACCTAAATGCTCCCCCATATTTTGATTTTCAAATTTGAAGTGCATATCTGATGTTAAATTTTTGTTCATTAAACAAATTGCTTTCTTAACTACTTTAGTTTCAGTCTGAATAGTTATTTCTGTTAAATCCAGTGTAAATTATTTTTCCTTTTAGTCAAATAAACTTCTTTCAAAAGATGCCATGTTTCAAACTCTTTATGTTTTAAAAACAACCAAAAGTAACTACTGATCCTGGGGCAACTGTGTGTGTGTGTGTGTGTATATATACATACATATATATATATATATATATGTATGTATAGAAACTATGTATTTTTTATTTTATTATACTTTCACCTTTTTTTTAATTAGAGAAATTTTAGGTTTACAGAAAAATCATGCAGAAAATACAGAGCTCCCATATACTCTTTTCACACAAACAGTTTTCCCTATTACTAACACTTTGCAATAGTGTGGTAACTCTATTACAATTAATGAAAGCATACCATTATAATTGTACTATTAAGTATAGTCCATAATCTACATTAGGGTTCACTGTGTTCTATGGTTTTTTAATTTTTATTCTACTAACATACATATAACCTAAAATTTCCCCCCTTTTACCACATTCAGATATATAATTCAGTGGTGTTAATTACATTCATGGTGTTGTGCTACCATTTGCCACCATCCATTACCAAAACATTTCCATCAAACCAAACAGTAATTCTGTACCAACTAAGCATTAACACCCCATTCCTTACTCCCACCTAAGCCACTGATAACCTGTATTCTAGTTTCTGGCTCTGAATTTGCTTATTTAATTATTTCATGTCCATGAAATTATACAGTATTTGTCCTTTAGTGTCTGGCTTATTTCATCCAACATGATGTCCTCACAGTTCATTCATATTGTTACATATATCAGAATAATAATTTTCATTCTTTTCTACAGCTGAATAATATTCCATTGTATGTGAATATAACATTTTGTTTAGGGACACGGGTTTCTTCCATCCTTTACAAGTGTGAATAATGCTACGATGAGTATCAGTGTGAAAATATCTGTTCAAGTTCCTGCTTTCAATTATTTTGGATATATACTTGGAAGTGGGATTGCCGGGTCATATGGTAATTCTATACTTAACTTTCTGAGGATTCACCAAACTGTCTTCCACAGCAGCTGCACCATTTTACATCTCCACAAACAATGAATATGTATTCCTGTTTCTCTACATCCTCTCTAATACTTATTTTCTGTTTTTTTATTAGTTGCCAGTCTAGTGGGTATGAAACGGTATCACATGGTGGTTTTGATATGCATTTCCCTAATGGATAACGATGTTGGGCATCTTTGCATATTCTTATTCACCAATGGTATATCTTCTTTGGAGAAATGTATATTGGAGTCATTTACCCATTTTTAAATTTGGTTTTCCTTTTGTTGTTGAGTTGTAGGATTTCTTTATATATTCTGGATAGGAAACCAGATATGTGGTTTCCAAATATTTTCTCCCACTGTGTAGGCTGTCTTTTTACTTTCATGGTGAAGTTCTTTGATGCACAAAAGTTTTTTATTTTGATGAAATCCTATTTATCTATTTTTCCTGTTGTTGTTCATGCATTTGTTGTCAAGTCTAAGAAACCATTGCCTAACACATATTCTTGAAGATGTTTCCCTTTGTTTTCTCCAAGGAGTTTTATAATTTTGGTTCTTATATTTAGGTCTTTGATCCATTTGAGTCCATTTTTGCATATGGTGGGAAGTTGGGGTCCACCTTCATTCTTTTGCATATGGATATCCAGTTTTCCCAGTACCATTTTTTGAAGAGAGTGTTCTTTTCCCATTGAGTGGTTTTGGCCCCCTTGTCAAAAATCAGTTGGCCATAGATATGAGGCTTTATTTCTGACCTCTCAGTTCAATTCCATTGCTCTATATGTCTGTCCTTGTACCAAGACAATGCTGTTTTGATTACTTTCTCTTTGTAATAAGTTTAAAATCTAGGACTGTGAGTCTTCCTACTTTGATTCTTCTTTTCAAGATGTTTTTGGCTATACAGGGCCCCTTACCCTTACAAATAAATTTGATAATTGGCTTTTCCATTTCTACAAATTAGGCTGTTGGAATTTTGATTGGGATTTTGTTGAATCTGTAAATCATTTTGGGTAGAACTGACATCTTAATGATATTTAGTGTCCCAATCAATAAACACAGAATGTCCTTCCATTTATTTAGATCTTTGATTTCTTTTTGCAAAGTTTTGTTGTTTTCCAAGTCCCTTACATCCTTGTTTAAATTTATTCCTAGATATTTAATCTTTTAGTTGCTATCACAAATGAATTTTTTTCTTAATTTCCTTTTCAGATTGTTCATAACTAGTATATAGAAACACTTATCAATCAAGAAATTATAGACTGAGCTGCAAGACAACAAAAGCATTTATTTGGAGGTCTTAGAATTTCAATTCAGAGAGCACAGATTCGGGTAGCAACCCAAACTGTGTCCCATCTTGGGGCTTTCAAGCAAGGGCATTAAAGAAAAAGAAGATTACATAAGTTATTTGTAAAGAATTATGATTGGTGGATATTTGGGGCTTTCCAGCTGTCCTTCAAGTTAGACAGTTTACTGATTTCTTTGACTTATAGTTGTTTCATGGCATCCAGATGTCTTCAGAAACACTGCTGCTTTGGGTTTTGCATACCCTGGCAATTTGTGATATCTGGCTGAGATGTGCATTAGAGTAACCTTGTGAATGGTTTCCTGACTCCATTTTAAATCCCTTAGCAACAGTAACTCCATTTTGTTTTTTTTCTTTTCTCACATAACTGCTTTTTGCCTGTTGATCTTGTACCCTGCTCTTTACTGAATTCATTTATTAACTCTAGTATCTTTGATGAGGATTTTTCAGGACTTTCTATATATAGGATCATGACATCTGCAAGTAGGGAAAATTTTAGTTCTTCCTTTCCAATGTGGATATATTTTATTTCTTTTTCTTCCCTAATTGCTCTGGATAGAGCTTCCAGAACAATGCTGAATTACAGTGGTGATAGTGGGTATCTTGTCTTGTTCCTGATCTTAGAGGGAAAACTTTAGTCTTTTACCATTGGGTATGTTGCTAGTTGTGGGTTTTCATATATGCCCTTTATCATGTTGAGGAAGTTGTCTTCTATTCCTAATTTCCTAGGTGTTTTTATCAAGAAGTGGTGCTGGATTTTGTCAAATGCCTTTTCTGCATCATCTGTGATGATCATGGGGTTTTTTTTTCCCTTTGTTCTATTACATTAATTGAATTTTCTTATGTTGAACTACCCTTTCATACATGGGATAAACCCCACTTGATCATGGTGTATAATTCTTTTAATGTGCTTAGATTTGGTTGAGTATTTTGTCAAGGATTTTTGCCTCTATATTCACAAGAGATATCGGTCTGCATTTTTCTTTTCTTGTTGTATCTTTGTCTGTCTTTGGTATTAGAGTGATGTTGGCCTCATGGAATGAGTTAGGGAAGAGTCCCTCTTCTTCAATTTTTTGGAAGAGTTTGAGCAGGAATGGTCTTATTTCTTCTTGGAATGTTTGGTAAAATCCACCAATGAAGCCATCTGGTCCTGGGTTTTTTTTTTTGTTTGTTTGGAGGTTTTTGATTAATGACTCAATTTCTTTGCTTGTTATTGAAACCACGTATTCTTGTTGGACTAATGCACCCTATGGCAGGTCTCCCTGCTCCCAGTAATGGAACAGTATACACAGCCTGACAGACTCAAGCTCTTCCTGTCCCAGCCCAGTGGTATTCAAGGCTGCTTTCTAAAAGTAATAACTACCAAATCATGAAGAGCATCCCCAGATATCCCATTTAAAATTAATTCATTCATTAATCTTATTCATTCATTTTGGTCTTTTCTGAGCACCTACTATGCACCAAGCACTGGGCTAGGTTTAGGAATCCTTTGGGAGCAGGTGGATGGAGCTTGCAAGTAGTGAGAGAGAACACACAATCCCTCCATGATAGAGTAATTAAAAGGCACCAGGAAAGCACAGAGCAATGGATCCCAATCTAGTCTAGAGGAACTTGAGTCTATATGAGACCTAAAGATGAGTGGGAGTGAAGGGGCAGGGAAGAATGCCCCAGGTGCCCTGGTGGCAGAGAGGGCAGAGGGATTGGGAGGAAACATGTGCAAAGGCCTATAGGAGACAGAGTGCAAACATTTAAAGAACTGGAAAAAAAAAAACAAAAAAAAAACTGAGCTTGGCTAGACCATAGAGGTCCACATGTCTTTTCTGTGCTGCAGCCCAAAGCTTTTCTTGGTACCTCTTCAGACTGGCCCAGAGGGGGTTAAAAGTTCACCCAAGTTTACATGGAAATCATGAAGGAGTTGATTAAGCAATAATCTTATAATTACCAAACTATTAAAGTTCTTAGGTTGTGCCATAGGTAAGACTAAAATTTATATAGAATTCCTGAATCCTTAGCTTTAACTCCAAACCTTTACCCACTCAAAAAAGTGTTAGGAACTTAACTACAGGGATAATCCTGAATCTGCTCTTATGTATTTTTTACAAAGTAAATCAAAATTCCTAAGTAGGTGATTTGTTTGTAACAATCATGCCAGATTGTGAAACACTAGTTGCCCTCCCACCCCCTTAGACATTGTTTTAGTTTTCTTGGCTCCTCAAGCAAATACCATGAAATGTGTCAGCTTAAACAACGGGAACTTATTAGCTCACAGTTTTGAGACTAAGAGAAAGTCCAAATCAAAACATCATCAAGGCCATGCTTTCTTCCCAAAGACTGTGGCATTCTGGGACTGGCTGCTGGCAACCTTGGCCCTGGGCTCCTCTGTCAAATGGCAATGCACATGGTGGCCTCTCCTGGCCTCTCCATTCTCTTCAGGTTCTGTTGAATTTCAGCTTCTTGCTTCCTATGGCTTTGTCTTTGTATCCGTCTGAATTTCATTCTGCTTATAAAGGACTCCAATAATAGGATTAAGACCCATCCTGACTGAGGTGGGCCATACCTTAACTGAAGTAACCTCATCAAAAGGTCCTACTCATAATGGATCCATACCCGCAGGAATGGATTAGGCTTAAGAACATGTTTTTCTGGGGTACATACAGCTCCAAACCACCACAGTCATGGTTGTCCTGTATTGAGAAGATGGATGCCACCAATATCCATTCTCTCCAGTTTCCTTATCACCATTTCAGAATCTGTCTTTATTCTCCCCCACCTCCCTCCTATCTGTGCTCTTGCCCCTTCTTCTTCCTCCTTCCTCTGTACCGTCAGTTTTCCTCCCAGGCATTCTCCTTTTTTCCCCATCTCCCACATGCTTTTTCTTTCCTTCATTATCATGTTTCCTGAAAGAGTAATCTACACTTGTGACTTCGACCTCCTTGCCTTTTAATCTCTCTCTGAGGTCACCAGAAACTCCTGATTCCCAAATATTCCTCCCCCTTTTCCTCTGTGCAGCATTTGACCCTGCTGATCAGCAACTCTTTCAGGAACCCCACCCCACTCCTACCCTCACCCCTTGTCTTCTCTTGGTGAACTTTCCTGGTCCTCTTCCCACCTGTGACTATTCTTTTCCTGCTTCCCATGTTGGCTTCTGTTCTTCTCCCCAATCCCTAAATATAAGTGATTGCCAAGATTCCTTGCGTCTTACCTCAATGCACTCTCTCCCTCTGAGAGTCCATCCATCCACCCCAAAACTTCAGCTCTCCCAAGTCTGCAAGTAGCTTCCAACTGTACACTCCTGACCTACTCTCTACTGAGCTCCAGACCCACATTCCCAATCACTTTTCATAGTTATCAGAGATCTCACCTTCCCTTACTGACCTACTCACTGCTCTGGGAACATGTCCTGCCATTTTTGCACATGGCTTTCTCTCCTCCCCCGTCTGATAAATATGACTCAGACTTCAGAAACCAGCTTAAATTTCACCTCTTAGAAAATTTTCCTGATTTTCCATCTGCCCACAACAGTTAGCTGGCCTCTCCGTCCTATGTGCTCTGACCGTTTGTCATCGTTGCAGGCCTATTTCTCACCATGAAGTGTGAGCTCCCTGTTCTTACTGATCTGGGTATCCCCAGTACTGAGCACAGTGTGTGGCACAAGGTAGTGTTCAATAAATATGTCCTGCAGAAACTGTAAGATAGTCACATTTAATCTCATATCAGACACATCCACTGCCAACCGTGAAGAGTTTTAACATTTGAGTCTTTCAAAATTAGTAAATTTGGAGCATGTTTCCGTTTCTCCAAAATACCTAAATCCATGGGGTCCAACCAATATTGTTATATTTACTTCTTTGAAATAAGCCAGAAAATTTACCATTTAGAGCCTCATAATGAGGGAAAGATCCTTTATAGTGCCTTCTAATCCCCTACAGAACCTGGATGTTTGGTTGTTTTTGTTTCTAGTTTGAATTCACTTTTAACCTATTTTAAAATTTCTAATGAAATACCTAGAAAATGTAAGCAACCACATCTTATTTTCAAATCTATATGAACCCTTGAATATATCCACATTGAATAGCGGGGAGTAGCTCATATATTTTATTGAGGGCCACCTTCCCAAACCCTCCTCTAAATTACTTGAGCCCGGCCTTCGTCAAGAGTTCATTTCTCACCCCAGTTACATGATCCAGTTATGACAGACTGTCATTACACTATAATTTTGATTGGTAAATAATCACACACCCAAATCTATTGCAATGTCCTCAGCTGTAACTTAACTGTCAATGATACTTACCCCATAAACTCAAGTAAAAAAAAACAAAACCTAGATTCACTGAGTTGTTTCAGTGACAAAAGGAGAAGGTAACCCCCAAGAAAGGTTGGGGAAATTTATTTAAAACTCTATTGCAAATAAACTACCTTCTGGCAGTTCTTTCTATCTTTGTTAAATGAAAACTCCTAGTAGTTGATTTGCAGTAGGAGTTATTATGTTTTTCTTCTCTCTTATTCATCAGCTGGCCTATGAGTGTTAGCCCTCAGGTATTCTAGCAGAACTTTCTAAAGCTAATAGCTCCCAAATGTGTCTTGGCCAGAAATGGTTTGACACTTTAGTGGCAGAAACTTGGCAGTCTCCAATGGAGTCATATGCCTATTCTCTACTCGATACTCTAATCTCTGAACCCAGACATCCAAATGGCCCTTTGCTCAGTTTCCCTACAAGCCCAGCTTTACAGGTCAATTTGGCACCAACCTGAGACTTCCCAGATGCTCATCCACACTCAGGCTTAATATAGCAATGTCATCAGTATGGGCTGTGCAAATGTGTCCAGCTCACTTAATAAGCCATTAGCCCATCTCTGGAAAGAGGCTCGTGGCTCCCTCAGAGCAGAGGGTTGGACATTAAGCTCATATGCCCATCTGCTGTTACAAATGCTGCTTTGAATATGGATTCCTCATATTTGCCGAAAACATTCTCTTAATCAGAAGTTGAGATGATTTTGTTAGGACCTAATTCAGCTAACAGTATGTCAAGTCTGGATATGGGCTGTACATCTGATTTTATCATGGAATCTCATTTTCTAAGACTGATACAAAAATCTAATTACCATCTGGGCTTAGAAACCCAGGGGCTAACAGAAGATCTAATAGCCTCCAGGTTTAATAACTCTTCCACCTGTTTCTGTAAACTGAAGGAGCAGAATAATTCAACAAGCATTTTGGAGCTCCTATGCTCGGAGGTTTGTACAAGATTTGCTCAAAGGTCCATTCCAGTTCCAAAATTCTCCACTTCGATGGGCTTTTCCACTGCTACTCACGCTTTCCTGCACTCTCATTGACTCCGTAGAGCAGGATTTTTCAAACTCACCACTATTGACATTTCAGGCTAGAAAATTCATAGTTACGTGGCCTAAAGATATGTAGGATGTTTAGCATCCCTGAGCCCCACCCACTAGATGCAATAACACACACACACACACACACACACACACACACATATTGTGACAAACAAAAATGTCTCCAGATATTGTCAAATGTCCTCTGGAGGCAAAATTGCCCTGCAGTGCAGTTGAGAACCACTGCTGTAGAGTTATTAGCTGAAGAAAAAAAAAATGAAAAAATTGCTGCAAATTGGTTCTACTGGTTTTGTTTAGAGTATTTCAGGAATAAAGTCCAGACCAAAGTGACCCTTTCTCTGAAGGAATTGTCTCTGACCACCATGTTCCATAAAGGCCTTTCCCTCCTCAGAACAAGTTCTAAAGCAGAACTTCTCAAATTGTAGTACAGCCTCAGAATCACCTGGGGTGCTTTTATAAAATGCAGATTCCTAGGTTTCACTCTTGACTTATTGAATCAGAATCTCAATGGATATGGTCCAAAAATTTGCATTCTAACAAACTCCAGCAGTGATTCTTATAGACGCCAAAATTTGCAGCTCCGTTGTTCTAAGTCAGCCCTTCCCATCTATGAAAGCTGCCCATCACTTTTTCATACCCAGTGACATTATGGGTGTTAAAAAGTGGTTTCTCTGCATATCTCTGCTGAGTTTACACTGACCATGTGTTAGTTCTGTCAGCAACTATTTTCCATCTGTTAAGTAACTCTGAGAGATATCTAGATAGAAAAGACATGCCCATAGAAACCATGGCTTGAATATCTGTAGGGGCCAATATTACTGCCTCAGGGTTACAGGCAGGTTTAGGAAAGGAAGTTCCTTGGAAACCTCACCAGAGAAGGAGAGTAGCACCCTGCTAGACACTGTCTCTGTCCTCTCTAATCCAGAGGGAAAAGAGTAGTATTCCCATCAGAAACTTTTGGTCCCATGAGATCCTTAATCTGGCATTAATTTCCACCAATTAGTATTGCAAACACACGGAGGTAGTTAAGTGGGAGGTATCTTGCACTGGAAATCGAGACATTTGGGTTCTTGTTCAGCTTATGCTATTACCTAACAGTATAATTCTGGGCGAGTTACTGAAGCCCATCATAACATGCAAAGACATGAGAAAAACTTTGGTGTAGTTGAGGCATTAGGAGCTGCCCCAAATGCTTGAAGGGAGGTATGT
The DNA here is from genome assembly GCF_015220235.1 of Choloepus didactylus. NCBI lineage: Eukaryota > Metazoa > Chordata > Mammalia > Pilosa > Megalonychidae > Choloepus > Choloepus didactylus. The sequence goes on from NC_051326.1 coordinate 33,316,024, forward strand.
ATAGAGGAATCAGAAATAATCAATGATTCCCAAACCTGGGCAAATATCAGAATTAACTGAGGAACATTGTAAAAATAAGCTTTCCTGTCTCTATACTCAGGGATTTACTAAAGTCTTGAAATTCTGTGTTACAAAAGCTCTGCATATTATTTGGATTCACACCCAGGTTTGGAACCCACTGGACCAGTTGTTGACTAAGGTCCCTCCTAGTGCTCACATCAAAGAAGATGCTTTCCTGATACTCAGTAAGAGCTGGGGCAGTCTCCCACCATGACCACTGGGTGACTTCAGCTGTACAATCCCTCCTTTTGTCTGTTGACTTGCTCCATTTCACATCCTTACTCTTGGGCTCCGCTTTGTATCCCTGGCTTTAGATGTCTGGAATGTATATAGACTCTTCCTACTTAGCTCACAGTCAAGTGAAGAAATCCTTAGCCTGGAATCCATGGATAGGCTTTACAAGATCTACAGACTCTCTAAAATTATACGCAAATTTGACATGAGTGTTCATTTAAATGGTAAAATGTGGGTCCATAGCTTTTATTAGAGTCTCAAAAGAGCCCATGTCCCCAAAAAAGTTTAAGAACCTTGGTGTAATGGGACATACATAATCATGTAAATGAAGAGTTGCAGGAAGGAGACAAGTGCTGTGTCAGAAGGGTGTACTAAGTGCTAGGGAAGTTCAAGTTCTGGTTGCAATGAGCTGCAATTCTTGTTCTTCTGGTGACTCCTTTTCTCATCTTTTTTCATTTCCTTCCTTTTTTTACTCTTACTAAGTACAAGACGGCTTCTTGATTAATTCAGCTCAGTTCAATAAATCTTTATTGAAACCCTACTACTAACTGCATGGAAAATATTCCTGTAAGGAATTCCAGTAAGGGACTCAAACACGAGTAAGATATGACCCCTACCTTGTCACATTCTGCCTCATAATGTATGAAAACTATATTAAGCATTGAGAGAGGATCTAAGATGGTGGCATAGAGAGGAGTGGAAGCTAAGTATTCCCCCTGGAACAACTAAAAAAAACAGAAACAACTAGTAAATAATCTGGAATAACTGCAGGGGGACAGACGTGACCGTCCACTCATCATACACCAACCTGAATTGGGAGGAATGCCCGACATCACAGCATAAAATCTGTAAGTAAGAACTGTGGATCCAAATCGGGAGACCCCTCCCCCACAGCCCAAGCTACAAAGCCTCGTGGTGCCAGAGAGAAGCTTTCTCCCAGCAAGCAAATATAGCTCAGCTGAGCTCAACTGGGGTTTTAATTAGTGAGTGTGAACTGCTCACTACAAGGTACGAATCCCCAACAAGCAGACAGAGGCTTTGGGTGACGACTGACCTTGGAGAGCCAGAGGATCGCCTCAGACTAGCTCTGTTCCTTTTTCAACTCAGTGGAGAAAGCCTCAGCCATTTTCAGTTCCCAGTTCTGTGACCCAGACAAGGGTATAGCACAGGCAGAGAGAGACCATTGAAATGCTAATGGCCTCCCCCTAGGGTATCTATCTTCTCTAAGAGGAAAAGGGTGGGGCCCCCTCTACTACCTGCCTTTCATTCAGATCTTACACCAGTCAAGAATTATAGGCTAACAGGCGCCACCTGCTGGGCAGAAAAGCACAGTGACCAGAGGCATCAGAGGGTGTACCAATTTTCTAAGACACACCCTCAGGGAAACCGGATACTGAACATTTCTTCTTTCTGGGACCTTAGCTCATTCTGGTCTGGGGAGGCCTGATTGGAGTAACAAAGGAAACCATGCCTAGACAACAGAAAACTACAACCTACACCAAGAAAAATGAGGTTATGGCCCAGTCAGGGGAACAAACTTGCACTTCAACTGTGATGCAGGAATTGAAACAACTAATAAAAACTGAATTCAAAAAGTTTAGGGAAGATACGGCAAAAGAGATGAACCATGTAATGAAAACACAGGACGTACATAAGGTAGAAATTGAAAGTTCAAAAAACCAACTGGCAGAATCTATGGAAATGAAAGGTACAACACAAGAGATGAAAGACACAATGGAGACATACAACAGCAGCTCTCAAGAGGCAGAAGAAAACACTCAGGAACTGGAGAACAAGGCACCTGAAAGCCTACACATAAAGGAGCAGATGGAGAAAAGAATGGAAAAATACGAGCAACGTCTCTGGGAACTTAAAGACAAAACGAAAATCAGGAATATACATGTCATTGGTGTCCCAGAAGGAGAAGAGAAGGGAAAAGGGGCAGAAGCAATAATAGAGGAAATAATCAATGAAAATTTCCTGTCTCTTATGAAAGACAAAAAATTACAGATCCGAGAAGTGCAGCGTACCCCAAACAGAATGGATCTGAATACGCCTACGCAAAGACACTTAATAATCAGATTCTCAAACATCAAAGATAAAGAGAGAATCCTGAAAGCAGCAAGACAGAAGCGATCTATTACATACAAAGGAAGCTTGATAAGTCTATGTGTGGATTTCTCAATAGAAACCATGGAGGCAAGAAGGAAGTGGGGTGATATATTTAAGATACTGAAAGAGAAAAAGCACCAACCAAGAATCCTACATCCGGCAAAACTATCCTTCAGTTATGAGGGAGAGCTTAAAATATTCTCTGACAAACAGACAATGACCGGGTTTGTGAACAAGAAACCTGCTCTACAGGAAACACTAAAGGAAGCACTGCAGACAGAAAGGAAAAGACAGGAGTGAGAGGTTTGGAAAACAATTTGGGGAGATAGCACAGCAAAGAAGTACACTGAACAAAGATGACTGTGAGTATGGTTGAAAGAGGAAAGCTGGGATCCTGTGGGACACCAGAACAAAAGATGAAGGATAAAGACTGCGACTGTGTAATTCAGGGAAACCTAGGGTGCTCAATGATTGTAATAAAAGGTGCAAACATGTTTTTACATGAGTAGAACAAATGAATGTCAACATTGCAAGGTGTTAAAAATAGGGTGGGATTGGGGGAAAATACAGTCAATGCAAACTAGAGGCTAGAATTAACAGAAACATTGTATTATGCTACCTTTAATGTAACAAAAGCAATATACCAAAACTAAATGCATATGGAGGGGCGGGGAATAGGGGTAGGGTATGGGACTCCAGGTATTGGTGATGTTGTCTGATTCTTTATTCTACTTTAGGTTAGTGCAATCTTTCCTTTTGTCACCTTCTAGCTATCAAGTTTTTTTGTTTGTTTATTTGTTTTTCTTTCTCTTGCCTTTTTCTTTTGCCTCTCTGCCTTCTTTGACTCTTCCTCCATCTTTGTGGAAGAAATGTCCTTATATAGAGAGTGGCAATGGTGCTCCATACATAAATACATGACTATACGGGGAACCAATGATTGTTTACTTAGGACGGAATGTATAGTGTTTGAACAAAACCATCTTAAAAGAAATGGGTTGATGAAGAAAACTGGAGGGCACTATATTGAGTGAAATAAGACAGACACATAAAGGCAAATATTGCAGGGTCTCAATGATATCAACTAATTATAATATGTAAACTCATAGACATGAAATATAAGTTACCAGGATATAGAATGAGGCTAAAGAATGGGGAGCGGTTGCTTATTATGAGCAGAATGTTCAACTAGGTTGAACTTAAATGTTTGGAAATGGACAGGGGTGATGGTAGCATGTAATGAGAATAACTAACAGTGCTAAAAGGTGTGTGAAGGTTGTGAAAGGGTAAGCTCAGAGTCACACATGTCACCAGAAGGAAAGTTGGAGGTTAAACAATGGGAATGTATAAAATAGTGAATCTTGTGGTGGACAATGTCTGTGATTAACTATACAAATATTAGAAATCTCTCTCATGAACTAGAACAAATATATGTCACTATAACTAGAGGTTAATAATAGAGAGGCATATAGGGAAAAATATATAAACCTATTGCAAATTATATACTACAATCAGTAGTATTTTAACATTCTTTCATCAACAGTAACAAATGTAGTATACCAAAACTACGAATCAATAATGGAGGGGGGGGGGCATGGTTAGGGGTATAAGAGGATGTGAGTTTCCTTTTTTTTGTCTTTGTTTCTTTTCTGGAGTAGTGAAAATGTTCTAAAAATTGAAAAAAAATAATTGTGTTGATGGATGCACAGCTGTACGGTGGTGCCGTGGGCAATTGATTGTACACTTTGGATCTTTGGATAATTGTATGGTATCTGAACAATCTCAATAAAAAAATTAATTTAAAAAGTTAAAGCAAACAACAACAACAACAAAAAAAAAAACGGTATTAAGCATTAAGATGTGCACAAAAGCAATACAAAGTTTTGTGGGAACACAGAGGCAGGTGGTTACAATTCTGTCCAGGGAGATTGAGGAAGTTTCCATAAAGGGTAAGTATGGAGTTTGGCAGGGCCCCAAAGATAGATGGAAGGACATCATTCCAACATAAGAAACAGAGTAAGAAAAGGCATGGAGGTGAGAAAAACTTTGGTGTGGTTGAGGCATTAGAAGCTGCCCCAAATGCTTGAAGGGAGGTGTGTGTAGAGGAATCAGAAATAAAATTCAAAAAGTAGACTGAGACAGATGGTGGAGGATTTGAAGGCTCTGCTCAAGTTTGGACTTACTTGTTTTAGGGAGAAAAGCAAAATATTGTGGGGTAAGTAACAATGGAATCAGAGTTACTCTTTGGGAAGAGAACTCTGCCAGGGGTATAAAATGGATTGGAGAGGTCAAGATCAGAGATGGAGAGATCAGTTAGGAAGCCAGTGCAAACTTAGAGGCAGTGAAGTCCGGACTAAGGCAGTAGCAGAGGGAAGGAAAGGAGGGTAAAAACGTGTATACTAATTGGATGGGGAATGGGGGGTGGGGGTGGAGATTAGTGAGAAAGAAGTTAAAGATATGCCCAGGGTTTTAAAATTGAGTCATCTGAGAAATAAGGTGTCAAGAGACCAAGGAGAAGGGCAGGCTTGGGGTACAGGTAAAGTATACCAAATACAAATTACATTCACCTGCTAGTAACAAAAACCTAAAGGAACAGTGGCTTAAATAAGACAGAGATTTGATTCCTCATAAAAGAGCCCAGGAAGTAGAGAGCCCAGGGCTGGTATGGCAGCTCCATGTTATCATCAATGTCCCAGATGCCTCTCTTTCTGCTCCACCATATACAGTTTCTATCCTGAGTCACCACATGATTTCAAGATGGCCAATCGAGGGCCAAAGTATCCACATTCTAAGCAGGAAGCTGGAGGAAGGAAAGAAAGAAGGAGAAAATGATGTTCTTCCCAGCTAAGTCAGCTCCCTACTTTTCTGGAAGCCCCACCTGATCACTTCCATTTATATGTCATTGGCCACCTCTGCAGACAAGGGATGTTGGGAAACATACATGATGACTCCAGGAATAAAACAAGTGTTATTAAGGAAATGGGGAAATAAACACAGGATGGGCAACTGGTAGTCTCAGCCCCAGAAGAAAAGACGTGTTTCATTCATAACAAGTTGCACTTAACATGCTGGTCAGACATTTTGGCCAGGGATCAGAGAAGTGTCTGGAGTTCAAGAGATATCAGATACTAGAGGTAGAGAATTGAGATCCTCTGACAGAAGTGAAGACTGAAATCACAGAAATGAACAAAGTCACCAAGGGACAGAGTATAAAGAAAGAAGGGAAGGGAGAAACTAAGATGGTGGCTAGCTGAGACAGGGCGAAAAAACGCCTCCATGAAAAACACTAGCTAAAAACCAGAAAGTGACCCAGAATACCGGTTACAGCGATGCGCCAGCTGGACGAGGGCTCCTAGCTCCAGAGGGGCCGTATACTTGGTGAAACCAGGAGTCGGCATTCTGAAACAAGTGAGTAAACTGGCTGGGGAAGCCAGGGTTCAGCGTTTGGAGACTGGCTGGCTCTTTTAAAAAAAAAAGGGGGGGAGGGAACCCAGGAGCGGCTGCAGCTGCGATTGTGGGAACAACGCAGTAAAACGCAGCAAGAGGGGGCTGGGCCAGCCTCTCAGTGTCTGGCCGGGAAGATAGCCCACTGCAGATACCCTTGGGTCTGGGGGAATGGAGGGGAGAGCCGGAAGCAGAAAGACACCCCGTGGCTAGCAGCTGGCCCCCCGGAGGGCTGGATAAACTCCTGCCTGGGGCTGTGCCTACAGCCCAGAGCCCCACCAGTTGTCCCGGAGCTGGGAAGGAGGAACTGTGTGAGGAGGAGGGGACTGAGATGCCCCGTTCGGCCATTTTTGCTTCAGGCCGAGAGCACGCCGCTGCACGGCCCGGCAGCCCGGGGCTTCCCTTGAGGGACGGCGCGCACTGGTGATGTAGCACAGCATTCCCTCGGCTGAGCTCCTGGAGGATCGCGGCTGGGAAGGGGGATCCACTCGGGGAACCCAGGGACACTATGCCAAGTCCGGTGGTTTGTGGATCAGCGAGAGAGAGGGTCTGGGGCTGAACCGAAATGAAGGCTTAGACTCTTGCGGCGGCCTTGAATCTCCGGGAACTGAGGGATTTGAACATTAAAACTGCCCTTCCTCCCTGACCACCCGTACACATGCCCCACATTCAGGGCAGACGGCTCCAGCAACACACCCAAACTGAGTTCTCCAACTGAACCCACAAGAATCATTTCCCCACACACTGCGGGAACAAGGTTGAGAACTGACTTGAGGGATATAGGTGACTCACAGACACCATCTGCTGATTAGTTAGAGAAAGTGTACATCACCAAACTGTGTTTCTGAAAAATTAGATCAATATCCCTTTTTTTTGTTTTTAACAACTTGAAAGAACCCTATCAAGCAAAATAAATGCCAAGAGGCCAAAAACAACAGAAAATCTTAATGCATATGATAAAACCAGAAGATATGGAGAATCCAACTCCAAACACACAAATCAAGATATCGGAAGATACACAGTACCTTGCAAAATTAATCAAAGAACTACAATCGAGGAACGAAAACATGGCAAAGGATTTAAAGGACATCAAGAAGACCATGGCCCAGGATATAAGGGACATAAAGAAGACCCTAGAAGAGCATAAAGAAGACATTGCAAGACTAAATAAAAAATAGAAGATCTTATAGAAATAAAAGAAACTGTTGGCCAAATTAAAAAGACTCTGGATATTCACAATACAAAACTAGAGGAAGCTGAACAACATCTCAGTGTCCTGGAAGCCCACAGAACAGAAAATGAAAGAACAAAAGAAAGAATGGAGAAAAAAAATTGAAAAAATCAAAACAGACCTCTGGGATATGATAGATAAAATAAAACGTCCAAACTTAAGACTCATTGGTGTCCCAGAAGGGGAAGAGAAGGGTAAAGGTCTAGAAAGAGTATTCAAGGAAATTGTTGGGGAGAAGTTCCCCAACCTTCTACACAATATAAATACACAAAGCATAAATGCCCAGCGAACTCCAAATACAATAAATCCATATAAACCCACTCCAAGACATATTCTGATCAGACTCTCAAATACTGAAGAGAAGGAGCAAGTTCTGAAAGCAGCAAGAGAAAAGCAATTCACCACATACAAAGGAAACAACATTGAGACTAAGTAGTGACTACTCAGCGACCACCATGGAGGCGAGAAGGCAGTGGCATGACATATTTAAAATTCTGAGAGAGAAAAATTTCCAACCAAGAATACTTTATCCAGCAAAACTCTCCTTCAAATTTGAGGGAGAGCTTAAATTTTTCACAGACAAACAAATGCTGAGAGACTTTGCCCATAAAAGATCTGCCCTGCTTCAGATTCTAAAGGAAGCCCTACCAACAGAGAAACAAAGAAAGGAGAAAGAGATATAGAGAATTTTAACAGACATATATAGTACCTTACATCCCAAATCACCAGGACACTCATTTTTCTCTAGTGATCACGGATCTTTCTCCAGAAGGGACCATAAGCTGGGACATAAAACAAGCCTCAAGAAATTAAAAAAAAAAAAAATTGAATATACCCAAAGCACATTCTTCAACCACAATGGAATACAAATAGAAGTTAATAATTTTTGAACTGTAACTCCACTATTTACTTCCTACATGATATAAAATACACAAACTCTAATGACAAATCAGTGGTTTTGAACTCAATGTAAAATATGTAATTTTAGACAACTATATAAAGGTGGGGGAATGGAGGAGTATAGGAACATAGTTCATGTGTCCTATTGAAGTGAAGGTGGTATCAAAGAAAAACAAGATTGATATGAATTTAAGAGGTTAATTTTAAGCCCCACAGTAAACACAAAGAAATTATCAGAGAATATAACCATAGAGATGAGAAGTAGAGTTTGGGTTAAGAGAAATGGGGGAAGAGGCAATGGGGAGTTAAGAAATGAGTGTAGGGTTGCTGTTTGAGGTGAAGGGAAATTTCTAGTAATGGATGGTGGGAAAGAGCATTACAGCATTCTAAATGTGATTAATCCCACTAATGGAAGGCTAGGGAGGGGTGGAATGGGAAGATTTAGGCAGTATATATGTTTCCACAACTGAAAAAAAAAAAAAAGGCAGTCTAACTAGATGACAATTGAATGCTAAGGATGAACTTGGATGGGATTGGAGGATAGAGGACAGGTGGCTCAAAGGGACACAGTTGAAACATAAGGAAAAGGAAATATAGAATGTAAGCTTTGTATCATTGTTGAATCTCTTGTACTTCTTAGCTGCGCTTAATGGAATTGCATAAAAGAATGTTCTTGTTCATGGGAAGTGTATACGTGAATTATAGTGTATGTTCAAGGATGTGTGCAGCTAACTCTCATATGTTCAGAAGACAGAGCAATAGATGATGGATGACAGGGAGGGAGGGAGGGAGGGAAAGAAATAGCAATGTGACAGCATGTTAAAGTTAGTGGATTGAGCTATCGGGGGAGGGGGGTCAGAGTGTGATGGAATTCTGTGTATGGGGCTAGTATTGTTTTTGCAACTGTTCATATAACTTTGAATTTATTTCAAAATAAAAAACAAAAAGAAAGAAGGGAAGAAGTTTAAAGATAGAATGTTAGGAATAGAGTGAGGGTGGGGAGCACAAGCTGTCAGAGAAGTGAATGCAGTATCGGAGAGTTGTAAGAAGGAGGATGTGGTCCAAATTGCCAAATGCTGTAGGGTCAAGAATGAAGACTAACCAGGTCCTTGTATCTGGTGACTGGGAAGTCACTGGATATTCTCAAGAAGGCAGATTTAGTGGAGGGGACGAGGGTGGAAGCCAGATTTCAAGAAGTCAAGAAGTAAGTGGAAGATACTGAAATGGAGGCATCAAGTACAAGCCACATCTTGGAGAAACTTGGCAGTAACAAAAACGGGTTGGGGAGAAGGGTGGCAAAGGCTTGAATGAGAAATGGGATTGATGGAAAGGTTTTTTAGGGTGAGATGAAACAACCCGTGAGGTTTATGACCTAAGCTGCCTGCACATCTGAGTCCTTGGTGAGGGGTCAGTTTGGAAAGCCTGCCCACAGAAGCACCTGTACCACCCTGAACACCTGGGTGAGTGTTTGGGCTCCCTGGATAGGGTCTATGGGGCACAATTACCAGTCTTGTGATGTCCTACATCTACCCAAAAGAGCAGTAACTCTTGGTGCCCCATAAGCCTAGCAAGAGCTTCAAGTTTTGAAGAAGAGTCATCCTGTAGATTCACTGTGGTGGTTTGAAACTTTATGTACCCCAGAAAAGCAGGTTCTTAAAGTTAATCCATTCCTGTGAGGGTAAACCCATTGTAAGTAAGAATTTTTGATGAGGTTACTTCAGTTAATGCTGTGGCCCAGGATGGGTCTTAATCTTATTACTAGAGTCCTTTACAAGAGAATGAAATGCAGACAGAGAGAGAAAAGGCCACAGAAGCAAAAAGCTGAAATCAACGAAACCCAGAAGAGAAGGGAGATACCAGAAGATATCACCATGTGTTTTGCCATGTGGCAGAGGAGCCAAGGATTTAGCCAGACTTCAGGAAGAAAGCATTGCCTTGACGATGGCTTGATTTAAACAATTTCTCAGCCTCAAAACTGAAAGCTAATAAATTCCCATTGTTGAAGACTACCCATTTCATAGCATTTGCTGGAGTAGCCCAGGAAACTAAAGTTTCCAACATGCATGATGGCAAGATTAGGTAGAGGTGAAGTTTCTATCTGGGTAAGACAAGAAACACAGAGATGAGAATCAAAGGTGATGCCAAAACAGCAAATAGGAAGAAAAGTGGAGGCAGAGGCTTCCAGGAGACCCAACCAAAGACAGGAATGCAAGAGGTGGGGTCTAAGTCAGGAACAGTCAGAAGGAGCTGGAGAAACATCATGGTCAGACTGGCGAACTCGACTAGAAGTTTGTGATCCTGAAGAGACAGCCACAGCCGATAGTTCTCTGGGGCCTTGCAATAGCATCTCTTTCCCAACCTGAAATTGCAGTGCAAGTTTAGCTCTAAATGCCCAACCTGCCTACATCCCCAAGAATCTTGACCCTTATTTTCTATAAATGATGCACAAATAGTTATGACTAGTGTATGTGGGATGAAAAATTAATAATACCAGGATGACGCTTTACATGGCAACCTTAAAATAAGCATGCAGATTTAAATACATGCTTTCACATCCCCAATTTCTTAAAATAATCTGGCCTCCCCCAAGCCTGCTGAGAGAGCAAAATAAAATTATTTTTTAGGGGTGATCCTCACAAGCTGTGTTTGGTTCCCAAAACTCAACTAAGGATATAACAGGATGTAGGTTTTGGTACACTCATTCTGTACTAACTTGGTGTATCTACCTTGGGGAAGTTAACCTCATCTCTCTGAGCCCTGGTTTCTTTGTCAAATATCCAAGCTTGGCCTGATGGTTCTGTGTTTCTTTGCAACTTTGAAGGTCTGTGAGCCTAAATAACTACATGTAAAACTGCTAAATAGTATTTGGAAATAGATGCTTTGGAAACACTAGCATTAGTATAGATCCAGACTATAGAGGAATTTTTCTCATCCATTGTCTTGGATTAATAGAGGTCCCTGTTTCTTTTTCCTTTTTCCAACCTCTGTCTTTGGCAGGTGTGCATCCTCGAGTGTGAAGGGAAGCTCTTCCCAAGCCCTCTCTGGACTTCATGCACCAAGGTCATGACCAGGGATTCCTGGCAGCTCAGCCTTACTGACCCAGAGCACGTGACAGCTGCTCTCTACCAGCCAAGAGCATCTGAGATGCAGAATCTGAAGCGAATGCCCCGTATTAGGAGCCTATTCCAAGAGCATGAAGAGACAGAGCCTGGCATGGATGAGGCTGGAGAGACAGAGCAGAAGCAGCTGCAGAAGAGGTTCGGGGGCTTCACTGGGGCCCGGAAGTCAGCCCGGAAGTTGGCCAACCAGAAGCGGTTCAGTGAGTTCATGAGGCAGTATCTCGTTCTGAGCCTGCAGTCCAGCCAGCGCCGGCGCACCTTGCACCAGAATGGTAATGCGTAGCCAGAAGGGAAGCCCCTCCCAGCTGCACCGTCCACTTCAAACCATGAGTGAGTTGCGTACCAATGAGCTGGGGGCCAGAAGAAACCTCAGGCACACAACTTTCTTAGCCTTTCGCCAGTTCTAGAAGAACATTAACCACCACCAACCCCACTCCCAACCACATACACACCCCACAGAACCTCAAACAGTTCCACTCCTGGAGGGGTCTGTGAGGTAAATTCACCTTCCTGCTACCTGAGAAGACTAAAAGGCCCATCTTTTCCCTAAGGAGATTTTTCTAGTATTGCTCCTTAAGGCTAACCACTCCCATATAGACTTTGGTTACCATGGCAATTGTGGTAGTATGTTAGAATAAACTAATTCCTCTATGTCTCTGCAGGAGTTTAGTTACTATGGGGACTGCTGAGTGGACCAATCCTCCTATCTGGTTCCCATAGCAACCATTCAGCTCACCTTTCCTCTGAGACTTTATCCCAAGAACCAATAGCTGAACCTATTCTTAGCCATTCACAAAGAGTCTGATTACTGTGGTTGTGACGTTGCTATCTCTTCTTCAGAGACAGCTTTCAATCGTCTCCCCTTCCCCCTGTGTCTCAGGGTGATCAGACTCCATGGAAACCATGAAACTTGCCTACCCTCTGCCAGTCAAGGAGGGCATGTTAGGACCAGTAGTTATGCTTTCTGCTTTTTTTTCTTCCACAAGCCATCTGTCCATCCTATAACTTACCAGAGATGGACAGATTCCACATGGCCAATGGCATCATCACTGAGCAAGGCTATGAAAATTTGGCCCAACTGATCTAGTAGCTTTTAGAATATGAGCTAAGGTATTCATCATTTTTCCTCACTTTTCACTTCTTTCCAGGGTTCCATTTTTGTTTGCCTTTATTCTTCCTCCCTTCTTTATTCTCTCTTTCCTCTGGTCTGTTCTCATTTATATTCTTATATGTGCACATAAAATAATGCATGTGTATGCTTATATATCTACTTATAAGACATATCAGATAATATACATCAAAGACCCTAATTCATTGCTCAATCATTTCAAACTCAACTTTCCAGCAGTCACTACAAAACTTTGAACAGCATTGGGAACTAACACAATGGAATTTTCTGAAAATCTAAGAAACTCCCAACCATCAAGCATATATGCCTTAATTTGCGCCATGGGAATATGACCATTTAAAGAATCCATTCCTCTCCTTAAACAACCTAGGAACTTATCCTAATGGAAACAGCTAGTCGGTCCATCAAAATCATTCCAAATTATGATCTAAGTTGGGCTTTTCCCTGATTCTCAAAGGCCTTAAAGAAAAAAGAATAAACGTATTGTTTTATTTTGCTTCCCACACTTCAAAAATACCAGATCATGAATAATCTGCCTCCAAAATATATTAATTCAAAATATATTAATACATGTGTTAATCTTTGGCCCCCACATTTCAGCATGGGGGCAGCCTACATAGCTCTTAGCAGGTAGGCAAGCTTGTTTGCAAAAGGCCCATTGCCAAATATGGACATATGCATTAAGTTGTGAGAAGGCTGCTGTGTTTATTTTAGCAGAATGACTAATCCCCAAAGGCCCTGAATTAATCTGCACTCCGCTTTTGAAGTCATACTCTTGGATCCTTAACAAGCATTCTATTTCTTCCCAAGCTGTATCTGCACAGTACCTAATAGTAAATCTTTCAGAAGTAGCGTATATTGAGTTCTTCCAAATCTTAAAGACGTTATTTTTTAAAGTCACTCTTAAGGGACACTGAAGCTCATATCTAATTCTGAACTACAACAATATTCTTTACCTAAAACAGTTTAAAAATCAGTCACATTAGCAGGAATCAATCCATTAATAACAAAACAAAGCTATTGGCCCTATTCAGGCAATTGGTTTTTCTAATTTTCTATTATACTCCCAACTGAGACGGACTGAAACAGAGCTGGTAACTACCTTCTGTCTGCTACTTTGCTCAAGATGTAAAGCTCTTAAATGGAAACATTAACCAGCTCATTTGGGTATAATTCATTGTTCTCCTTTCTCCTTCTGCAACCATCTCTCTGTTTCTTTTTTTCCACACATTCATGGTTGCCGAGTTCCAATATGTACCTGTGTTTACAAGTCTAAGCCTTGTCTTTATTTACATTCACACACCTCTACCTGCTCTACTCATGATTATGATTTCTCCATCTTGGGGGACTCCTGTTGCCAAAGCTGTTCCTGAATTCTAAGATATCAAGTACCAATCTCTACTTACATGGTTGGGAGGAAATGGGGCCACCTAGCACTGGAATGGGATAAAGAACCCTATTCAGAAAACGTGATGATGTTCTAGGAAGGCGGGGAACAGGGTTGCAGGGCCAGTCCTGCATGAAACTGTGAAATGGGCACAATCGGTTTGGGTGTCTCCCTTCTCTTTCTCTGACCCTGGTAGTGCTCTCCTGGCTTCCAGAGGTCTTGGCTCTTCTAGACATTGGAAAGTGAGTTATTTGTGACACCAGGCTTAAAGACCACTTGTAATATAAAAGAACTATAAATGAGGATGCTATTTAGCCAAAAGAAATGAATTGCTAAATAAGGGATTCCAAATACCAGAGATAAGATAAACTGTTGCTGTGCAGGAGGCCTCTGGCTATGCCTTCCAAATCACAGCCCACAGACCTCCCTTTATTCTATTAGTTTCACAACAGACTTAGAGCCAAGTGAAGCAGATATGTAGAGGGAGTTAGGGAATCCTTCTTGCTACATTAGCGACTATTCATTGATTTGATGGTCTTCTTTGCCTCTGTTTGATTGTTTCAGTCAGTTACTACAGCAAAGAGGACTGAAGGGTCAGGGAAAACTATTGGGTTTGCCATTTTAATCATTTCTGTTTCCCCAGGTGTCAGGGTGATCCCCCAAGCAGCATGTCTCCAGCCCCAGACCTGCCAGCCAGGAATCAGGATTCCTTCTTCCCCAAGGCTCTGAGCATCTGCAGGCCCTGCGGGCTTTGCTTCCAGGTCTCTGCCCCCAGGGAGCAGAATCTCCACGTCTGGTTGTCTCCCCACCTCCTCTCCATGGCATGTTCTACAGCAACCCTGTTGCTACATCAGAGTGTATTTTTGTAATTCCTCCAGTTAACATCGAAATGGCCCCATCTTTCCTTCTCACCTGCTTTCCTCTCTTAGGGGTGAGTTAAAGGAATATTACCAATCAAATACACAAGCCTGGGGTTTTGACTTTTCACTGCCATAACTTGTTTGTAAAAAAAAAATTGTTCTTTTTGACTGTTTTAAACAAGTATTTCTCCATTAAACTTCTACTGAGCAAATGGTTAATAAATTGGTTTGCTGTTTTTACTGAAATGACAGAGAAGCACAGACTCCAACATACAATTAGAGCTGACTCTCCCTGGAAGGGAGAGGCAAAAGCCCCTGGCTCTGCTTTATATAAAGTAGAACATGCAAGACCCGTGAGCATAAACATTCTGATTGTACTGTGTTGCCAGAACCAGGTGGAGCAAGTAGGGGGAAATTAATGCACACCACTGTGTGAAATGCACGGGTGGGACAGATGAAGGCAGTGGTTCTCAAAACTTCAGTGTGCATCAGAATCACAGAGGGCAAATTGCTGAGCCCCGCCCCCAGTATCTGACTCAGGAATTTGCATTTCTAACAAGCTCCCAGGTGAGGCAGATGCTGCTGGTTCAAGACCACACTTTGTGAGCCATTAGAATGAGACATGAGGCAAAGGGTGGAGCCAAACAAACCTGCTTGACGTCACTTTCATTCCAACGTAACACTAAATATGTTAAGGTCTGTGACTGTAAACATCTAGACAAGAACTATATGACACACCTCAAGGCAGAAATTGAGGAGAGTTAAATGAAAGGACTATTTACAAAAGGAGACAGAGTTACAGGGAATCAGTAGGTGATGGTAGAGCCTGGCATGTGGATTACTGGAACCCATGAGAAATGTCGCTCTATGTAGCCTTCAATAGAGAAACAAGGCCACCCAAACTGTGCTGGGCAGGGACAAAACCTGGGAATTCAATACTTGAACTTCTCCCCTCCTGCCCTTTGAACTCCAGCCTGGCGTCTCCTGTTGGCCAAACCCAACCAGAGGCCAGAAAGTTAGGGAGACGGTTGAGGGAGTCATAAATCAAGTTTCCTGGGGCACAGAGCTACCAATGGGGAATATCCAGTACAAAGACAAGTAACTGATTTGCAGAGGAGGGTTGGACGGACGTGTCAAACTGCAGGAGAACAGGAAAAGTCTCTTCTGGACTTTAAGGGAAGGAGGTGAGGCATGAAAAATGGAATAGGGAAAAAAAAAGTCCTCCATTCTACCCCACGGTAAGGAAGAAAAAGATCATCTCCCACACTGCTGTATTAGGTAGGGTTCTCTAGGGAAACAGAATCAACACAAGATATCTATAAAGGTTAAGATTTTATAAAAGTGTCTTACACAACCATGGGGATGCACGAGTACAAATTCCATAGGGCAGGCAGCAAACTGGCAACTCCGGTGAAAGTGTTCGATGAACTCTTCAGGAAACGCTTCTCTGGCTAGCTGAAAAAGTGAAGGTCCTCTCTCTCTCTTCCTTAAAAGTCTTCAAGTGATTGGATTAAATCCAGCTGACTGAATTCTCTCATTCTGGAATACATGCCCTTTGTTGATATAATTAGTCACAGCTGCCGTCAATTGACTGATGATTTAATACACCAGCCTTCTGGTTTATTAACCAGCCACAAATGTCCTTGCAGTAATGGTTAGGCCAATGATTGCTTGACCAGACACCTGGACACCATCACCTGGCCAAGTTGACACATGAACCTAACCATCACACCTGCCTTACAGGCTACTGGGCTTGACTGACTTCTACCTGAAGTCCCTGCATCTTCTCAGAGGTGTCACTCCCAGAGAGGCCTCATAGTCCCAAAAGCTTCTTGATGCTTCTCTGCTTTCCTTCTTCCTTGGCATATCCCTGCCACCCTGCACATCAGCAACTCACTACTCCACCTCATCCTTCTCCACAGCAAATGCTGGCTTAATACGGAAAGGAATTAGTCACGAGTCTCCCCCCACCCCACCCCCACCTTGGATCCTAAAAAGGACAAAAACATTCCCCTTATTTTAATAAAAATATACTTTGAATGTTTATACACATCTCCACAACAGCTTCCTCCAACTTAGCTTATTTTATTTAGTCTTCTCTGAATCTTTCTAAAACACTAAAAGTGCACAAAATAATCCCAGTAATGCAGAGGTGGGATGGATTTTCTGCTTCCAATACCCTTTCCACCTAGGCCAGCCATTAACTAGCCATTTGGTTCATCACAGTACACGGAATCGACGGCTTTAGGGAGTGGACCATGTGGCTCCCTGGGTTCAGAACCCACCCTACAAGCAAAGCATAACTTATTTTCTCCTACATCTATTATCTTACACATACGCACTCCCCAGCAGACATAGGAATATAGCTACAAATGTGCTCCTCTTTGTCAATATAAGCAGTACAGAAATTAGTTACAACCTGGATTAAATCCTATTACCATGATTTCCTAATTCAAGATGTTGGCAAGAGATTTAACTTCTGTGCCTCAGTCTCCTCATCTGTAAAATAGGAATAATAATAATTCTCTCATAGGGTTATTGTTAGGATTGATTACTTGGCCTAGTACCTAGTAAATGTTGGCTACTATTGTTATAAGCAAGTGAATATGTATGCTTTGCCAATAGTGTGACTTGCTATCATTTGCTTAACACCAAGGATGATGATCATCTTATTCTTTGCAAGGGGAGGGGATACAGGCACAAATGAAATCAGACAATGTACCATTTTATTCTTTATAAAATATATTTCATATTGCTGCTGTAAAAACATTACATTTCACATTTTTTTAAAAAAATTTTTAACAGTAAAAATAATACTTGGAAGACAGCTGGGGGAAAAGGCGCCAATAAGACAAATTCACAGATGGGATTTATCTCCCTCTTCTCTTTTTTGCCCCTGGTAAAGCCAGAATCTGGGATGATCAGAAAGTAACAGGACAGATTTCTTCAAATTAATCAGAATTTCCATCTTCAAATTAATATTGTCTTTCAAGGAGTCACCTTGGGAAGCTACAGACTTATTATAGCAATGTGGCCCATTCCTCAAAAACAGTCTCTGAAATTACAAAATTGCTTTCAGAGCCAGTTTAAAAGTCACATAAGTAAATCCAAGTTATTTTATTTGGTAGTCAGTCCTTTTACTTTGCACCTAAGACCTCACTACCCTCCCTGACCACTGACAGTATGTCCCAGGCTTGTCCCTGCACTGAACGACCACGGATGCAGACTTAGCATCATTAAGGCTGTTGAAAAGACAGTACCACAGGTTCTGAAGGTAATTGCAAAAATATTTTGAATTAGGTTAACACTGTGGGAGTAAATATACAGTTTCCCAAGGTAACTGCTTTGAAAATCAGTCCTGTTAGTTTCAAAAGTACACCTCTGGTATCTTCAATTGGATTCTGCTGCCTGGATGGGCGGGGAAGTAGGGAGATACAAAGATGAAGAAAACAGGTATAATCACTTGATCAACTCACAAGCCACCCCACCTCTACCCCTACCCCCCACCCCCACCCCACTCCCAGAGGGAAACAAATGGGGCAACCCCAAGGACAGACCACATGTCAAGAACCAACACAACAGCAAGAAGACAGAGGTGCAGAGCGGAAAGAGGGGCAGGGGAGACCAACACCACCGAAATGAGTGAGAGACGGAGCAAATGTGGACAGGGAAGGCTGCACCAAAAAAACAAACAAACTAACAAACAAAAAAACCCTCCATTTTCAATTTGTTCCATCAATTTCTTCTCTCACTCTTCCTTTTCTGCTCTGTGTATAAATGATATGAGAAGACTACCTCATTTCGAGAAAACCTTTATATCCAGTTATATCTACATGGTCCAAACTGAGGGGTCAAAATTGAAACAGCTTTTCAAACAACAGACTCAGCAGAAACTGACTGAAGAAACCGCCTAGAAGCGAAGGGGTAAACTCCTGTTCTCAAAACACTCCCTCCCCTCACCAGTAAGACCCAAAGATGGACAACATGGAAAGTGAGTGGAGTCCAGGAAAGCAATAACCTGATGTCAGCTTTTAATTCTCAGTGATGCTGAAAAGATTGGACAAAGAACCCTGGCTTGCCTCTTGCTGGCCTGGTTTTGAGTTTCACCAAGAGACAGAATTCCAAACATTTTTTTTTTTTTACCAA
The DNA here is from genome assembly GCF_015220235.1 of Choloepus didactylus. NCBI lineage: Eukaryota > Metazoa > Chordata > Mammalia > Pilosa > Megalonychidae > Choloepus > Choloepus didactylus. The sequence continues at coordinate 33,334,643 of NC_051326.1, forward strand.
GTTTTAAAAATATACTCCATCACTCCCAAAGACACTCATGCATAAGTGTGTTTTTCCCTTCTGTCATCAAACCCAGGTCACTACCTTCCTTTACAACACACCCCTATTCTTAGGTTTGCAGGTTTTTTAACCCTAAATGTGTCTTGGATTGAAATGCTATATTTCCCACGTGGAGATGGCCAAAGGAGATTCAGTAGTCAGGAATTCTCACCAGGGACTAAGAGGATAGCCTTTGGAACAAGGAGTAGACTCTGCTGATCAGTCCCAGGAGAGGTGGCTTTGTGGGATTCCCTGAGCCCCTGACATCTGGATGCAGGTCCAGGAGTCCCACCAAGACAGCTGGCCACTGATAGCCATGATCAAGCAGACTCTGAAGAATTCCCAAACAAGCCACAATTAGAAGAAAGATGAGGCTCCAAAGCCAAAAGTGCCCTACTCAAAGTGTCATTCTTGCCTAGCCCGTGGTAATCATTATTTGGCATGCCAACAAACTCCTTAAATCTTTGTCCTTCTCAACAACATATTTGCTTATTTATCTCACGAGCAATGTAGCCTGGTCTCCCTAAATTCCTGTGGTCTCCAGAAACACCAAGGGCCTAAAATCCAGTGGCTGTTAATTCAACCCATGTCTTCCTCACATGATTTCAATGCAACAAACTGACTCTCTACATCAGACAATTTGGACCAACACCGGAAAAGAATCCAGAACCCTCCTGTGGTTTCCATATCCAAAGTAATATTGCCCTTCAAGAAGTCACCTTAGGAAGATATAAACTTAACTGACACATCCTAGACTCCTCACCTAAGGAAGAAGATCAGATCATTTCCAAAAGGGCAGGTTAGCCAATGGAACAATCAGGGACCTGTCAACTCCTTCTCCATCAGGGGATGGGGGGCAGACTGCCATTTATTTACCTTTCTATCTATTCCCTTCTCTCTCCTTCCTCCACAGCCACACCACCTGCAGCTTTGGGAGGGAAATGGGAAACATCCCTGGTGCAGATGGGAGACAAAGAAGAAATCTACCAGGGTCTCTCAGGTCACCCAAATAAGAGAAACCTTTAATAAGAGAAAGGCTTAAGGAAAACAAAAAAAATGAAAGAAAGAAAAAGTGTTTTAAAGGTGTCATTTCCATAATTGGAGGGAGGAAACATCAAGAGGGAGTTTATTCAGGTAACAGGAGAGAGTTTCACAGATACTAAAACCCTCTAGTAATTTCCTCAAAGAAATAAGAAAGAATGATTAAGGTAGTGTTTGCCACATTTCTGAAAGTGAATTATTATTAGCCTTTTCTCAGCTAATTTGGGACAATCTTTAAAAATCTATTAGTCTGGGCAATTGGGCTTTGAGAAGAAGCCAAATAGTATTTCTTGGGATGAAACCCAACAGGTGAGGGAACCCAGATTCAAATAGTTGTCACCAAGAAAGAGTTTTCCTTTTACTTCCATGGAAGTTGCTTGGTGAGGACAAGTTCTCCTTTCTCCCAGATTCAGATGGAGAAGAGGAGACGGCACCTTGAAAAGTGCACAGACACCCACTCTTCCCACTCACACTTCCCACCCCCATCCGTGACAGACCCTGCTCTCTGAGAGATCTGCCAGAAACTTTTTTTTTCCCAAGAAAAGTAAATTCATTTTGCTCACAGTCCCTTCTGGAAGAGCTGAGAAAGCAAAGAATTCACCAACTCAGCAGGAAACAGAATGAGCTGTTCTTTCTTTTGATAGGTACAAACTAATCCCCTAGAGAAATGATACATGGGAAAGGAACAGTAATTAATTCTTTGGTCGCTGGATCACTGTAAAATACCCTTGGTCAGTTTTGGCGCACTCCTATTTTGGGGAAGAAATATTTTTGTTTCTTTCCTTAAAAATAAAATGTTCCCACACGGGGAAAAAAATGTTTTAAGAGTTAAACGTTAGCCAATAGAGCCCCAACTCCAAATTTTCACTTTTATCTTTTAGGTTTCTGCTGAGGGCTTGAGGGTGTCTGCCTTTTGTCATCTGGCTGCTGGTCAGGGCCAGAAAGAAGGCGGATGGGCCAGTCGGACAGGTTCAATCCAGGAATCGCTGGCAGGCCTTCTTCCACCGGCAGGCAGTGCACCACTGGTCCCTGTGCTCGATGCCGTATACCTTGCGGCACTTCTTAGCTTCCCCACGAGCTTTCCTGCCAAAAGAGAGTAATGGGAGTACAGAGGGTCACGCACAGTGGTTAAACCTGGAAAGCAGATAAGTGAGAGGCTGAGCAAACAAGCAGAGGCTGGCAGAGGTGGCCCAGCGAGACAAGCAGGTTGAATGCCAGTGGGGGTTGGAGGCTGGAGGTATGGAGGTCTGAAAGCCCTTCCCACCCAGCACCTCTCCCTCTGGACTCTGCTCTGTGGACTAACTCTGGTGACTATGGCTTGGCAGACTCAGTCCACACTTCCAGCAGACGTCAGGGACAGAAATGAGAAGAGAAGGCACGATGGCAGATGTCTCACCTGGCACTGCTCTGGGCCCGGGGTGGAGACGTGACAATCAGGTGAGATTTCATTGCAGGTGGCGGCTGCTGGGGCTCACTGAAGCTTAGCGACCGGCTCCGCACCTGGGCACAGGCAGGGAGGCCACAAGTTCAGGCCGTGAGCGCAAGGGCAGTCATGGAAGATGAAAAACCCCTCCTACAGGACAGGCAGCAACCCTTTCGGAGCCCTTCTGTGTGCTGACCCCATGTCAAGCACTGATACAGGAGGCCAAGATGCCTTCTCAGGGAAGTTGTTCTAGGCAGAGGTGAGCTCTCTGCAACAGGGGCCAGGTAAGGTGTGAGGCTGAAGAGTGAGAACAGGACTGCAGGCAGCCTAAAGATCGAGAAGGGGTCAAGGGCAGCGAGCCACGTGACCCAGTCACATGGGCTGCTCTCCACAAGGGATTTAGACAGAGTCACCAAACATCATAATAAAAGGGGGGAGGGTTACCACTGCCTCGATGGCACCTTCTAGCATGTAGGTTGTTTTACAATGTCTGATACATTCCTTAGGAGATATTTAAGTCTAGAGCCCACATGCATGTTTCAAAATGACTTCCAGTTTTATTTTAGTTCAAGGAGAAGCAATGTAAGGCACTAGTCAATAGTGGCCATCAGGCTTTCTGATCCATTCCACACGCCCCTTCAAAAGCTCCCATCTTCTTTCTTTCCTGCCTCCTCTCCCTCTTCTCTTTGAATATCCAACATTCTCTCCCTTCCTTCTCCTCTCAACAGTAAAAACATACAATTAACATTTTTTTTAAAACAAATCAACATAACAAGCACCCACAGACACTCAGGGATAAATAGGGTACTGACCTCAACTTAGCCTGGTGATTTTGTTGACAATGAACCTTCTGGATCTCTACTCCTCTGTAAACATCCTGCCCTTCCACCTTCTAACAGAGGCTGTGACCAGCTCAGGATGGGGAGTGGGGATGGGGGTGCACTGAGATCTTCAACAAGTTTAGGGGCTGGAGGCAAGGTGGCAACACCAAACATGTGCTGGAGAGACTGCCTCCAGCACCAGGTCTGTGTGAAAGGGCCCTCAGCTTGGACCAGAGCCCCTGGAAGTGCCGACAGGCACAGACCAGCACACTCACCGGAGAGAGGGAGGATGCCGTGGAGGAGGTGGCAGCCCAGCTAATACTGGTGTAGATGTGCGGAGAGACGGGGATCTGAAAGGACGGCAGAGCCTGCTGGAGACAAGACAATGTCAGCCAAGGTTCCATCTCAGGAAGCTTTCAAAGCCTACCAATTATCCCTGTAACTTCACCTTCTGCAGCAGAAGGTGCATCTCAGGGAATGTGGAAGACACTGGGCTACACTGGATTTATCCTCCCAAGAGAAATATCAGCGTATGCAAATCTTTGAAGTAGTCTCCTTATTTCAAGCCTCCAATCTTTTCTAGAGCTCTACTCAGGAACTGCTCTTACAGCTGGTTTCCACGCCAGCCTCATGACTTGATCATCGCAGTGGATTAAAGTCTCACCTTGATCACCTACCAAGAACATGCTACAGGCAGTTCTCACAAGAAGTCTAAAAGCATCCCTGGGCAACTACTTGAAAGTAGACTGGCACGATGCACAGGTTTAGGTCTCATTGTAAAAACATCAGTCACACCCTCACAGGCCCTGTCTCACCCAGTGTCAGCCACATCTGCCTGCAGGGCCACCTGAAGTTAGGAACACCTGAAACAGCTAAGCAGCCATTCATTCTGGTTAGGAGAGTGGGCTCGTTTTGCATAAGCTTTCTTATTGAAAAGCTCTGCTTTTTCATTACTAACTTGCAAATCAGTCCAGAGTCTAATAAACCAAGCTGCAGGCAGAAAAGAAAGGAAAAGGGGCACACAGCAGCTGCACATTCACCATCCTCCATGCCACCCTCCGTGTCAACTTTCCCAACCACCCAGGTCTAACAGTCTGTTCCTTCTTGTACCCATGACACTTTGCTCATGCCTCTAGTAAAGCACTTTTGCTACTTTTTTCTCCTTTTCTGATAAAAATGAAAAATCAAAATTAAAATTTTTTCAATATATTTTTATATATTGATAGTAACTTAATGTACCAAAAGTAAACATAACTATGAATCAAAAACATAATTAATAGAGGTGATTTACTTTAGTATTCCATTTAATTATAAAATTCACAAATATAAAAGAAATCATTAAGAGAAAGCAAAATATTCACCAAAAATCTTCACCTAAAGACTCTCCTTAAGCGAAATAAAACTAAGTATACTAATGTCAAACAAGTAAATAAATTCTTAGTATGTTCATTTCTTGTGTTGCGTGAACTCATCATTTAAATAATAAATTGGTATAAAAGAGAGAAAAGCATTTGTCTAATTGTACCAGAGTCACCTTTAAATTACATACACCTGTTTTCCTTACTCCCTGGATTGTCTCAGTAAGTTTAGGACTTCCTTTCTTCAACTGGGAACTCAGTTCCTACAACCAAATTAGAAGGCGCAAACCAAAAGGTGGAGGAAATTAATAACTCAGGTTCTCTTCAAAACATATAAGTGATATATTATCTATCGTTGCTTCAATCTGCTAGCATAATCAATAACTGAGTCTACATTTTTTAATCCTCTGTAAAATACAAATAGATTAAGATCAGTCATTTTATAATATATGGATAAAATATAAACTCACAACTTAAACTTTTTTTCATTAACTCTGTGGCATTTGATACAGATAATCTAAGTAAGCACCCTACTTAGTAAGATAACCATAAAAAATCATACCACTGCTTATGTAATAACTGATTTTCAATAAACATTTATTAAATAGAATATTCCTAGTGTTTGCTGGAAACTTTTTTACTGTGCTATCAGGGCAAAAAGAAAGAAAAGGTTGTTGGCCTGAGGGAATGGTCAGCCTGGTTCAAAAAAATAAGAGAGAAAAACAGTGAATATATACTAATAGTTTCAAAATAATGTAATATATGGTACATGCTATAAATGGGAAACTATTAACAATCATACGTAATTAATCATAATTTTTTTTTTCCTTTTTCTCTCTCCAGCCAAACCATTTACTTCACAAGGGCAGGGAATATGCCTTATTCTATCTCAAAAGCTTAACCCGATACTTAAGGTATTCAAAGGCTGGTGGCTGGATTATTCGTTTACGAAATACAATTCTAGGAACTAGGGATTTGCTCTGGAAACCCCATCTACACACTATTCCATCCCCAGTCCAAACCCACCACCAACCTGGTTACTTAGGGATTCAGCCAGCATTCTAGTAACACTCATGAATGATAGCTACCCAGTGAGTTTGAAAGGATTTTCCTTTTCCTTATTTGTAGATGAGATTAGCAGTTGGGTCAGAGGGTTCAACCTTCAGTCAAGAAGGTCAGCAGCCTCTATCGGGCTGGCCCATGACAAGTCAGTGGCAAGTGACAAGCTCATGCCACCAGGCTGAGCTCCCGGAGTGCTGGGCCCATACCTGGTATGCATGGTCAGCCTGGATGTGCCAGAAGGAACCAGGAGCTGACTTGCTGAGAGCACCAGAGGGCAGGTAAGACTCCAAGCCAGGGTGTTCTGAGCCTGAGGCCTGGGCTTTGGGAGGAGGTGATGGCAGAATGGCAAGGGGTGGGCTGGCGACGCCGGGGGTGGGAGCTGGTTCAGCAGTGGGGATCCCAGGGGCAGGGGTGCCAGCAGCTGCAGATTCTTCCTTCATCTGCACCTCTGTGTAGTAGAAGTCCTCCTCCCGCTTGAACTGATCAGAGTCTACAGTGTCCCTGTGTGGGAAGGAGATGCAGTGATCATTAGGTACAGGTCATCTCAGTTCAGAAATGGGAAACCAAGATGCATGAGGGAAGTGATAGCTCTGGGCCACCCAGCAAGTCAGGGAAGGAGCCAAGAGAACACCTGGGAGTCTGTAAAGGATTATGCACTTGCACATCAATGGGAATTGTTTTTCCTGGCACCTAAGGCTTCTCCTCTCACAGAACATGTGCAAACCTCTCTTGCAGGAGTCATAAACACTGAGCCCTCCATAAGTCATCTCTGAGTCCCACCAACTTGCCATCAAGCTCTTTCCTCAAGGCTGTGAGTCCATTTCCTCCATCCTGGACAGCCATGTAGCTCAGCTCCAGCAGCTCAGTGCTAACAGGGCTCTGGCTCCCCAAGGGGAAGCAGGTGCCAAGCTCAGCCACGATACTTCTTAGCAACAGGGAATGGCCGTGATTGAACCAAATATCCTATTTCTACCCAGAACTAAAACCAGACATCTTGCTTCCTACAGTGAGACAAGGAGATACACGAAGCTCTCTTCCCATAAACAGCAAACCCAGCGGTCGTCACCATGATTGAATGGGCCTTCCTTCCCAACTAAGGTACCTTTTCAACAAGCTATTTTGCTGGGCACAGGGGCAGGGATAATCCCTGACAGAGGAAGGTGAAAAGGCGGCTTTTCATAGCAGGTCATTTTCTTGAAAGCATTCTGAGCTGTGGATCATGGCGAATGAACAGGATAGGAGAACACCTGCCTAGTACTATGGGCAAAGAGGACCTGGGGGGGGGCGGGTGCTCCATACCTACCCCAGGTGGAGGGCTTTGACGTGTCGTTTGATGCCCACAATTGAGCGCAGAACTTTGCCACAGCTTGGCCACAGGCACTTGTACATCACCTTCACAGAGTTCTAGGGGAAAGGGTAGACTGGGTAATTGGGATATGTTCTTCTCTCTCATCACACTCTCATCCTTATCCAGTGGGGACTTGGCTAGCTGCCACCCTCTGCCTTCTAAAAGAAGCCAACAAAAGGCCCTTAGGGAGGGCTTCTCTGGGACCAGAGCAACTGACAACCCAGGAACCAGATGGCCTGGACCTCAGAGATAGTTCTAAAAGCAAACAGCAGGGCTTGGTGCTACAGAAGAGGCTTCTTGTGCAAAGGCCTCTGCAGTATGCAGGAAAGAAGGGCAAGCATTGAGGTAGAAAAGGAAGTGGGAAAAAAAAAAAAGAAGAAGAGGAGTAGGCTCTGGGAATATCATAAGGTAACAGAAGCAGCACACACACACAAAAACCTGAAATGGCATGGAGCCTGGAAATATCTAGGACCTGGAGGCCCCTCCTCTGCTGGCTGCCCTGCCCCTAGCTGCTGAGCTCACACTCACACACCATGTACCTTTCTCTTGCGTGGAGCTGGTTCATCTAGTAGGAAAGGGTCCGGATCTGTTTCAAATCCATGATCCGTTTGGGGGGAACCAAAGGCATCCCCCAGATACTTGGGGCTGGCCTGGGGGTGGGGAGGCGAGGGGGTAGAAATGCCACTGCTCCCACTCCAGTGCCCGCTGGTGGTGCTGCTGCCACTGTCAGACACGTCACCGCTCTCCTTCCACAGGTCGCAGGCTGTGCGGGAAGCTGGCCGGAGAGAAGACAAGAGGACGCGCTTGGGCTGGGTTCTGAGTGGGGCCCTGGTATGGCCCTGTCTAGGCAAATTACACAGCCCAGGTTGGGAGAAGATGGAATTCAGCCTGGGAGGCTGGGTTTCTGAATCCAACTCCTGGCTGTGGCTCTGCCTGGCTTTGCCCCTCCAGGGGAAACAGAAACCTTCCCTTTCAGAGCTTCAGGAAGAACGGGAAGTGGGAAGGGGGATGTGTCCCCTGCCTCTGTGCCTCCAAGTGTGGGTGAGAACAGCACCGACAAGTGTGTTGAATACCACCTGGAAGGCTGTCCCTGCAGCTGAATGGGAAGGAAAGGCTGAGAAACTTCTTGTCCAGGCTTTCTTGAAAAACTCCCTTCAATCATCTAAACCCTGGCAAGTACACTAAAACCTGTGAGTGAAAAGAACCCATTCAGCTCTCATATCAGGAGGGTATAACTTTTACCAGAGCTAGCTGCAGCCCATGTTGCTCCTCTGTTTTATCCAGAAGAAACATGTTTGGAGAAGAAAAGATGACCTCTAAGAGTAATTAAGACTAATTGCATGATGGGAGACTGATATGGCCCTGAATCGACTGCCCTGCTCCCAGCAGTGCATCTGAGTAAGACGATCACAGTGAGGTGGGTGACATTCCCCATTTTAAAACTGCCTGTCTTCAGGCTGCTTTAGGCCCAACCCAGATTCTTTCTTTCCTAAGCTATACATCTGGATTCACCCATAGGAGAATCTGAAATTCTGATACAGAGAAATTGCAAGAGAGGGTAAAAAACCCGTGAAGCACGCAGGTACCATGCCTTGTGTTCCCAAAGTCCAACTCCCAAAGGGAGTGTTCCACGGCCTCCTTACCCTGGACTTGAAGATTGACTACTATCTCCCTTGTGGCAAGGATGAAACCCTACTACTTTTCTCTCATTCTCCTCAGGATTCCAAAGCAATTCTAGGCTAATCCAGATACATGGAACAGACTCTTAATCCAGGCTCTCCTTAAATTTCTCATCCTAGAAGATGCCCACCCAAACCCAATGGGGTGGCATGAATGAAGAACATGTCCTTCCTTAGATATCACTGTTAAATCTCAAAGCTATGACCTTCTCTTTCTGGAAAGCAAGAGTTACTCCATCTACACATGGGTGCACACAACAGGCCAAAGGTCAGGGATCCACACACATCCCACTCAGGAAACCTGTCAGGGAAAGAAGTGCAAGGGAGCAGAAGAGTACATCTAGTGTGATCAAGACTCAGGGGATAAAGAGCAGGTCAGGTGGCAGGCAAACCCTACAAACACAGCAGCCCTTCCCCAAATGAACCACTTCACTTCAAACAGCAACTCTAAAACTGGCCATTTGGCATACACAGGAAGAAAAATATAAACAAAGCAAAAAGTTAATATCCTAAATTAACCTGTAAGATACAAGCTGAACATAAGTTATTCTACCTTAGATCATACATTTTTCTAGTGCAAGAGGATCAATATTCTTATATCATATAGTATTTTGTGTTGAAAACAAAGTACTCCTCTGTAAATGCAGAGTACTGAGGGTTTACGGTGAACTTTTAAGAAATATTTACAACTCCCTCTGCTCTCATCTCTACACACATGCACACACCCACACACAGCCAGCCATCCTAACACTACAGAGAATTATGTGCAAACAGTATCCAGAGCAAGGTTTTTGTTGTATATATCTCAACTTGCAGAGCATTTCAATATAAATATAGCTGCCAAGAAAGCCTTATTTTCCACTGGCTTCAGCTATAAAATGAGAAATACATTGTAATGGAAAAAAATAATTAATTAAAAGGGACTTAAGATGAGTTGGTGTTGATATATGAGTGTGCATGATGATGTATATGCATTACACATACACAAATGCACACAGAGGCTTCTTCTTAGAATTGGAATCAATGATCTTCTTTTCCTTCATAACACTTTCCTGGACCTTACCCCTGTTGACCAACCTCTCCAGAACTCCTAAGCTTGCAGAATGTCCTGAAAGCTTCAAATTGACTCCTTTCCTCCCCATTTTGCCTGTGTAGCTCCAAAGTGCTAATAGAGCAGGCATGCAATACTATGCTTCACAACTAAAACTCTAACAGGGCAATGACTTACTCTAGCAACCTGGTCCTTGACTACAGGGTTTGAGTGAATTAAGTTGTTTTTTCTTTAATCACTCCTTTCACGTTGCTTTTTATGTAGGGAAATTACTTATGAGGGATACTTGTAAAGGCCACTCTAACCTTCTGGTATGTGCTTAGAGCTAAGCCCAAATTTTCATACAATTCAATCTGATCTCACCAGTGAAAAAGTTATTCCCTAGAAGTTAGGCCAGCCCTACAATGAAGTTGCAAAATACATGAGGTCTACTACCAGTCTTGTCAAAGTACTAATATCCAGCAACCTGTCCCTCTGTATTACTGTTACTATTTTGAGGTCAAACTAGAATCATTTTGTTTTAATTTATAAATTTGCTTTGAAGTAATGCTATTGGTTTTTTATTAAGCAATAAGATTCATTTTAGACTTCAGCTCATTGGTTTCAGGTCCTTGGCCTCTCGGCCCAAACTAACTTATACACGGCTGAATTAGGCAGTTGGAAGGGGGCGTGAATTTTGTGAGGCCACTAGGGGACCATTTAGTGTATCTCTACCATTGTGAACTAAATATTCCTCTACTGGCCTCATTCAGATCCCCAACCAAAGTGCCTCACTCAACTTACTCCCATAGAAGAACTTACTCAAATGAGGCTCAGTCCCATGCTCAAGCATCTTCATAATGCACCAGGAAACTTCTCCCCAGATGAGGAAACTGAGGAAAAAGAACGGAAGCATCTAACTAAATGTCACTCAGCAAGTCTGAGGTGGAAGTGGGAAGAGACTCCAGGTATCCTATTTCCAGGCTGAAGCATTCTCACAATCAGCTGCTGAGAGCAGAAGAAGTCAGTCCCGGGCGTCTGCCAAGCCCAGAACCCACTCAGGCCCCACTTCCTCACCAGAGAAGGTGGTCTCGGCAGCAGGAGGACTCTGCACGATGGGGCTGCAGGACAGGGACGTCAGGACCATGGCCGCCATCATCTCATCCATTTCCACTGCATCCGACTTCCTGGATTCAAAGGCAGAGTGCGAAAGGTTACTTCTTGAGAGAGCTGATCCGTGACCCCGTAGAAAGAGGCACTATTTCTGGTTATTTCCAGGTGATAATCTTATACTCTGGACTGTCCCTTCCAAACCCCCATGCCAATCAGCCAGAGTGTGCTTAAGGAATATATGTTAAGTAAAGCATGAAGGTCTCTCTTAATTCTTCATGAAAAATACTCATTCTGAATTATGTTTATTACATAAATCAGCCCCAGAATAAGCAGGTCAGTACGGATCCCACAGCTGACACTCCAAGGCAGCTCCACTCTCCCCTGACTTCTCTTCCCAACTCTGCAGCTTTAAGTGCAGACTTTTATTTGGGGGAAAGAAAGCAGAGTCAAAACAATGAAAGCATTAGAATTCAAAAGCACTAAATTACCTTCCTTTTTCATCTTGTATTTTCATTCAAGAGGGAGCAATTACACCAACCAATTCCTTCCCCCTACTCCAGAAAAATGATAAAGCATTCTGACAGCTTCTGAATAGCAACAGAACCTACTACATAAGGCAATGAGTAAGTAAGCTAAAAAATAAATCTCTCAATGCAAATCTCAGTGCTTTATATAGCAGTTCTATAAAACTTTATATAATTTTTTAGAATGTATACGAAGTTACATTCTTTGACAGTAAAATTAGAGCTGTCTATAAATTAATGCTAAAGCATTACGAAAAGTTAGTCTGAAATGTATTTCTAGGTGGCTCAGCGATTTCAAAGGACTGCATTAATTAATTCCCATATAATCCAGGTCCACTAAAATATATGACTGAATTTGAAGCAGCGAAACCAAGACTAGACATAAAACATACTAGTGCATCCCCTTTTTTGTATGATCTTCATATTTTCATTTCCATAGACTAGAAAAACAAATTTTTTGCCAGCATTCCATTGAATACAGAATCACAAATACTGCTGCTCCGGTCTGGTTTCAAAACACTGGGTCCACTGTCGATGAGAGTAGCAGCCACAGACAAACACAGATTAGGGACCATGGACATGGTGTTGAAGAGAGAGGAAGCACAGTGCTTAACTGTTGTACATCTTGGTTATAAAACAATCTGGATTGGCAGATTTTCTTTTTTAATCTTAAAAAGCCAATGTACACAGAGCATATAATAAATAAATTAGTATTTTTATTCTCAGGGAAAAGTCATATCACAAAATTCTAAAGCAAAATATACATCCTTTATTCATCATGTATAGTTCTGAATATCTAAGCCAGAGGTCAGTAAACCATGAGCTGTGGACCCAATCTGGTCCACTGCCTGTTTCTATATTGCCTGCAGGCTACCAATGTTTTTCAAATTTGTACATTGTTTTTAAAAACCAAAAGAATAGTATTTCTTGACATGTGACACATGAAAATTACATGAAATTCAAATCTGAGTATCTAAAAATAAAGTTTTATTGCCCTGTTTATTTGTCTGTGGCTGCTTTTCCACTCCCATGGCAGAGTTTAGCAGTTGCAACAGAAACTATATGGCCTGCAAAGCCTAAACTATGTGGTCCTTTATAGAAAAAAGCTTGCTGACCCTGATATAAAGCATTCCTTCCCCATCTCTTCTCATGAAAAACTGAGATCTGATTGTAGTTTAAGCGGGTAGGGAGTAGTCTTTGGCCAAACCAAAAATTCATTACCCAAAACAGAGTTACTAGGAAGAAAACCATTCTGGGTTTTTAGAAAAGATCCCCTTTCCCTGTATCCTGTTTGCCAATATCTTGATAACAAAACACATATGACTCCCGCATTCCTTCCCCACCACGAGACAGCCCACAACCCACACAACTTCCAGAGCCCAGGTTCCCACGAACCTCTTTGGGACGTCAATGTTCCTGGAGACGGGCCTGTAGGCTGCCTGGCCATCCTGCTCCGTGGACAGTGCCTGGGAAACAGGGCCCTGCAGGTCGGCGAGCCACACCTCCTCTGCCCTGCAGCAGATTTGTAATTTCTGGTCCAGCAGCCAGACAGTCATCTTATCCTCTGCCCGGCTGTGCTGCTCCACCAGACCTGGGCACTCTTGGCCTCCATACCACACATAAACCTGGGAGGAAGGAAAACAGCAACCGGTGGTCAGCACTTGGTGGTTCCTACCCCATCGGCCCCAAGCTTCTAGAATTGAGGATCTGCCTGCCACAAACTGCTTGCTCTCATGCACTCATCTTCAGTTTAGCCAGATACTCCCAGGGACCCACTTCCCACCTGAGCACCCAGACCAACAAAACTAGATCAATTCTTTCCAAAACAGGTCCTTGTGAACTCTCTAGCCTGGAAACAGCAAGCATGCCTGTTTCAAGAGACTTTATCTGAATTTGGAATGAGTCTATTCCTCCTGATCTCTTGCCCTACCTTGCCTCTGAAGTCTATTGGTTGTCAACTATTGCCTTGAATTGGTCCTACCCTGCATTTTCCCTTCAGAGAATTCTAAGTCTACCTTGGGACAAGATGAAAGGGCGTAGAGAAGAAGGGTGACCACTCTCACAGGGCACCTGGGAGTTGGCAGGTCATCTCTCCTCATGGGAAGAGAGGCCTGTAGACACAAGCCTCAGGGAGGGGAAATGCAAGGGATGGTCTCTAGGTAGGAGCCCTTGAGAAGGCAATGAAGGAGAACTACGTGCACCTCCATCTAATGACAGTATCAGCACAGACGAAGACTGAGCCCTTCCTCAAGGGGAAGGAACACTGGAAACAGAAATCCAAACTGAATTCCAACTGAAACATCTTCATCACTTGAAAATGTCTAAAGGTAATTCAAAGATACAATCATATCTGTCTCTCATAAACCTAACATTCCTTCCCTGGTTTTATAAAGTTGCAAACTGAAGCACATTTACAGAAACTGACCTATGGCCATGCTTCAAAATGAGGTTTTGCATAGATTAAAGTCCAGAACTTCAAATATCAGGTCTTGCCAGTTTTTCTCCAGATAATACTATCATGAAGGAACTCTCAAAGAGCCCTAGGTCTGCAAATGGTGGCACGTTCTCTCAGGACACCTGCCTGCTCAAGGCCCATCATGATTGGAAGGAGAAGGCTCAAACTGGTGCCCAGAGTTTCCTGCCTGCCCCTGGGGCACTTCTGACCCAAGCATGAGAAGATGGATACCTGTCCATGATGGGCGTCAACCTACCTTCTGCCCGGGCTGAAAAGCCACCTGCTGGAGGCCTGAGGTGCCGAGAGCCTTGAGGACGTCCTTGGGCTGTTCCAGGCAGGAACTGTCCTTATAAGTGAGGAAGGGCTGTGGAACAGCCCCCTCCAGCAGCTCCCCTTGAGATTCCAAGGGCTGGGGAGGCCCTGACGGTCCATCTGAAGCACTGGGTCCCAACACCCGGGCTCCCAAGAGGGACCGCTTACCAAGGCGCCGGGACAGCACGCTGGCCATGATGTTGCCTTTCCCAGGAAGGTAAAGGGGACACAGAGTCCTTTACGTGTTATCTGGAGGGATCAAGAAGCAGGGACTTCCTTTAGCATTTACTACGGAGTCCTGCCCATGGCAGGAACCAGAAAGTGTCAGTTAAATTGAATGAACACTTTTAAAGTAAATTTTATGATTTTTTTTTTTTTTTGCTTTAAAAAAGTAACACCTATTCCTAACAGACCATTTAGAAAATATTGACAAGGGAAGAAAATCACTCATAAACCTGCTTCCCAGAGATACCCACTGTTAATCTTTTGCATTCTATCTGTTTTTACATAAATGCATTTACATCATTTATTTTTACAAAAATGGATCATCGGTAAACTGAATTTTCACTTAATATACTGCGTGTTTTACTATTTCAATAAATACTACTCTATAAAAACTCTTCTAAAAGCCACATGGCATTTTCTTCATTGGATGCATCACTGCTAATTTAACAAATCACTTATTACTGTACCTTAAGGTTGTACCCAGTGTTTTGCTGCTTAAACAGTTCTGCCTGCAGTGGCCATTCTCTGAGCTAAACCTTAGCACAACACACATCAATGACCATTTCCTTAGGTTAAATTCCTATTGCTAGGTCAAAGCATGAGTATACCTTTTTGATACACATGACTCTTAAAACACTTGAAGATCAGCAGTCTTCAAAGCCGTAAAGAATCATAGAAACAAACCACACCACTCTCCTTGTTTTACACTTGAGGAAACTGGAGCTGACAGCTTAAGTAACTTGTTTGTGGTGACAAAGGTAGTTGTGCTGGAGCCTGAACAAGATTTGGTCTCCTGACTCCAAATCCAGGGTTCTTTCCACCTTCCCACTCTGCCTCAAAGTTGACAGCTCACAGCTCCCAACAGCACCTGGGGTCGAGTCACGAATGCAGTCAGAGGTGCTCAAAATGTAGGAACACAACAGGGTTGTTTATTCTTCTGGCAACTTGTTTTCCCCTGACATAAACCAAGAAGACCATTCAATGCCTCTTTGAACTCACCCCCCGACTGGCTTTATGAGGGGAAGTCTCCCTGATGAACGGGGCTCAGGCGCTGTTCTGAAAACAGCACACGCCATTTCAGCATCCTCTGAGGGTTCCATGTTCCCCCATTTATCACACAGCAACTCTGGAAAGCAGGGAAATGGGCAGCACTGTCTTCACCATTCTAGAGAGAGAAAGAGCTAGTGAAGCGATCAGAAATAGAAACCTTGGTCTTGTGCTTCACTGGTCAAAATCCTCCTGCCTGAGGAGCGCTGCTAACAACCCTGGCACTTGGTGACCCACAGTGCTGGGCAGGACCTCCTGGGGTCGGCTGGGCCACCCCCGGTCTTCAAGCACCTACACCATCCAGAAAAGAGGAGCTCTCTCTTACAGGTCTCTCCCATGACAAAGGTGCTGCAACGTCTCCCAGTGATCCAGATCGGTCCACAGCCTTACTATTAGGAAGTTTCTCCTCTGACCCACATCCTGCCCCGTTAAGTGAGAGGCAGGAAGTAACATCCTGGATCAGCTGTCAGAGGGCACATTGTCGCTCCCCATTCAGTTGAGTTCCTTTAACCTCCACAGACTGTTTCCCCTTTTGGAAATCAGAACACTAATTACCCTTCTCTAGGATCAAGTAAGAACATTTCTATAGAAGCTCTTAGCAAACTGTAAAGTATGATATAAATGCAAAGTCACAGTGTTAGGATCAAGTTCAATCTAGTTCTAGCCTCAGTGGAAATAAACATTTTGGGCACACCCTTCTATATCATTCTGTATTAGACTTATCTTTCATATACTTTAAAATAGAGTACACCTTTCCAAGGTGAATGGTCTTTTTTTCTCTTTTAGGTAATACCTTCTAACCCCCAGATCATTTGGATAGCTCACCTCTGAACCTCTCATATATGTACATATACATTATATTTATAGCTAACACTTCAGAGCATTTGCTCTGTGTCAGACTCTGTGCTAAGGGTTTTATAAGCATTCTCTCACTCAGCGGGCACCATTAGCATCCATCCTTGTTCTACTCTTAAAAAAACTAAGGCTCAGAGAGAACAAGGTCAAAGCTGATAAGAGGCACAGTCAAGATCGAGACCCCAGAACCTGCTAACTTCAAAGTCTGTGATTCTTACCCCTATACCATGCATGCCCACCTCTTCCCAAATACGTTCTGCCTGTGACCTACGAACTATGGCCTCTACTTCTCATTTTCTGGACTCTACTGACTTCCACATCCACCATCCCTGTTGGGAGCTGGCATTACAAGACAATGCCCAACTTTCAGAAAGTCAAGCTTTGTGCTCACAACCCCCAGCTACACCCTCCGTCCTGGTTACCCCTCCTGGTCCCAGCCACTAACTGTCCTCCCCAGCTTCATTCTCACAAGCTCCCCTCCAAGAACTGGCTTCTGTTGACTCACCTGACACTAGACCAGAACTTGGCAGCCCCTTCACCACCACAAGCCTGACTCCTTTGCTTCTGCACAGGGCCCACAGGGTGGCTCCACCACCAGGTGACCTGGCTGCCTCTGCCCCTGCTCCTAGGTCTGGGGTCTGCCAGGAGGAGAGGAAGAATTGGACCCAGCAACGTTGCAAACCTATGTACCCTCCCTCTAGAGAGCCCTCACCATTCCTCGGCCATCCTGGTTCATCTCTGGACCCCTTGACACACTCCCAACCACTGCTCTTAGCTGAGGACCTGATATGTGCAAACCACATCCCAGGTGTTGTGGCAGGTGTAAAATACTAAGGTTTTCAACTATCTCAATATTGACTGAGGTACCAATTGTTCCCCTTCCTGAATGTCTTCCAGGCTAATTCCACCCAGTCTATCAGGCTTGGCATTTCAAGAGACATTTCTTCTCCCTCCCATCCCTCTTTTCCTGCCCACACTTACACCAAAGAAAAAACTGTTGCCATAGCTATTGGTTCAAACTTTCTTTGGTTAGTTCTATAAACATTCTTTTCTTTTTAACCTTGTTCTAAAGTACCTTAGGGCTTTGGGTCCCTCACCATCTCCACATTTCCCCAGTCCTAGTGTATTTCCTAACCATTCCAGAAAACTATGCTAGAGAACATCTCCACGATAGCAAAAAATGAATGGAAAAAAAATAATTTTAGAAAATAATAACAAAGTTGCAAATATTAAGAAAAAGGGTTTGGTTTGGTTTTACAAGCATTTTATTCAGAGCCTCAAAGGCTGGAATCAGATAGCATGGTATTTCCTCCATGAGTTCCCTAGAAAGCAAAGACAAGACAAGTAAAAGGTCAAAGTCACGGCATTCATACAGAGTTCAGGTTTAGTATCTGGTGATTTTACATTCAATAACGCTATTTCAAAATGGTTTACTTTAACGATAAAGAGGAGGAGAAACGTAAGGAGTAAATTCTTTACCACCAAAAGAAAATGTATACTGAAGCTAACCCGGTTTTAAAACCTGTCACCGACCTTCATCCTTGAAGCCTAGGCCAGAAATGATAGCTTGTAACCATTAATTTCATCGAACTCAGAAGAGCAAGAAGTGATGCTGCAATGCCACGTAGAGACATAAGGTGGCAGTAACAAGCCAGAGAAAAAGTCAACCCTTTTCTTGAGAAAAACAAGGTGGCCACCCCCACTTTCCAGAGCAGGAAGTTTGGGGTTTCTGCCACTAAAAATGAAGAAAGGGTAGTATTTCCGAAATTCCTCTGCTTCCAATCTTAGACGCTGCCTGAAATGTGTGGCTAAAAAACACTGATAGTGTTTTTGTAAGACTTTTTTTTTTTTTTAATTTAAAGAATACTTCACTTTCTATTTTGTTGAGCCCGCCCCTTCCAAATTCAGCTGGATTTGCAAAAAGTCGGCCATCCTGCCCACTTCGCACTTGTTTCCATGCACACTGCTTTTTGTTCGCTAGCCCTTCTCCTTAAACTGACACAAATTCCACCCTGAAATACATTTTATTATTTGTTTTATTTACAGTGCCCTGACATCTTAAATTTTAAAAGCAGAAGAGAGAGAAGGGAGGGCAGCTTCCTGTATTATGTGCCTAATACATACTGGCTTTCACAAATGGTATCTAATTTAATCCTCAGAACAACTCGAGGTAAACATACTGCCTTATATTTCTGATGAAGAAACTGAGCTGCAGCGAGGTTAGGTTGCCGAGGCTACACAACTGAACTCATGTCTATCTTGCACCAAAGGTCAGATCCTGCCATTATTTTAGTAAGTATGGCATCTCTCAAAATAAAACACTCAACTGAATTGCTTTTTACCTACAGGGTATTCTTTTTTCCCTATGTCAATGACCCTTGATAGAAAAAAAAACAGCTTCCAATCCTGCAGATCTATTCTTTCATTTCCACAAGCACTTTCTTGCCTTGAAAATCTCTTCTTCACTTGAATCTTAGCCTCCTACCTACAAAATAAAGGTCAACGCCTTAGTCTGATCTTATTAAACAGCCAGAGTCCCTGTTAATCATTTAGCGGTTTGGGGAGAACTTTATACACATATTGCCCTCTGAGAAGGCACAGGGAGGTAATGGAATCAATCCAAAAAGTTAAGAAAAATTTCTGCCAAGTTCATACTGGGGATTAATATTATGGGAACGAAAAAGCTGAAAAAGGAAAAAGAAAAAAAAAAAAAAAAAAAAAAAAAGACCTGAATCCAGGCTGGGCAGCATCACCAGGTGTTGAATAGTGCCTCTCCTGAGTTAATCAGCAACTCATCTTAATACCAAAGACAAACATAATTCTTATACTTCCTGAAGAGTAAATGTCTTTGACTCTATAGACACCACAGTCAAAATAGAGTCTTCAGGGATTCAGCCATGATTCGAGCACCTACAAAGGGCAGCCATAAAGGTGGATCTCCTGTTATCTTACACCTCGACAGAAGGTCCCACCCTCCTTCCTAGTATGCTTCTACCATTTTAACTGCAGCCTCCCTCAAACCTCTCCCCTGATCTCTACTCCTATTCACTTTCTAGCTATTAATGATCCATACAAACCAGCCATCCCCAAATTTGCCATATGATTCTGGAGCAGCAAAGAGAAATCAAGGAACATTTATTTCTGAGTAACAATAATGGTATTTCAACATGTAGCCAAATCCCACTTAGAATATTACATTCTCTACTTATGGAATTCCTTGTTTGATACATAAATTCATGCAAAAGTACAGTTCCTGGCTCGGGCATGGTTTTAAAGGGATCCTGAGCTCTCTTGAGCTTCTCTCCTCTACTGCTGTCACCAATAAGAAGGGTTGGCTGCCCCAGAATAAGTATTTTGGTCAATGTCCAAAAGGGGTTTTTCCAGGCTCAGCAAACATTATTTTGATGTGCTAATAGCCCTTAATGAGGACACCTGCCATCAGTTAAATAACTGGAAAACACAGAATGGTAAAACAAACCCTCTCTATGGTTCCGAGTTGCAAATTGCTATTTGACATGTGGCTGTTGCCAGACAACTGCATGTCTCGGCACACGTAGACGGGTGCACACACTCACACACACACTGGCTGCCGGCTCCTACCATCCAGGGAGGCTGCGGCAAGCCACGGACATTGCCTAGTGGCACTTTCAGAAAACAGGTCATGAGTCGAAGAGATTAACTACACAACTAGTGAATTTGTGTACATGTGTGTGTGTGTAAGTTAAGGAGGTTGAAGTTTGCCAGAGCTTGGGTGCTTGCTACCTTCCTGTTGAACAATTTATGGATCAAGGTGAGGGACATCAACTCTCTGCCAAGAGTTTCAGATTCTCTACTAAACCTCTCAGCTTTCTGTATATTTTGTGATTCACCATTGGGTATCGCTGCACAGAATATCAGTTTAAGATTTTGGTTCTTTGGTTAATATTTTGCTTATTATTCTTAGCGTCTTATCAGAGAGTTGGCAATTTTTTCCTTTAAACCTTATAAAGTTTTAATTAAAAGTTTTTTCAGTGTGATGTTTTAAGCTCATCCAAAGGACAAAATGTTTGCAGCAAACTACCCCCCTTATATTACAGTAGCACTCAATGGAGAACAGGATTTCCAAACAATTAATCTTGAGCAATTCCTAGCTGGGGGATATCTTTGTTGACAGATGCCATGTTGCATTTACAAGCAAATTTACAAGCAAATGCAAATAGGCTTGTGGTCTTCCCAGTTTGCAGGCCACCATTTGAACCTCGGTACTACTCAGCTGCTGCCTGGTAGTTCTCAAGCCTTATTTTTTTCTGGGATGTCTTCCTCCAGGGAAAGTAAAAACAAGACTCACTTCACTGAACACACATCGACCTTTTCTCTCTTTCCAGAGGACCCTCCTGACCAGCCTTACTTTAGAGAGAAACCCAACCCCAGAGTGTCCAGAGCCTGAGTTAAAACTTATAAATCACTTGAGTTATTTTTATTTATCAGGCTCTGCTATATTAAAAAAAAAAAGGGGGGGGAGGGGGGAAAGGGAGGGGAAAGTTAGATTTTTACAATACAAATGAGATATATAGCATTCAGTGATCAATTCAATGCCAATATTTTTAAATCAACTGATAAGAGAGTGACAATTTGGATTCTCAGGGCATTCTGTTTATTGTCTTTTTTCAAAGGCTTTTAAAAAACTGTATTACAGAACTTCAATGTATAATAATTTAGGCTATCAGTAAAATTAAAATTATAGAATTTCAGGATTGATAGGGACCTTAAAAGTTACCCAACTCTCATTCAGGGATGGACTCCTCTCTACAGTATTCCCTGTAAGTTAGCATCCAGCCTTCCCATTACTGTAATAAATGTAATAGAATAATGGAAGGGAAAAATAAGGGTTCCAAACAGCAGTCCTATTTTCATATTCCAGCAGATGGACCACAGAAATAGGTCATCTGATCTGATTACAGTGAATTCTCTCCAGCAAATAATAAATGATCCTGATCAACAAGCATTTTTCAATCAAGTAAAACAGACTGTTCTGTTTGCACTGCCTGCAAAGAAGGAAAGCATTTCCACTCTCTACCCAGGAACTAGTACGTGTCCCCTTCTTTCACACCTACCTCCCATTTTTTTCAAAAATACCAGTGCCCTTTGTTCATATTTCTGTCATGTATACACCACTCTGTAATAAAAGTAAGGGTTTATAATAAAAATAAGTGTCCCAAATAGCAGTCCTATTTTCATAATTCCTGGCACGGTGCTTGGCACAGACTTAGGGCTCAAAAATCTGTAACTATTTCTACTGGCACCAATAACACTGCCATCTCCCTTAGACTGTAAGCCCTTTGAGGGCAGAGGCCATATCTTGCTTATTCCATCCAGATTTATCCAGATTTATGATTTTAAAGAGATCATACTCTCACGGGTGAGGAGAGCCCAGATTCAAGAGTGATGTGTTAGGAGAAATAATTCTTGCTGCTTGCCCTAAAATGAAGGTAGAGGGGTCAAAAAGAAGGGTAGAGTATTAAATAGTGTTCAAACTCAGTTCTAAGAAAACTCAGTTCTGAAAACACATAGCAAATACTATAAAGAAGTAGGTATAAGTGAAATCATGCTTACAAGTGTTCCATGTGATCATGCTGTTTAGTGCTATATTTGCACATGCATGGGAGGGTGCTACAAGCATGCATGCATATGTATATGTGCATGATTAAACTTGACTTAAACTCTACTGAGCCTAGGTGAGAGTTGGGTGTGGGGATGGGGGTGGGGGTTGCTAACTCAGCATTTCAGCATTTTACCCAGAGCAGGGACCAGAGGGAGGGGGACAGGGGCTGGGTATCCCCGAGAGAACAAGGTCCAGAGAACTAACAGTTCTGTAGCAGTTTTCAGGTTAAGTTTAAATAAAACCACCAGTGAAAAATATTTGAGTGCCACTTGGGTTTATATTCATTTTGATACACATATTTGGGGGCTTGGTTTTTTTCCTGACCTCTCAGCAACTCAAGAAATTACGGAGGGATGATAGTATCCTCATTTTATAGCTGAGAAAACAGGTCCCTCAAGAAGTTTACAAAGCTAGCAAGCTGTAGAGAGGGCAGCTTTCCTTAGCTCCTCCCTGGTCCAGTTCTCTCTTCTCATAGCGTCCCATAGCAGGATGGGGCCTCTCTGGTTCACAGCCCTGATGCCTTGAGGCTGCCTCTTGCCTCATCTGATCCTTACAGCACTGCAGGAGAAAGAGCGAATTTTATTAGGAAGAAGGAACCCATTAGAGGCACTTACAGTAATGAAAAGCAAAAAGTGAAAACAACTGTGCTGGTTTGAATGCATTATGTCCCCCAGAAAAAGCCATATTCTTTGATGCAATCTTGTGGGGCAGACATTTTAGTGCTGATTAGATTGGAATTCTTTGAGAGTTTCTTTGGAATGTGCCCTACCCAGCTATGGATGATGACTCTGATTGGATAATTTCCATGGAGGTGTTGCTCCGCCCATTTGGGGTGGGTCTAAGTTGAGTCACTGGAGCCATATAAATGAGCTGACAGACAGAGGGAGTGCAGTGCAGCTGAGAACAACATTTTGAAGAGGAGCTACAGCCAAGAGGGACACTTGGAAGAACGCCCAGGAGCTGAGAGAGAGTAGCTGCAGCTGAGAGACAGTTTGAAGACAGCCATTGAACAAAGCAGACTTTTACCCCAGAGAAGCCGAGAGGAAAAAAGTCCCAAGAGCAACTGAGAGTGACATTTTTGAGTAACTGCAGCCTAGAGAGGAACGTCCTGGGAGAAAGCCATTTTGAAAACAGAACTTTGGAGCAGACGCCAGCCACGTGCCTTCCCAGCTAACAGAGGTTTTCCGGATGCCATTGGCCATCCTCCAGTGAAGGTACCCGATTGCTGATGTGTTACCTTGGACACTTTATGGCCTTAAGACTGTAACTGTGTAACCAAATAAACCCCCTTTTATAAAAGCCAATCCATCTCTGGTGTTTTGCATTCTGGCAGCATTAGCAAACTAGAACAACAACAAAAATAAACACCCAAAAAATATAAAACACAGACATGAGAACTATATACAAAAAGCCTAACAGTCCAAAAGACATGAAAAGGTATTTTTCCAGAGAAAAACTATAGATGGCTAAAAAACACATGAAAAAATGTGCATCTTCACTAGCTATTAGGGAAATACAAATCAAAACCACAATGAGATATTATCTCACACCAATAAGAATGGCTGCCATTAAACAAACAGGAAACAATAAATGCGGGAGAGGATGTGGATAAACTGGAACTCTTATTCATTGCTGGTGGGGATATATAATGGTACAGCCACTGGGGAAGACAGTTTGGTGGTTTCTCAGAAAACTAGATATTGAATTACCCTACGATCCAGCAATTCCACTTCTCGATATATACCCAGAAGATTTGAAAGCAGTGACATGAACAGACATTTGCACACCGATATACATAGCAGCACTGTTCAAACTGCCAAGAGATGGAAACAATCCAAGTGTCCTACAACAGATGACTGGATAAACAAAATGTGGTATATATACATGATGAAATACTATGCAGCAGTAAGAAGCAACAAGGTCCTGAAACATATGGCAACACGGATGAACCTTGAAGATAAAATGCTCAGTGAAATAAGTCAGACACAAAAGGGGAGATACTATGTGTTACCACTTCTGTGAACTCCCTGAAGAGTGTAAAATCAATGTGTTATAATGTAGAATATTGGGAACCTAGTGATAGACAGAAGCTAGTGAGGGGAAATGATAATCTACAATGTTCAGATATGTTAATGATGGTGAATTCAAAGGTATGGGAATGGATAGGGGTGATGATTGTTTGTTAATGGGATTAGAGTATCAGAGCTGTATTGAAGATGAATAGGGTTGTAAGAGGTTGTTTAAAGGCATGTTTCCCACAGATCAGCACCACAAATATAGATAGGCACTTACATGATTTACTTCTAAGGTATGACAGAACAGAGATTTGACAACAGAAGGTATATGGGAAAAATCTATACATTGCATACTAGAGACTATAATTAAAAGCAACACCATATTAGTATTATACAAATACTAGGCAAAAATAATTAAGGGCTGACAAAAGCTATGAGATGCTTTGGGTCATGAAAATTGTTTAAAATGGAGAGTGATGAGGAGTGTACAACTAAGTGATGATAATGTGAGATATGGATGGATTATTGTGGCCACAACATATGCTATGTGAACTTATGATCTCCATACTTGATAAGTCAAGCCCTTGATTTTGAGGTTTGCTCTGGTGAAACTTAGGGTTCTAAAGAGGAGGCTAAGCCTAACTATAATTATGCCTAGGAGTCACCTCCAGAGAACCTCTTTTGTTGCTCAAATGTGGACATTCTCTCTCTAAGCCTAACTCTGCAAATAAATTCATCACTCTCCCCCCAAAGTGGGACAGGACTCCCAAGATGAGTCTCCCTGGCGACATGGAACACGGATTCCAGGAATGAGCCCGACCCTGGCATTGAGGGATTGAGAATGCCTTTTTGACCAAAGGGGGGAAAAGAAAGTCAACAAAATAAGGTTTCAGTGGCTAAGAGAATTCAAGTAGAGTCAAGAGGCTGTCCTGGAGGTT
This sequence comes from Choloepus didactylus, assembly GCF_015220235.1. NCBI lineage: Eukaryota > Metazoa > Chordata > Mammalia > Pilosa > Megalonychidae > Choloepus > Choloepus didactylus. Next base: position 33,359,569 of record NC_051326.1, read on the forward strand.
ACTCCTACGTAAGCTTCACCTAGATAAGCCAAATGACCACAATACGATAAGCCCAAGTCAACAGCAGTTTTGAAAACCTGAAAGAACACCCAGATACCTATCTCAGACTCTATACAAGTTTCACTCATTAAGTTTACTCTTCAGAAACTTAAATCCTCCAGAGAACTCCTATGCCAGCTAAGTCCCAAAACCCAGAAGCAATAGCCTCTTCAAGAACATCAACCAGATGTGTCCCCTTTTCCCATAATGTCGACACCCCTTTTCAACAAGAACAATTTAGGGTGGTCACTGTCTGGACATCCCAAAAGATCAGGAAAGTGACTAAACTAGAGGAAGGGGTAGAACAACAAGATGGAATTTAACAAAGGATTACGAATATTGAATCTCTATATAATTTTATTTTTCTTAGTTGCTAGGGTATTAGAATAGCCAGAATGAAGGAACTGAAATGGTGGACCTGTAATCAATAGCATCCTTTGAAATTTGTTCCATAGCTACTTGTTAAATTGTAATTTGAAAGTTATCACATTTTTGTGTATATGCTATATTTCACAGTAAGGAAATAATTGCAACTATGGTACTGTAACTCATAACATTTTTGGAAATTTCCTACATAACTACTTGTTAAATCATACTTTGAAAGATATTACCTTTTTGCATATGTTATATTTCACAATAAGGAACTAACTGAAACTGTGGAAGTGTAACCCATAACATTCTTTGAAATTTGCTAACTACTGTTGACTGCACTTAGAAAGTTATCACTTCTATGTATATGTGTTATAGTCTACAATTTAAAAAATGATTAAAAAAAAAAAAAAAAGCCTAACAGTCAAGGGCCCGTTAATTTAAGGCCCTCAGCAGCATACAAGCTAGAAAGGGAACCATAGTGGTAATTGACGCTTGTGGTGCCAATTCCTAAGACACCACAAAAAGGTTTCTGTATGTTCCCTCTCTTTTAAGAAGGCCAAGAAACACAGATTCTATGTATTTTTTTTTTTTTTTCATTTAAAGTGGCAGAGTAGAGAAACTACTTGGAACTCAACACTCACTTAAATGAATAATCACAGTCCATAAAAATGGCAAATATATGAAAATTACTTCAGGCAATGAAGCAGTTAAAGTAGAAAACTGGTTTGGAGTTCAATATTCACTTAAATGGCAATGCTAGATAAACAAGGTTTGAGGGAGAGCTGGAGCTACCTGGTGACTTGCAGGTATGAAAGTAATAAACAGGCAGCAATCCTTTCTATGGAGGGTAATAGGGCACAGAGAGCTGCAGGTCCCCAAGAAAGTTATCACCTGGTCTGGGGCCAGGCCAGGAGTGTGAAGTCCAAAACTAAAGATAATAAACAATGTACACACAGACAAGATCAGTCAACTATAGAAACATAACCAGAAAAGATAAAACACGTGTAAGGGAAGGGAGCAAGGTGCCACCCAAAATGCAAGTTAATGGAAAATAAACTGTCATTTTGGATTTTAAATGGCAAGAAAAGAAACGTGCTGTTGGGGCGAAAGAACATTCTGGTGGCTGATAACATTAAAAGAAGAAGGAGGAGGGAAGAAAAAAAAAAAATACTGAAATAAGAGCTGGATATCAGAATTTGTCTGTTCTGAGGACCAGGGTGGCTAACAGGCTAACGGGAATAGTTTTCTCCAGCCAGGAGGAAAATACCCAGTCTATCACAGATCAACTTTTATCCAACCTTTTCCTTGTTGTGACCCCCCAATTAACTATATATGTTTTCTGAGTCAGGATGGGGGACAGCCCTACCCCAAAGGAGCATGACTTCAGAATCCCCTATCACCTTCTCCTGGGGGTGGTATGCTCCCCTCCACCATCACAGAGGACACCTAAGACCAGTGGGAACACTCCCAACCCCTCAGGAATGCTGTGTCAGGGAGGTGGGGGAGGACTGGATACCACTGAGGTACTAAAACTTACTAAAACTAGCGCATCAAATGCACACCAAATATTTTCAGGAGAAGGCTAAGCCAAGCCACATTTCAGAGGGAACTTGTTCTAGGGAAACAGGAGACTGCAACAGAAGAGACACGGGCCATCCTCTTCGACCTGTGTGACCTTAGCCACTATCTCTGAGGGTCAGTTCCCCAAACTCACCTGTGAAAAGAGAACAGTTCAGACCTCACAGAGCAGTTAAGAGGATAAAACTTGCACAGTGCCCAGCATCTGGAAGGTGCTCAACAGATGTGCTTCCTTCCCCCATTTCCTATTTTAGACCTGTGCTGGATGGCTAAATAACACAACGCGCGATTCTGAATGCTTACAACTGGCATCTAGGAACTGGGGTTGTAAAAGGATATTCAACCAGAACCAGTAACATAGCTACTAACTCTAAAGAATATTAACAAGTTGACTATTGGATGAGCCACTAATTAATTGAAATCACAATAAAGCTGATTTCAGCAAGAGAGGAGAACCCCGAGAAATTGAACCTATGCTATTTAGAAGCCTGCTAGCCAAAATGTACCAGCCCCAGGGTTCAGTGCTGATGGCTTGACATCAAGTCAGATGGGCTTTGACCCTGGAGCCCAAAGCCAGTAACCAGGCCCCTGCTTACCTCACTTTCAGCAAATAGATCCCATTCCTGCTCTCCTCCCCTGAAACCTAAATCTCAGTCTTGGTTCCCTGCCCAGTGTGGTTCGATGCCTGCTGCCAAATTTCCCCGAGGCGGTGCTTCATAAGTCCTCTTTGAACTACCTCCAATGCCTGCTGGTAGGACCTTCCCAAATCTCTTGCCCCACATAGCAGAAGCGTTAGTCTCTGGGTTGCAGCCAGCCCACACCAGTGCCAATGACACAGGAGCCCCTTCAACAGAAACTCAAGGAGGAGTGCAACTGCAACACAGGACAGAAACACCAGCTCTTTAAAAACGTGCCACCTGGAGACTGAGGGAGACAGACATGCTTCCCACCCAAAAATAGAAAGTCAACCTTAACGAAGAGAAAAAAGACACCATAAAAAGGAAGATAATTTAAATACATATTTGAATTTTGGGCAAAGTTGAGGAGGGGGACATGCCCAAGGCACAAACCACTAAGGAAAGAACTTAAATGTACCTTTCTTGGAAGAAAGCCATTTAAGGAATCTTCATGCCCCAATAATTGTGGGGCAGAGAATGAGTTTAAAGATGAAATATAAAGGCATGAGTGTTCACCCCAGCCCCAGCTCAGGATATCAGGGTGTCCACTTTCAGATGTTTTTCCTGAAATGGACAGGGTAGAAGCATTAATGAAATAGTACACACTGATGAGGATGTTCTAAGCCAAAGTGGCAAAATAACTGTGGATAAATCACACAGGCCAGAAGGCCCATGCTTGAGGGTGTTGAGAGAAGTGAAGGACAAAATTGTCACCAAGTAGGCCAAACACACAGGCCATGCCACAGCAACGGTGAGCTCCTGTTGACACCACATAAGAGTCTCACCCCGTATCAGACTGGTACACCGGATGCAACTCGGGGCCAACAAAAGACTAAAATATTTTCAGGAAAAAGGTAGTAGGATGTCCCCAAGGAATAAAATCACATTAACTACTTTATTAGAACTGTTATAGAGTAAACAGGCAAGACAATAATAGAAACTCTTACATGTAATCCACATCCTTTCAAAGACTGATGTTCTTTTAGGAATGATGAAATAGCTATCATTTATCAAAAATGATCTGCTGGTCACTTGCTAAGCATTTCATATACTGTATGTCACTTAATCTTCCACAATAATTCCATGAGATAAGTACCATCATCTTCCCCATTTTATAGATGAGGAAACCGAGACTTGGGGAAGTCAAGTAATTTTCACCAAGCCCAAAAGTTACTGATAGATACAAGGTTTAAGTTCAAATATACCAGACTACAAAATCCATGCTCTTTCTACTATGTTATACAGCCAGGAAAATTGTGCATTGAATAAGAGATAAGAGATTAGACTAGATGACTGCTTAAATTTCCTTATTATTAAAAATTTGATTCACCAAGAGGCTACTGTGGTGGTGGTGGCTGAGGCATGGAAGGGGAAATGAGCAGCTCTCCGGATAGCAAAGAATAAAGCATGGGGCTCCCTCACAATATAATTTGTCACTTCCCAACTATGTGACCTTGGGCAAATTACCCCACCTCCCTGTGCCTCAGTTTCCTCACTTGTAAAATAAGAACATTAACCTCTATGCTAGGGGATAATCTGTGAATTTAATAAGGCAATGCAAATTTTTTTTTTAACACCTTGGTTTTTAAGAGTCACCAAGCTCCTCCTCTTAGATTCTGATTCCCCTGGTCTGAGGGAGGAGCCTAAGACATATCAAGAAAATACACAGGAATATTGAACCCTGCGCCTGGCACAGACGGCTCAATAAACATTAACTAAAAAAAAAAAAAGACACAAAACTCCAGGTAGTGACAAGTCCAACTTATGGGAACTCTTCTCAAGATTACAGGAAAGTTTGTGCAAGTAGAGGGAAAAGCAGCCAGTACATTTTAGCATCAGCAAAAGTAGTGTAATATGTATAAGAAAAAAAAACTGGAACAGTCATAACCCAGTAAAGGGACCTCTAAATCATGTAGATCAGACTATCGTCCTACTATGGTCACAAAGGCCAAATTAAAGTTTTGTCCAGCACCACTGCAAAAGTACTAAAAACAGAAAGAAACACCCTGCACCCCCCCCATAAAATTAGAAAATCGTCCACATTGGGAACACTGGTTGCTGCCCATCAAGAAAGATGATTTGTAAAACCAGAGGACAGTCAGCTTAATGAGTTGCATGATGGGAGGGCAAGCTAAGAAGAGAGTGCTCTTCAGGCCAGAGAGATCAAGGACAGGAGGGCCCTGGGAGAATCCACCAAGTCATAACTGAGAGAGATAAGATGGGGCCTGGACTTGGTCACCAAATCCTGAAATGACAGAAAAGGGAGCTCCTGCCAACACCTACGGAAAATCAGAGGAGATGTCTCTGTACTGCAAGGCAATATAAATGGACATTTGAATGAATGTAAGAGTGGGGTTCCTCTGGGATTCTCATTAACATCTGCATGGGGTCTGAAGGCAAATGCACAGTGAGGTAATTAAGGCTGCAAATGGTCTCTGCTCCTTACTAGCTGGAAGCCCAATGGCCCCAGTGTGTACCCACCCTTAGCATTGTCTTCAAAAGGGAGATGGTCAACCAAGCCCTCCATTGTCATATTAGTTTCCATATGCAGAGGTCTGGCCTGATACAATGAATTTCCATATTTTCTATTTTCTAAGAGAGAGGAGCTCTTCAGAGATCTAGAGATAATGGCAGGAAGTATAAATACAGAGAGGCATTCTTCTTTAATTAAAAGAAAAACTTAATAAAAGTAACATTGCGGTGTTTTAGATTTTTTTTTTTTTTAAGAAAACTAAAATGCTTCCACATGCCTCACCCTTGGCTTGAATGCCTAAGATATACTCTGTATCCTACAGAAAGCACAATGAAGAATCACAGAGGTGTTTAAAGTCTCTAGTTAGAGAATGAACTGAATTTAGAATTTACCATTCAGAGTCCACAATCTGCTGCTTATCCTTCCTGTGATTCTCCTCCTTCATGCAACTACTATGGACATAGAGGCCAAAGTCCCCTGGATAGGTGGCACGGGACCTGGTGGGAAGGGAGCACACCAGACAGAAGTAACTTTGGAGCACTAGAAGAGCTCTTCCTGACACCAACACTTCTAGCTCAACCAGTGCTGATAAGAGGAGGTGGGTGAGCACAGACCTTGCACATGCTAAATCCTGCCCTAGTCTTAAAATAACTGCTTCGTGTCTGAGCATACCTCAAATATCCCCTGGTCCACTTTACCTCTAAGCTACACACTGATCCTGTAATGTATCTTTGTTAAAATTAAAAATTAAAGTACTCTGTTACCAAGCAATTTCACCTTCTACCTACACTAGAGGAACACTCATATGTTATAAAGGATGCATGTACAGTGATGTTTACTGCAGCAGTGTTTGTAATAGCATAGGATGGAAATAACCTAAATGTCAATCAACTGGGGAAAAGCTAAATAATTGTGGTCTCTCCAGTCTAAGGAAGACCATGTAGGAGTTAAACAAAATCCAAAAGATCCCTCTGTACTGATGCGGAATAAGCACCAAGACATACTGTTGAGTCGGAAGGCAGGGGAGAGAAAAAAAGTAAAGCACAATATATGCAGTACAATGCACTTAATTTTTTAAAGTTCTGTAAGTATAAATATAAGTATGTAAAGCATTTGAAGAATACAAACAAACCCACAACAGTGGTTAACCTCTAGGGAAGGGACTGGGATTAGGAGTGGCCTTTGAGGAAGATTTTTATGTGCTCTGGAAAGTTTGCATTTTCTTTTCTAGAGAAATGTATTCATGCATTACTTTAATAGTGAAAATTATAATTAAAAAAAGAAATTGAACCCATTCAATACATTTCAATAATGTGTTTGGGACAATTTCCATCTAGATGAGGGGCGACAGTCTGATACAGCTTCCCAGGAGGCTGAGGGCTCAGCAGAGCAAAGCGCCACTGTGTTTCCAGCCGGCTATGGGCTTTGCAACATGGATCTTGTTTCAGTATTACAAGCCCAACTCTGTAACTCTGTGGATAGTTAAATTTATAACCTAGTTCAAGGAAGAGGCAGGAAAAAAGAGAAAGTGCATCAAGGGGAAGTCTAGGAAATCCAAAGGGATGTCCTAGGAGCAATTTCAGCTCTTCTGTGCATTCCATCTCTCCAATACAACAAATCTCTCTCTCTCTCTCTCTCTCTCTCTCTCTCTCTCTCTCTCTCTCTCTCTCTCTCTCTCTCACACACACACACACACACACACCAATAATGGCAGCACTTACCCAGTAGCACTTATTCCACACCAGGCTTAGCTATCTATGCCTCCAATTCTTCCTTCTGGGATTCAAGACTTCTAACATAAATTCAGATCCCCTGGGCTAATGGGAAGAATCTGAGCTTCCCATTGGACAAGCCCAAGAACATTAATATTTACTTACTGGGGCCACCAAACCAAATAGGAAATGGAATTTTTAAACACACAACCTCTACACCTTCTCAAAGCACTATGCACAAAATCTACAGAAAGACAATTATAATACTAAGAACCTACAAGGCAAAACTAACTTATGGGGGTAGAAATTAGATCTGTGGTTCTTGGTTGGGGGCGAGGGGTATCTGGAAATGGACAAGAAGGAACTTTCTGGGGTGACGGAAATGACCTGTCCTGATAGGCATTTGTCAAAACTGATTACACAGGACACTTCAGATCTGAGCATTTCACTGTGTGTAAATTATGCCTCAACTTGAAAAAAAAAAACTACTCAAACACAGTTTCTACCCCAGCTGCAGCAGAACTCTGAGCTGTCCTATCAGACTTCGGAAATCTCTGTTGTGCTATGTAAAGAGCACAAGTACCATGGCGACAGTCACCATAAAAATAGATAACAAGATTAAAATGGATAGAGGACACATGAATTTAAGAACAGCACACCAAGAGCAATTCATTTCCAACAGGAGAAGAAAAACAGAGGAGGAGAGGGAGTTTTTAATTCCTCCTGCACTGTGAAAAATATCCTCTGAATGTGGTTCTTTTCACTGCAAGAGTTTTATGCCTTCCCAATACTCAAAGGACAAAAAAGGCAGGGAACTGTCATTTCTTATTGTATTTTGCTTTAAATTAAAAAAAAGAAGGATATGATAGTGTAACTTTTTTCCATACCCACTGTATGTGGTCCAGTGAACTCATTCAAGCTATTCAACAAGCAGAGCCCATGTGCCAGACATCATGGGAGGCACAATGACACACTGATAAAGAAGACCCGGACCCATCAACAACAAGTTCACTAACAATTTTAACTCTAATTCTAAATAACCAAGGTTTGCCTGTACTTTTTATGTACATCTAAAACTGTTGTTCCTTATTGTCATTGCACCCCCAATTGCTTTACTCCATGAAAGAGAGAGCACTTTCTTCCAAATGCTGATTTTTTCAAATGTCAAAATGTGCACGATTCACATGGAGAGAGAAATCATCTTGCGCTATTCTCCAAAGATGAGATAAAGCAGCCTCTATTCTCTTTGCAGAACTAAGAAACTTTCGCTGTGTGATTTAGACCTAGTAGTGCCCCTCCAAAAAAGGTAATTAAAGAAATATATAAGAAGAATCAGAACACATTAAATAATCAGGGTAGATTCAAAATAAACCATATATTTAAGTAAAATTTAGGCAAAATTAACTCAAATTTTCTACACGTAAACTGTTAATAATAAAAACACAAAAATAAAAATTTCCCAAACTGAAACCACAAACTAATTTCCTGATATACACTAAATACATGCTTTCCTGGAAAATCCTGCTCAAGAGTTCTTTAAAGTCATCTGTCCCTTGTCCTCTTCATATCAAAACCTACAGAACAATCACAAGACTCAATCTCATCCCTGGTGTCAGGATGGCATTTAACATACTGTTCCCAGCAATATAAATCCACAGTGTAGAAAATGAAGTGGAGAAGAAGATGCTCAAGGGACTTCCAGGTCCAAGCAAGGCCACAGCCAAATGGAGGACCCATTCAGCTAAACAGCCCCATCTTTATAATAATTTATTTTGCATACTGAGCAGAACTGGCTAATAAATGATTACCCTTCTACATGTCAATCTATTTCATTTATTATTATTTGCCCTTTCCCCCCTACCTTCTTGCTTTTCCTTAAGACCAAATTCAATTTTCAGCAGCCCTGGGGCCACAAACTGAGTCCTTCCCCACCTTAAACCAGTTCTCTTTATCCTTTTTAAAATGACCCCTGCAGGGTCTCTATAAAATGCTGGGATCCATTTACAAAATATTTTCTAAAAAGCTTACATGATGATGTTGACTCAAATACTATGCAACTAGAGGTATATCCCCTATTCCACATTATCTTTCAGCCTTAACAAGTCACAAAATAATTGATCTTAAGAAGTGGAAGAGACTTTGGAGGTCAGCCTAATTCCTGTCCTCTTCTACAGCATCCCTGATCAACTGCATACGACTCAACTTGAATACCTCCAACAACGGGAAGCTCACCAATCCAAAGGCAGATACTTCCACTGTTGGACAGGACAGTTCTGACAGCGACAAAATTCCTTACCATATTGAACTGAGATCTGCTCTCACAGCCTTTAGGGTTAAAGGAAAACTTAAAGTCCAATAACGTTAGTGTAATCACTCTACAGATGAGGAATCTGAAGCAACAGAGGATAAAGCAATTTTCTATCCATTGGTCTTCTTCCCTGTACCTTATAATCATGAAAATACTTGAAGGCACAATTATGTACCCACCCCACAAGTGTACTCCAGTCATTCCTAATCCAATGTTACCCTAGTCTCCTTCCTGTGGATAAAGTTTTGCTTGCTCATGTCCCTTTAAATCATGGCTCCCCAGTGAGCCAATGTCACATGACCATTAAGGGGTCATTCCTCCTGTGATTTGACTGCTGGATTTCTAATTCAGTTATGAACTAGATTTGATTTCTTTAAAGCTTCATCCCACTCAGGGCTCACATTAAATTCATGAACAATAGAAAAATCCCGAGACTGTTTTTTCCCATGACTTGCCCCTCCTCGGTGTGCCTGGGGGTCTCCCCCTGTGGACTGTCAACAACTCCAGTCAGAGACTGAGTACATTATGATCCAAATTTTAAAAACTAAATCCAGACTCTACATCTACACTTACTGAATTTCTTTTTTGTTTTTACTTGGAGACTTTTTCCCAGATGATTTCAAACTTGACTTATCTATTAAAAACGCAATTCCTCCCACCGCTATGCCATCAACAAATGTGATAAACGCAGCTTCTGTATTTTCATTCACGACACTGGAAAAATGTTGATCAAGGCCAAGAATAGATCCTATGACATTCATTTTCAGACCCCCTTCCAGGCTGACTCACTGCCAATAATTAACAGTTTTTAATATATAACAGTTAAATTAATAACACCATCATCTGGCCCACATTTTACCATTTATGTATAACATGGACCATCATCTCTTAAGAAACTGTTAAAATATTTTATTAAAGGCAAAGTGTACCATAGATGCTGCATCATTTCTCTGATCTAGCCACCAAGCAACCAATCATATAAGACAGGAAATGGGTTTAATTTCATACTGTAGGCTGACTTTTAGTTACCTTTGCATCCTACAGCCACACATTTTTAAGCAAAAAAGCATTTCATTTTCAATTTTTTAATGTCACAAAAGCATATTTTTTATACTTCTATTTTGAAATAATTTCAAACTTACAGGAAAGTTGCAAAAATAATGCAAAAATAATACAGAGAATTCCAATATGCTCCCTACACAGACACTCAGATTCTATCAACTTTTAACTTGTTGACACATTTGTTACATCATCCTATCTATCGTCTACACATTTGAGAATAGGATGCATATATCACATTCCTTTACCACTTAGTACTTCCATGTATCTTTCCAAAGGACAAGGATATTCACTTATGTAACCACATTAAGTACAGTTATCACATTCAGGAAATTTAACATTGATATAAAGCATACACTCTATATTCCAATTTTTTCAATTGTCTCAATAATGTCCTTTGGAGCATTTTCTCCTCATTATTAGATCCAGTGCAGCATCATGTATTGCATTTAACCATCATTGTCTCTTTAGTCAATTTTTTTAACAACAGCAATATTTTTAAATAATTGGTTTTTATTCCAATCTGTAAAAAGCAGAGTGACTACTGTTCAGTCCCTCTCACCTGTAGCTCCCGAGACACACTGAATCACAGGTGGTTATGGACTCTCCAGAGTAAACCAGACTGTTTCTAGCCCACAGAGACACGAATGTATTCACTTCAGCTGTTTCCAAAATCAGCCACGTTTTCTTAGGGTCATTTGGATTAACACCTGGGCTTGAATCAGTTACTCTGTGGTCAGCATGAATTTCTCTGGATCCTGGAGGCCTACCCCTGGGGCATCCTGAGGGTAAAGAAGAGAAGAAATGCCACAGACTATCTCCTCTTCTTGCTCTTCCTTTACTACTGGCTCACAGAACCAAAGCTCCTGAGATCTAGTCATACAGCACTTGACGGTCATGACTCACATCTCGCCAAGTTATCACCCAGACATGGTACGCAGAGGATACGTGCCAGGAGCCACTACCTAACCACACCAGCCAGAAGCGGAAAGCGGGAGGGCTTGAGAGATCCTAGGGTCACTGAAAATTTGCAGGTCAAAGCCCTCGCTAATTAACACCATTACAATCATCATAAAAATATTTCAAAATTCCAGCCAGCAGCTCCTCATAAAGTGTTGGTGACTTCCCTAAAACAAACCCACTGCATGCCAGTATCTCAGATTCCATAATGTCACACTCCTACCCTGCATCCTCCAATGGCCAACCAGAGCTCATGACAGAGATCCCAAATTCCTTAGCTTGGCATCAAGTCTCTTGAAAACTGAGGTCACAAACCCAACTGCCTTCCGGACAAGGCAAGGAATGCAAAGTGACTGGTTTGAGGCAACAGGGAGTACTGGGACTAAGACCAACCGCAGAACAAACTGGAGAATGCAAGGCCTGTCTCCTGCCCACAGAGGGCAGCACCACTAGGCTCTAGAGATCTGATTCTCTAAGAGAGCCCCAACTTCAGAGGCTTTCGGATTGTTCCCAATCTTTTTTAAACCTTCGTGTCATCCAAACTATAACACACCTGCAGACTTAAAATAGTCATGGGCCACCCATTTGACACTAATGCACCTTTCCAACCCGATTTCTCCCTACTCCCTAATGGGAATCCTGTTCTTCACTGTTACACAAGCACACGGTGCACACTCCTAGTTCCAAATCTTTGCTCCTGATAAACCTCCTCTCCTACACAACACCATGAAAGACCCCGAGCAGTCCATCCTAGTCTTCTTTCCCTATTCTACATGTTTTTCCAGGCCACTCCAGTACAGACTGCTCACCTCCTTCTCTGAACTCTAAGGGTACTTACTTTTCATTCTGGCATTTAATCATCTTGCCTTGCTCCTTAATCATAGATATATCCCATGACTTCACCAGACTGTAAAACCTCAATCTTTTAGTTTTGCTGTTTTCCACCTTTGGCACTAGTAAGGGTAACTCTACACACGAGCAGCTTAATAAACACTTACTGAATGCAAAAATTCTCTGTAACTGTGTTTTTCAAACTGTGGGTTATGATTCATTAGAGAATGTTCAATCAATTTAGTAGGACACAATAAGCATTTTTAAGTGAAAAAATAGGCTAGAATATAAAATTATAAGAGGAGACTGCACCAAGTAAAGTCACATAATACCTCATAAACAAAGTTTTTTTTACATAGTTGATTGTGTGTCCTAGGTCATGATTTAAATGTTATCTCTTAATGTAGATCATGATCAAAAATACTGCTCTACAATGAATAATTCACTTCAACCACTGCTGCATGCCATTTATTTGACAGTCAGATATTCCCTACAAAGAAAAAAATATATGACCCAACCCTCTCTCCTCCCAAGTCAGTCTCACCTGCTAGTTCACTAATTTTGCACCTCAGAGAAACAAGGAGGCTGAGTAACTGCAAATACATTCTTGGTTCTTTCTGCAACTTGTTGCAAACATCCTTCAAATTCACCAGCCCTCAGATGTTGCAAGAGGAGGCTTGGGGAATTTGTTCAGCAAATCACCCTTGCAACAAGAGGGCAGAATTCAGTGCTCAGAAAAAAATCTCTGTCTACAGATGACCAGATACTTGGGAAAGAGCAACTGGCACAAGTTGGGACAGACCTGGCCCTGGGAAACACAGTATTCCCTAGGCCAGAAATTTCCTCCTGCTCCTTTAGATTATTTTCATGCCTCTCTCCACCCCTCCCCATGAACGGGTGAATGGGGCACCAGAACTAGCCTGAAGATCTCACTGGCAAGCCAAACCAGCTGGGAGTCTGTTCAACTTGTTTCAAAATGCAACAATTTACATCTTTAGCAAATCCCATTCTACTTCTCTCCAGCCTCAAATCACACATTTACCACTTAGAAGAACAAGTGGTCCCACCCTCAGTGCCCCAATTCCCAACTTCAGGTTCAGGATCAGGCTTTATCACTTGAATGGCAATACAGAATAGACACTTGCTGATTCAGAACCTCAATCCTACTCAACAGCATCCTCTGCAGCCTCCCTATCACCAGGAATATATTCTGCATATCCTCAAGAATGGCTTCCCTGTCACATCTGTACAACCCTGGTTCCCACCAATCTTAATTCCAGTTGTTCAGAGGACACCTATATTTGGATGTCTTGGCAAACACAAGAAAATCCTCTGCAATGTGTCAATTACTCCTCTCCAAAACACACATTTCCAATTTCTCCCATTACCAACTACAGCGGCTCCAAGGCCCTGGCGTGTAATCGATTTCCACAAAGAATTAATTTCCATTCATCTCTTTCCTTCATCTTCCCCTTGTCAACAGATTATTTCATCATCCCAGTCTGAGTGCTGGGCACTCCACAACTGTAATAGCCTACCGACTCATCTGTCTCCTAACAAACATAACTTTTAAAAACCCTTCTAAACACCCCGTCACATCACTCCCTGGCTCAAAAACCTTTAATGTCTCCCCAGTACATATGGGGTAAAGTGCAAGCCCCCAGCCTGGCTTTTGAAGACTTTCACAATCTCAACCATTGTTCCTCTCAGTCTTTATCTCCTGCTGTCCAGGACGCTTCCCTGGTCTAGCCAAGGTCATTCCCTGTCTCTCAGGAAAGCCAGGTTCATTCCCACCCCAGGACCTATATCAAGGGTCACATCCTCTAGAAATACAGACCTAACAACTCCTGCCCACAGCTACCTTCTCTGAACTCTAAGAGTACCTACTTCTACACAGCGCATTTTGACAGTTAACTGCACCCTGTCTTGAGGTATTGTTTCACACGTTCAAGTCTTTCCGTCTTTCCCAAGAGGGAATCCTCTCATAAACCTTTTTTAGCCTCCCTTACTGAGGTAACTGTATGAACCTCTGCCCCTCTGATAATCCCTTTGCAAAGTTCCAAACCTGTTATTTCTTCCTCATTTGTCTTTGTGCCTTCGCCAGTGAGGTATTCAAACTTCCTTCAACTCATTCCTGTATTTGACAGCCCCCAGACTGCATTTACACTAATTCAGACAACCATAGCACATTATTTTGAACTTGAGTTCTCAAATCACTTCCACCAAGTCAACAGGCTTCCTGAGGGCTTCAATTTCTTGTGTGCCTCTTGCCATCTCCCAGAGAGCCTGGCATAGAGCTGAAAACACAGCAGCTCCTGAGAAGTACCTATGGAGTTGAACGTAATAGCTATGTTTCTTGAGACCAGGAACCTCTGTTTACACAACACCTGAGGAGTGTGTGAAGACGGCCTTCAATACCTGTTGATCATCTGCTTTGAGTCAACCTGAAGCATTTACACTTTTCAAGAAAGAGGGGTGTAAAGAAAACAGTGGTGGACTGCAGCTGACCCTTGCACTTGGCAGCCTGGCATCATGGGCACATATGCCTGGTGGAAGTGCTTCAAAGTCACTGGGAATTGGCCACAGCTGCCAGAAAACAAGGAGACAATGGCACCCTCTCACCACCTTAAAGGTGAACTTCTATAGATTTCTGAGTCAATCGTAAAGTGAAGGTGCTGAGCCTTGAACTCCAAAGCAGAGAAGAAACCGCTGCCTTTGAAACTGCACATCACAAACTCCCCATCCAGGCCCCTACCCGGGCAACTCACATGCCCACAGTCACTGCGGTGCCAGCTCCAGGGAGGGCAAGGAGCCTCGGGTGAGGCAACGCAGGGTTAAACCGCGCGGAACAGAGGAGAGGAAGGGTGAACAGAAGGGGAGAGAGAAGGGTGAGGGACGGCCCCCGAGGTGGAGGGTGTGTCGCGCCGCCTGTCCCAGGCCCGGCTCTTGCTCGCTCGGTGGAGTGCGCAGGAACGCGCGGGACGCCGGGAGGGCTGGGCTGGAGGCCCAGCCGGAAAGGGTCGGGTAGGGGGCAGGTTAACCCAGTCAGTCTCCTCAACAGACGCGACTCTGGACAACCGCTCAAAGTTGGGGAGGGGGAAACCGATGGGAGCGCCGACAGCGGGCGAAATAAACAAGGCGGCGCACGAGAGAGCGGGCGGGCACCCCCCCACCCACCCAGCGCGGCACTGCCGCATCGCCCCCGCACCCCGACCGGCAGCTGCCCTAATGGCACCAGCCTCCCCGGGTCCCCAGGCTGCCGGCCCGGAACCCGCGGGCGTGCAGAGCGTGGGAAGTTCCCGGGCCACCCTAGTCCCCGGCTGCAGCGCCGCGAGGTCTCCGCGCAGCTCACCTCGCCTCGCCACGAGCGCAACGCGGGCCGGGCAGCTCCCGCTGCGACGGCTCAGCACGTCTCGGAGCTGCAGCTGCTGCGGCCCCTGCCCGCCCACCCGGCGCGGCCCGCGGCCCCGCTCCACTCCGGCCGCCCGCCGAGGCTTGGTTCGCGCCCACCTGGCCGGCCTGCCCTCCCTCTCCGGGACACTGCGCTCACGTACGCGGCCGCGGCCACAACCCGGCCCGGATTCCCCGCCCGGGAAGGGAGCGAAGGAGCGCGCGAGCAGCGAGACTCGGGACACACACCCCCACCGCCCTTCCCCCGCACCCCCCTCAGCCACAGGCACCGCGCGCGCACGCGGACTGCGCGCCCCCGCGCCCTCCCCACACAGCCTCCTCTCGCCGGGGACACATTCCCCCGCCCTTTCGTAGACAGTGGGCACTCAATAAGTGCTCGAGCGACTCCTCGAACACATGCGCACTTGAACCTGACCGAGGTGTGACCCCCCCCACCCCCATCCCTACCCCCAAATCGGAATCCGCGGTTGAAGCCCCCGAACCAAACTTGAGTGTTTCCTCCTCCCCCACCCCCGAACGGCGAACGGAGCCAAAGTTTCTTGCTGTTGTTCTTCCAGGCCTGGCTCTGGAACAGTCTTCTCCTAGAGAGGCCGTGCTCGCCCCAGGGCGGGAAAGAAAAGGCGCCCAGAAAGCTCAGGGCGCCTCTGCGGAGCTGGCTGGGGTGATAGGGACCCGCCGAAAGCGGGTGAGAAAAGGGGAGAGGGGGAGAGCAGTTGAAAAGCAGTCTTTCCATTTTTCTTTTTTACTTAATGTTTTCTTCCCTCATTTTATGACATTTTACTGGATTTCACTCATTTGTAGTTGTAAAGTAAAACGTTATTTACTGTTTCTGGAATTAAATGGGAGAAAGTTAACTATTAGCCTTCAGCCTTTTTGTAAACAATTCTGGTTCCTTGTGACTCCGTCAGGCTCTGGCTTTTTTATAATTTGTAACAAGGAGAATTTAAGTTGTCCATTATGTTGCTCTGTGTTTTTCAGAGATAAGACCAGAGTCTCAGCGGTAGAGACTATTGAATATATATATATTAATATTCAAGTAAATTTAGCGAATAGAGACTTAATAACCCCCCTCCCTACAAAAAAAGGTCTTAAAATATTTTCGGACTTAACTTTTGAATTTGTCGTTCACCTTCAATTTGAGGTATGCTGTTTTTCTTGCAGAGAGGCAGTGGAAGGTGTGCTGGAAAGAACTAAAGGGTTTAGAGTCAGGCAAGCCTGGCTTAAAATCTTCATTTAACTGCCGAAGTAACTTTATGATCTTCATAGAAGTTCTTTTATCTCACTGAACCTCAGCTGCTTTATCTCTAGGGTGAAATAAAATAATATAGGTATAATGCCCACCTCATAGCAATAAATATTATTTCCCTTCCCCCATCTCCATTTTTTTAAATGAGAAAATTACCTAAATAGAAACAAAATTCCTGTAGGACAGTGGTTTTCAACTGGGGGCAGTTTCACTCCCAGGGGACATTTGGCCGTGTCTGAAGACATTTTTGATTGTCACAACTGGGGAGGAGGTGCTACTGGCATCTAGTGAGTATAAACCAGGGATGCTGCTCAACATCTTGCAATACACAGGACAGCCTCCCCACAACAAAGAAGTGTCTGGTCTAAAATGTCAACAGTGCCGCTAGTTGGGAAACCATACTATAGGATAATGCCTTTCGAATAATTCACAGAAGACTGGTTCTATCACTTAACCACATCCTCAAGGAAACATTTCTGTTTTGCATAAAGAACAACAGAAAAGACATCCTGGGGATCACAGCAAAAACATTAACACACAAAGCCTTCCCTTAACATGAAAATGCAGATTTGAATTTTATATTTTATTATTAAAGAAATATTTCAGTGAATTAACTACAATGTATGTTTCCTTTTACTAAGGTATTTTGTTATATATTATTTTGTTATATTTGATTCATAAATAAAATTGTTTAATGTTCTTGTTTCCATTTTTCCTCAGATAGTGGATGTTTACTCACTTCTGTATATTCACTTCTCTGTTAAATTCCTCAGCTATCCTAAAGTTTATGATTTAGTCCCTGCCCCCAAGGAATTGAAAGTGGACTACTGCACATGCAACAATTAAGAAACAATATGAGATAGCATATAATTAAGCCTTAATTGCAGCACCCAAACTAAGGTGGCTCAGAGGAAACGAAAATCAGTTCAGGCAGCACAGCCCAGGGCTTGCCTATGGGCCTGAGGTGTTGAGTAAATGTTTGTCAAAACGAAATAGTTAATGAAAGTTTCTTGCACAAGGTAGGTCTTGAGCTAGTATATAAACTCCATTACGGTGTTTGAACTGCCAGATTTTGTAAATGGATAATGGTGCCTGACTGTGAATTTATTTTTCTTAAATAAACATCTAGTTCAAACTTGTAATCAAACCTATATATTTCCTAAAATGATTGAACTGCAATAAAACTGAAACATTCATTTGACAAATACATGATGCCTGCTGTGTGCAAACTGAAAAAAGAGTCTCAAAATTTGAACAGAACCCAGAGCTTGTTCTGTTTGAGGCTGTGCCTTGTGAGCAGGGGCATATGCTCTCTCATAGCATATGTTGAATGCATATTACTGCAGGCAGGTACTTGCACAGTGTGCATTCCAGAGTTCTGCCCATTAACATGGAGAAAACTTCCCGTCACAAACATCCATTCCCAAACACACACCCAGCACTCAAGTGCCTTCACACAGAATGCAGGCCCTATTGTGAATACACACCACACAGCACATTTACACAAAGCAAGATGTACTTATAAAGACAATAACATTTTCTGTTTTGAATCCTGGGTCCCAACCCTTCCATGCTAGAGCTTGCCCTTCCTGGAGACTGTCTCACCCTAGCACTGCCCTTCAACGTGCTCCCTCCCATACCCCTATTAAAAGGTAAGCATCTTATACTTCATTTCCATCAAAGTAATTTGCTTCTCAGAGAGCATCTTCCATTAGCTGATAATAAGCAAAGTAGACCCAGGCCCTGCCTTCCTCTTCCAGGCCTCATGTTATAAGGATACATATATAGGTGACATTTTAGAGCAGTCAAGAATCTGAGATTGGGCTGGCCCAGAAATAAGAATCAGTTCTTTCTCTTGATCCCAGTGCCACTACCTTAATTTAGGCTACCATCACCAACCCCTTTGTAACTGCTTCCAGGCTTGTCTCCCTCCAATCTACTCTTTACCCCAGCCTCCCTCTTTCTTCTGCTTGAGATTCCTCAAAATCTTCCCATAGCTTTTATAATAAAGTCCCAGTATTGCTCATTAAATCTTTCATGGTTTGGGCCCTAATTATTTCTCCAGCTCCCACTTGCCTCTCTCTGCCTCTATCCCCTTGCACTTTGCACTCAAGACATGCTAAACTGAATTCTTCTCTTTTCCCTGAATAGACTTTTCTTTCTTTGCTTGTCACATGCTCTCTTCTCTGCCTAGAACACACTCCATCACACCCTCTCACCCCTTCACTTAGCTATCCCTACACATCCTTCAGTGGTCAGTTTAGATAGCACTCTCTGGGAAGCTTTTTCTTGCCTCCAAGACTAGATTAGGTATCTTTCCTTTGTGTCCAATAGTAGTCTGTACTTACACCCATCATATTGTACTGAAATCTCCATTCTTTTATCCTAACACCCTACAAGATTAAACATTCTGTAAGACAACGAGTGTGTCTTATTCTCCATTGTATAGCCAACACGTGGCAAAATGCCTGGCATGTAGTAGGCACTTAATAAACATTTATCAATGAGTGAATTCTTGTTGGACCTGGGGGACATACTAGAGTCACTCCATCGTCCAAGTAATTCCCCATTCAAATCATGCCTTGGATGCTCAGTAGAAGCCTTCCTAACCAGTAGAAGACTTCCTAACCATCTTATTTAGAGCAGGACAAGGCTTATGGAATGAACTGAATCTTCATGCTCTATCAGAGCCTCATTTTATATATAACCTGGTTTCCTGTACTCCAGTATGACCTGTTACATACTTGACATCTCCACTTGGATGTCTAATCAGATCTCAAATGCAACATTTACAGAAACAAACTTCTGATTTCTCTCAAAGTCTATTCCTCCCAGGCTCAGTAAATGCCAATTCTGTTCTTCTGGTTGCTCAAGATAAAAAGAAAAACAAAAACTTGGATTCATCCTTGCCTTCTCCTTTTTTCTCACATAGCACAAGCATATCCAATTAATCAGAAAATCCTATTGGCTCTTTCTGTGAAATATATCTGGAATCTGATTATGTCCCACCATTAACACCACAATTTCCCTAGTCCAAGCACCATTTCTCTAACCTGGAGTTCCACAATAGGCTCCTAATGATCCTTTAAAACCTAAATCAGATTATATCACTCTTCTGCTCAAAACTTCCAATGGCTTCCCAACTCACTCCTACAAGGCCCTACATGATCTTCCCCCAATTAACTCTCTGACCCCAACTTCCACCACTCTTCCCTGGCTCACCCAGCTCCGGCCACATTGACCTCCTTACTGTTCCCCAGACCCACTTCCTCCTCAGAGGCTTTACACAGCCTGCTCCTTTGGGCTGGAATGATCTTCCTCCAGATATCCACATGACTAGCTCCATCACTTGATTCAGGTACTTGCTCAAATACACCCCTATTAGAGAGACATTCTCTAGGCAACATGTCTAAAATAGCACTACCCAACTGGCCCTTTACCTGGCTTGACAGTCTGTCTCCATCCACTCAGATGTCACAAATTCAAAAACAACAGGGTCTTTGTTTTTGTTTACTACTGTATCCCCAGCATCTAAAACAGTGGCTAGCATTTAGTAGGCATTCAACAAATAATCATGAATCGAGAGTCTGGTTAGACTACCTGAACCAGGTCGCTATTCACTACTTTGGTCCCCACAACTCCCTCTAGAATTTAGCTCCCCTAAAGTAGGACATCAGGATACCATCTGCACAGTTGTTTGTCACTCTGCTTTTCATTCATTAGCTAGGGACCTCTACTATCTCTGTGATACACAATTCTAAACACAGCTTCCATAACACAACCTCAAACTAACCTGTGTGTTTTAATTGAAAAGAATAATCTAATTTTGTCTTTGTAGCTTACTTTATACTTTTTTTTTTTTTGATTGATAAAATGACAATGTATCCTAGTGGACAAAAACAGACCCAACACCTACTCTGTTTTCTCTATAAAAGACATGAGATTCAGGAATTTTAAAGAGAAAGTGGCTTTCAGGAATGCCTGGGGCAAGTGGCATCTTCTTTCTTATCTACTCAATCTATAAGGCTTTCCTGAAGGAGGTGAGCTTTGCATTTTATTGAAGGGAAAGGATTGATAGGTTATAAGTAGGTTGTTCACAGCTTATGTGTATCCCCAAAGTGGCCTGTTTAGATCTGAACAGAGACACTTTCAAGCAACAAGCTTGAACATGTATGAAAATCATCACAGATACACCCTCGTGCACAAACACCCAGAACTGTGCATACTTTCTCCTAGCTCTGAACTTCTGCAAATTTGAGCAACTGAAGATATTCAAAAGAGGAAAAATTGAGCTGGTTTGGGGAACATGGAACATAAGGCCCTGTGACTCTGGGTATGAAAGCACATGTACACGCAAGCAGGCTTGATGTGCATGTCTGGTTTTTCCTTTCATGCTTCTGTGATTTCTATGACACAGGAGATCCATTCTGGAACAACCTTGACTGCCTTCTACTGACTGTGTTAGAGATATGGATTAAAATTATATTTGTCTCATTGTTCAGGGAAGAAGGATAAAATCCAGGACAGTAACATTTAGAGGGTGGGCCAACTATGGTCTTCATCCTACAGTGCACCCCAGGCAAGTGCTAGTAACTGAGACTGGAGGAGTGGAAGGCCACGGAAAATGTTTCTGCCACAAGTTTAAGACCATCTAGATATGCCTCTCCCACTGAAGCACACTGAGAGTTAGAGGGAAATACCAGGTGGTGAAAATACCAGTTCAAAAACTGCTGAACTCAAAAAGTACTATTTGAGTTGCTCCCAATCTAACCATAGCCCTTCTCCGTTAGAGAGCCTTCTACATTATAACCTCTGTAAAATTAATCTTCTCATAGAAGTCCTTAAAATGGGCTGAAGTAGCCAGCTCTTCCCAATCATATGGGAGATGACACAAAGCCTTTTAAGTGACAAGCAATATATTAAAGAAGGTTTAAAAGGAGAGGGACCCTTAGACCCTAAAAGGAAAAGAAGTCAGGGTTATACCCTGGAAGAAAGCCTGAATTTACCTGATGCCCTAGATAACAAATGGTACTAGAAAAAACAGATTGAGGGCTCCCAAGAGAGATAGAGGAGAGATCAAGCAAAGGTAAAACATCCAGTGAGAAGTGAGCAATTGGCGGAAAAGTACACATTGTGAATGCCAGCCCATGCCACCCCTTAGTGTCTTGGGCTCCAATGAACATGTAGTAATTTCTTTTCTGAAGCATGTTTATTGTCATGTGATTGCTCTTAAGGCTTCCAGTCTTGCTTTCCCTCCCATGGCAGTATCATCCCTACCTCCCCAGAGAAGGGATTGGTGGCCTTTTCTCTAGTGAACTTACCAGGGTTTCACTTGTGCCAAGCAGTGAAACTTCGTCAGTCCTCACCCATATTTTATTCTGTTCACTAGACTCCCATTAGCATTTTTCCATTCTTCCTTATTCTTCAAAACTCCTGCCAAATACAGGTGTACCTGCCCCAATCCAGACCACCCAGATGGTCACAAATGGCCCAGATCCTATTTAACTCCTAGCCGAGGCAATGATCATGTAGGACCACAATTCTTGACTAGTGAAACAGTACAGGTTGATCTGCATCCACTATGCGAGTACTATGGAATGGCAGAACCATAAAGTACTGTGAAATAACAATTTCCACAGGGCCACACCTGTGAGGCTGATCAACTGAAAACTTCTTGACAAACAGAAAGAAAAGGTGTTAGAAAATAGTCCATAAACCAATCAGATGGAACCCTAAATATAAAAGGCTATCTCTAAAAGTATTTAAAATGCCACCAATCATTTCATGACAATTTCTGGCTCTTCGGAATTGAATAACAGGCACTGTTCCCTATTTGTACCAGATATTATACTGTATTCGCAGTCAGCACAGTTTCTTACATCCTTCAGAGGTTGGCCTCTGTCACTACCTAGTAGGATATTAAACTTTGCAATCAATTTTTAAGAAGCTAGAAGTACAAGTGGATTGACACACATGATGGAATTCCCTATTGAGTTTGAGAATAGATTGCAAAATCTGAAATGTAGATTCCCCTTCAAATTTAATTTTTCCAAGTTTAAATCATGTATTGACAAAAAGTTTCTCCTCTTTTCATAGACCTGTCAATTCATTTAAGTAAGGAAAAAGGGGCTTTACGGACCTTTGGTTTTCTGAAGTCAATCAGAAATACTTGCCCAAACAGTTCATAAATTGTCTTACTTTGATAACATATACAGTCACTGATTCTCTTAACATGTAATTCACCTGGCTGTAGGCCACATCCTGCCCAAGTAATCCTTCAAATACATTGGAGTAGAAACTCTATGCATTACTAAAATCCTGCTCAATTATCCCTTCGTATTAGCCACCTGGGAGGGCTCTGATTTCCCAATACTTGTCTTAGACATGGTGGATCTCCTGACCTTCTCATCTATAAGCTGTTGTTGATTCATCAAATCCTAGCCTCTCCTGACAGTGTACTTGACTGCCTCTCAAATCACTCCTGACAAGCTTTAAGTGACTCCTGAGGGCAAGAGAAACGGATAGCACTTAGGTTTTCAGTAATTTAGCACCCAAAGGTGAGAGGAAAGATCTGCCACATATAGGAACCAGACATCAGTCCACCACAGGCCATTCTAGGTTGTTCTTCCTCAATTTCTTTTCTTTCCTCATGGCTTACTGCCTGATGCAAACTAATCAGTCCAAAGAGAATCTCTGAAATTCACAACAACCTGCCAGGCTCCTTCATGATGAACACTAAGAGCAAAAATGACTGGAAAATCATTACCATCATATACTTCGCCAGCCACAGCATCCACTAGCCCCATTCCCACCACTTGGTGAATGGAAGTTATCACTGTCACTCTCACTTCCTCTACATTTTTAGAAAAGGTGCAGGAGGTAAGATGCTATAATACCATCAGTTAGCTGGAGGGGTTACAAAACGCTGATGTGAACCTGTGAAATCTGGGTGACAGAACCAGAAGAAAAACAAATCCAATTTAAGAAGCCTTAAAGATAATATGTCAGGATTCATTCTCTAAATCTCTCATTTCTGTTTGCTCTTTCTTACTAGTGTCATTTTTTCCTACTTCAAAAGAGTCCCCCCAATCTCCAAAAAATAAATAAAAATTAGATTAAATTTAAAAAACAGCTACCTTCATGTACTTGGGAAGGTGTTTCTGGGCAGCTCCCAACTTTGACATACAGTTTACCCACACCAGCAAAAAACAAACCTTTCTCTCCTAACATTCATATAGTATTGGTTCCAGGGAAAGACTCTAATTGACACTGTTTAGTTAACATGCCCACCCTTTGGACCACTGTTTTCAGAGGGATGGGATACAATGATTTGAGAGTCCAAATAAAACAACAGGCAATAGAGATGTGATTTCCCAAAGGAAGGAATGCTGAACAGAGAGAATCACATCTGTCCATTATACAAATGGGAGGGGGGGGGGGGGACAAGAGTCAAAGGATTTACCTTCCAGAGTCTTTTACTAGCTGTGTGACTTCTGAAAAACCATGTTATCTTTTTGAGCCTCAACTCTTTATCTATAAAATAGTTTAATAGTACTGGTACAATATTGAATTACACGCACAGTATCTCTGTAAGGTACCAGGTGACTTTTAGGATAATGAAAAACTGACTTTGAGGAAGGCATTTAAACAGTGCCCGCTGTCCTCTACGTTTATGGTAACACACTTCTGGAGCATTTTACGAAGCTCTTTCATCTACCGTATAAATTAGAAAACGAAGCTTGAGAGACTGGAAATTCCAGAATTTGGACTAAAATTAACTTAGTTCTGTAACTGTAGCCACATGCAGGCACGCAAAATATATGACGATACTACAGTTGAATCATTTCCTGGATTAAGAAAAGTAGCAGAAACCCACGCACGGACAACACGCACGCAGGCATCCACCCCATAAGCAGGGATCCCTACCACACGTATACAGACTCCCTCTCCTCTGGGGAGCCTACTCCAGGATTAAGGAATTTTAGGGCCGAAAGGATTGCATACATTCTTCACCAACTATTTTGTGTATCTGTGGACGGAGTGAGAAGTGGGGAGGATGCAAGGAGCTAAGACATTTAAAAAAAAAAAACACTCTTCAGGGAAGCTTTAGCACGACCTTTCCACGAACGCAGCGGGCTTAGCGCTTTCTCTGCAACCGCTCTCCTTCCCGCTCCTCTCCTACGCCCCACTTCCTGCTCCAGCGGCTACAAAAATCCATCTCCGCGTTTTCCCTCTCTCCCTCCCGCCCTTCGGGTTAAAGCTCCCCCGCCAGGAGTAAACAAGCAGCCTAAACTGGCAGCCTGTAGGACCGGCCCCTGCTCCCCGTTTCCTGCGCCAGTCCTAGCAACAGGCCTCGCCCTTCACGACACGCCCCGCCCCGCGAGAGCCAGCGGCCGCCCCCGGCTGCTCACAGCCTTCCCCGAGCCCGCTCCGCCCTCCTTCCCCCTCGCGGCCTCGACCTGCCCAGGGTTTGCATCCCTTCCCGGTGCGGAGCATCCAGCCCTCCCCCGGAGCCCGTTCCCTCGGGACTCCGCTTCCCTGCCGCCGAGAGCCCAGAGCCCGGGGCGGAGGCGGCGGGTGTACACGTGACTCTTGTTGTGGGCGGGCCCTTCCCTACTGCCGCGGTGCCTCCTCCCTCCTGAGGCCTCGGACGCGGCGGCTGCGGGAAGGGGCGGGGGCGCCCAGGCCTTGCCTCCTTTTCGTTCCCCGAACCAGGCTGGGGCCGTGCCTCTCCCCGCCCCCACTCTCTCGTTCCGTCAGTTCGGGGCCGGCTCAGGCCCCTTACCCAGCGTGTCGCGTGCTGGGCCTCAGAATGCCTTTGCCACTGTTGCTGCTTCTCCTCACACACAGTCAGCGTGCAGTCCGGCTACGCTGCTCACTCTTGACTTCTCTCCCCCCACCCCACTCCCGAGACCCAGGGGCAGAGTCTCTTTCCTCCAGCACGCCGCTTCCTTAAGTTTCTAGCCTTTGGGCACAGATCCCCTACACATTCACAGGTCCCCTGAACGCACATGTTCCTGCTGCCTAAACACACTGCCTTCCTGCCAACACAGACTTCCTCTACACACAGACCCGTAATGTACTTTCCTCCACACACAGACCCGTAATGTACTGTCTTCACACTCCTCTCCCCCACCGCCAAGGAATTGGGATGTTGGAAGGAGCTGTGAAGCTCACTTCGCCCAGCTCCATGCCCTTTCTCTTATTTTACTGGTGGGGAAACAGGTTTAGAGAGGTGAAAAGATTGCCTATATCAGAACCAAGACCAGACCTCAGACCTCCAGTTCCCAAAGACTTCTTTCTACCCTGATACCATCCTGCTGTTCAGGGTCAGACTAACCTAAACCGGTGGTTCCAGTCTTTGTCATCCAGTTAACACCTTCCAGATCTTCTCCCCAGGGAAAATGTATCTGCCTATTACCTTCTGTCTATCTCAAGGTAGCTCCAGGAAATAAATCATATCTGTCAGAAAAGAAAGACAGAGAACCTTGACTGGGCACTACAATAAGAGGTAGTTGAATCTAGAGGTTAAGAGAGTGCACTCTGGAGCCAAAATACCTGAATTCCAACCCCAGCTTCTCCATCTTCTTGCTTTCTTGGGCAAGTCCTTTGACTTCTCTCTGACTCAGATTCCTCATTTATAAACCGGATAATGACAATAGTGCTTCATAGAGCTGCTGAGTGGATTAAATGGGTTAATATAGGTAAAGTGCTCAGAACAGCACTTGCAGCATGATAATCCAAGAAATCACTCTGTGACAGTTGCACTGCTGGGTTTCTTAATGTTACCACGTTTCCCTGATACCCCCCACTCTATATTGCAACAGATTAAACTATCAGACTTTAGAGGACTGACTTTAAGAGTCTGGCAGATTCTGAGTGGAGGGACAGAGAGTAGCACAGCAGACTTCTAAGCCAAGGGAACATGGATGTGCCAAATCAGTCAGAGGTGGTAGGGAGGTCAAAGGCAGGGAGCTTCTGAGCTTTCTCTCTTTATATGGAGCTCTCTCTCATCCTATATAGAGAGAAAGCGCTCCTTTCAACAGATGAATGGACAAAATGTGGCATATACATATAATGGAATATTATTCAGCTGTAAGAAGGGATGAAGTTCTGAAACATGCTGCAACCTGGGTGAACATTGAAGACATCATCTTGAGTGAAATAAACCAGACAAATATTGCATGATTTCTCTTAAATGAAATAACTAGAATATTGAAGTTCATAGAAACAGAAATTAGATTACACTAGGAGTGTGGGGGTGGGAAATAGGAAGTTAATGTGCAATGGATTCTTAATGGGTTCAGAGTTTCTGTTTGGGGTGATGGAAAAGTTTTGGTAATGGATGGTGGTGATGGCAGCACAACATTGTGAATGTAATTAATACCACTGACTCGTATACTTGGAAGTGGTTAAAATGGAAAATTTTATGTTGTATACATGATACCAAAATAAAAATTAAAAAAAATATATGTGCATGGCGGGGTGCTAGAAGAGAGGGGAAAGATGGAGTTCAGAGAATGAAGTTGACCATGGGTTTAGACAGTAGAGTGGGGAAAGAAATGTCTGTATACAGAATGTCAAACAGATCTCCAACAGCTGCTGACCTTGTAGCTCCTGATCATTCATTCAATCCAATAAATTCCACAAGAAAGTATGTGTATCTTCTCTCCCACTAGATTGTAAGTTCTTTGAGAGTAAGGTCTTGTTCACCTTTATTCATAATTTGCTACCTAACTCACTGCTTTGGGAAAAGTTATTTGCCTGGGGTTATACAGCAAATTAGTAACAGAAGCCAAATCTCTGCTTTCAGTTTGGTGTTATTTCCGTGGTGCCCCACTGAGTTTACAATGTGGTTGGTAGGGAAAACAAACTCCCTAAAAGTTATAGAACAAAATAAGGTGGTGTGTGGTTAAAGAACCTGAATGCGTGGTACAAATGGTAGACGGGGTAGGAGTTGAGAGGACTGGATTCCCAGAGACCAGTCTGAAAAATCTGCTTGCAAGAGAATGGCTTAAGGAGGAACTTGACCCGGACTTGAAGCATGGGTAAGAAGAGAATTCCTGGCAGCAGAAGTGGTTTTCCATGGAGGCCGTGGTGGATATTTAAGGGTCAGTGAGGAAACCAATCAGGTTAGAAGAAAGAGTTTGAGCTGGGTCACAGTGGGAGAAAATGTTGGAAGGCTAGGTGGAGGCTGACTTTGGGAAATTTCAAATACCAGGATGAAGAGTTTTGACCATAGTGGGTAAATAATGGGGAACCCCTGAAAATAGACACTGAGCTAGGCACTGAACCAAAACAAGACACCAGGCAAATATCTGCCAAGTTGGTCTGATTTGCATCTTTTGCAGAACATTACTTGCCATATATGTGCATTTACTTAATTTATGCACACACAAGGGAAATTCTACCGACCTGCTTGTCTGTATTTACTTCATCTCCAAATACTCATGATATCTGGGTGGGAACAGAAGGAGGGGGAGAATAAAACAGTTTGTGAGCCTACCCTAGACCAGGCACTTCCCTGTGGCATTTCATTGAATCTTCACAGGCCTCTGGATGTGGGTACAACTTCCCTGGTAACACCCTGAGATGGTAAGTAACTGTCTTAGTTTGCTAGGGTTGCTGCAACAAAGTACTACAGACTGATTGGCTTAAACAACAGTAACTTATTGTCTCACAATTTTGGAGGCTACAAGTCCAAAATCAAGGCTTTCAGAGAAAGCAGGTTCATGCTTTCTCTGAAATCTGTAGCATTCTGGTGGTGGTTTGCCAGCATACCTCTGTCACAGGGCCATCTCTCTCTCTTTCTGTTTCCCCTCCTCTGTCCAAATTGCTTCAGCTCATAAGTACTCCAGTAACATTGGATTAAAGCCCACCCCAATTCAGTGGTGGTCTCGCCTTAACTAATAGCATCTTCAAAGATCCTGTTTACAAATGGGTTCACAGACCCAAGACCACGGGTTAGAACTTGAACATGTCTTTGTGGGGGTTGTGATTCAATCCATAACAATAACTTTCCCAGATCACAGAGCTAGTAAGTGGTGGAGTTAGAATTCCAACTCAGTTTTGGCACCAAAGCCCTCTCCAATCTCTTGTGTGAGAGCCTTCCAATAGCAGATACAGGAATTGTGTTCCCACTCCTAGTTCCTTTTCACAGACTCACATTTCCAACTAGATTCACATTTCTAGGAGTGCTTTCATATCCTGGTTTTCTATTCTTATCCATTTTGGGTCTTTGGAGTCAGATAATTCTGGGTTTAAATTTCATTTCCACCACTTACTATCTGATGGCAGGGGTGGATTTACCATGAAACTAATGAACCTTAAATTTCAGGACCCCTTCATTTGCAAGCCCTCTACCTAATCTTTTTTTTTTAATCAGCAGATTTTATTGAGATGTATTCAATTACCATATTTCTATCCAAAATACACAGTGTTTCACAGTATCCTCACTTAGTTGTGCAATCATCATCATTCTCAATTTTAGACAATTTTCATTGCTCCAAAGAGAAAAATAAGAGACACACACAAACAAAAAAGAAAACCCAAAACACTCCATATCCCTCATCCACTCCTGTGATGGTTAGGTTCATGTGACAACTTGATGGTGATGTGTCAACAGGTGATGGTGTCCAGGTGTTTGGTCAAATAAGCACTGGCCTAACTGCAAGGACATTTGTGGCTGGTTAATAAACCAGAAGGCTAGTTTATTAAATCAGCAGTCAGTTGGCTGCAGCTGTGACTGATTACATCAACAAAGGGTGTGTCTTCCGTAATGAGAGAATTCAATCAGCTGGATTTAATCCAATCAGTTGAAGACTTTTGAGCCAGAAAGATAGAGGACCTTCACTTCTTCTTCAGCTAGTCAGAGAAGCACTTTCTGGGGAGTTCATCAAACCCCATCATCGGAGTTGCCAGTTTGCTGCCTACCCTCTGGAATTTGGACTCATGCATACCCACAGTTGCATGAGACACTTTTACAAAATCTTATATTTATAGAGATATCTCTTGTTGATTCTGTTTCCCTAGAGAACCCTAACTAATACAACTTGCTACCAGGCTGAAATACTTAGCTGAGGAGATCTCCAGACTACATGTGGAGGATGTCGCCTGGCTTCTGCTTGCAACTTATAGTAACATGTGACAGGACAGAGTTAAGCTGAGAAATGAACTCTTGGGTACAAAGAAACCAGAAACTGAGAGTTCAGAAAAGTCTGGACTTCCAGAAAGTGAGACCCAGAGGCTACAGCCCCACTTGAGGATTTAACCAAACATGAAACCCGTCTACCATTTCAGTACAAGCAAGGATTGGAGATGGAGTTATCCAGAAAGGATTTGTGGAAAGTCCTCTTGTCTGATGGTTTTGACCCCTGTAAACTGCATGCCAAGCCTACAGAATTTTTGGTCTGGACTGGAGGAAATGAAGAAGAAACAAATTGAAGAAAAAATGTCTTCAAAAACAGAACCATGGAGGTTGAGGTCTGGAGTCGAGAGGTCCGGGGCAGGAAGAGTGGAGAGGCCCACCCGCACATTTAAAGGGTGAGTTTGCCCAGGAGGCAGAGGGCAGGCCTTCCACCTCCATGCTCAGGAAGAGTGCTGCCACCCATGCCCTAGAGACAGTGGAGCACATTCCCCAGGGATTGGGGAAAGCCTGGCCACCACCCCACTGTTTGGAGAGGGAAGAGACTCTGCGGCGGAGAGGCAGAGTCCAGGTGGCACCCTGATGTTTGAGGAGGGTGGGGCAGAGAAAAAGGTGGTCTCCCCAATGTGTGGATATGTTGGAGCACTCACCCCAGAAAACGGCTGCTTCGAAGGCCCTTGGAAAGGGTTGGACTCCTGCTCTCTCAATCCCCAAGGATACAACAAACTCTATAAATGATGCTCAGACTTTGAAATCTAATGGAGTTTGCCCTGCAGGTTTTAGGAACTGTTTCAGTGCTGTGAACCCTGTTTTCCTTATCATTTCTCCTTATGGCAGTGGGAATGTTTATCCTATGACTGTCCCTCCTTTGCATATTGGAAGCAGATAACTTGTTCTAGGTTCACAGGTCCATAGCTAGAGGGGAATTTTGCTTTAGGACAGACCACATTTGTAACTGGTTTTGATGAGATCTTGTACTTACCTATTGTTACTGAAATGATTTAAGTTTTTGTGATATTGTGATGGGATGGATGTATTTTGTATATGGAAAGATCATGTTTTTCTGGGGTCCCAGGGGTGGAATGTGCCAGTTTGGCTCCCAGAAAAAGCCATGTTCTTTGATGCAATCTTGTGGGGGCTGATGTATTAGTGTTGATTAGGTTGGAATCTTTGGATTAGGTTGTTTCTATGAAAATGTGACTCACCCAACTGTAGGTAATAACTCTGATTAGATATTTTCCATGCAGGTGTGGCCCCACCCATTCAGCATGGATCTTGATTGGTTAGTGGAGTAGTTTAAAAAGAGCCACACACATTTACTTGGAGGATCTGAGAGCAGGGACATGAATGGACATTTGTGCACTGGTGTTTATGGAGAGAGTATACATGATTTGAAATGGGTGGAGGTGGCCTAAAGGTACATCGACTGAGGAACAGAATGGTGAACTATGGTGTGTGCATGCAATGAAATATTGAGCTACTGCAAGAAGGAGTGAAGCTGCGAGACACCCAACGAGATGAATGGAACCTGTAGACAGTATTTTCAGTGAACTACGTCTGCAACAAAGGCAAACACTAATAATGCCTCACCAGTATGGACTAAATACAATGTGTAAACTCAGAATTGAACCTTAGAGCACAGCTTATCAGAGGAAGGCTTTTTATAATGGCCCCTAGATTGTAAGCTCTTAAAGCAGTCACATCTCTTCCTGAATTGTAATGTCTATCTCCAGATTCCGAGATGCTGCTCCCTTTGTGTATAACCTGATCGATCCCTGGAACTTTGGGTATCTGTGTGACAGATACCAGAGCTAGAACTTGGCAAATATGAATGTCAGTATTAGCACATATAGCAACTGTTAAAAAAGCAGAAAAAGAATCCAGACTTCAACTAGAGATATGAATGAAGCAGATGTGGTTAGGACGAGGGCAAATTGGGCCAAAGGGTAAAGGACAATACCAACTGCATTTTAAAACTTCAAATTCCATGTGAGACCAAGGCAAGAGATGTTTAGTTGGTGCAAGATCTATATTTCCTAAACAATTTAACTCTCACAGTTCGTTCAAATACCATAATTACATGAAACTTTTAATATGAAGTGAGACCTGGTAGTTTTGCATAGGTTAGTGTGAAATAGCGACACATCCCAAAGTAATTTGGACAGAGAATAAAAATATATATGCAGGGTCTCCCTGAGGAGCTGGGGGAAAATGCAGAGGTGTTGGGCTTTCTCACCTGGATTGTTGCTGACGTTCTCACAAACATTGAGGACTGGCAGTTTGATGTGCTGAGCCCTCCATCATGGGACTTGCCCTTATGAAGCTCGTCACTGCAAAGGAGAGGATAAACCTCCTTATAATTGTGCCTGTCTCCCCCTGAGTACCTCTTTATTGCTCAGATGTGCCCCCCGCCCAGCTAAGCCAACTTGGCAGATGAACTCACTGCCCTCCCCCTATGTGGGATCTGACTCCCAGGGGTGTAAATCTCCCTGGCAATGCAGGATATGACTCCCAGGGATGAATGTTTACCCGACATAGTAGGATTGAGAACATCTTCTTGACCAAAGGGGGGATGAGAAATGAAACAAAATAAATTGTCAGTGGATGAGTGATTCCAAATGGAGTCGAGAGGTCATTCTGGTGGGCATTCTTATGCACTATATAGGTAACCCTTTTTTAGGTTTTAAAGTATTGGAATAGATAGAAGTAAATACCTGAAAATATCAAACTGCAACCCAGTAACCTTGATTCTTGCAGACAATTGTATAGCATTGTAGCTTACAAGAGGTGACAGTATAATTGTGAAAGCCTTATGGATCACACTCCCTTCATTCAGTGTATGGATGGATGAGTATAAAAATGGGGACAAAAAACTAAATGAAAAATAGAGTTAGGGGGTGTTTTGGGTGTTCTTCTTTACTTTTATTTTTTATTCTTATTTTTACTTTTTCTGGTACAAGGAAAATGTTCGAAAAATGAATGCATGACTATGTGATGGTATGGTGAAAAATTGTACACTTTGGATGATTGTATGGTATGTGACTAAAACTCAATAAAACTGAATTAAAAAAAAAAAAAAAGAGCCACACAGGCCCAGATGCTTGCTGCAGCTGAGAGACACATTTTGAAGATGGCCGTTGGAAGCTGATGCTGACATTTTGGAGAACGCCATTTTGAAACGCAACCTAGGAGCAAGCAGACGCCAGCCATGTGCCTTCCCAGCTAACAGAGGTTTTCCGAATGCTAATGACTTTTCTCCAGTGAAGGTACCCTATTGTTGATGCCTTACCTTGGGCACTTTATCACGTTAAGATTGTAACTTTGTAACCAAATAAACCTTCTTTATACAAGCCAATCTATTTCTGGTGTTTTGCAAAACAGCAGCATTAGCAAACCAGAACGCCCCATGCCCATCCAATTATTTACCCCTAGTATTGGTGTGGTACTTACTAGTAAGGTATACTGTTAATTATAGTCCATAGCATGCAATAGGTAATTTTTCCCCATATCCCACTCTATTGTTAACTCTTTGTACAAGTGTCCTCTACCGAATCTTGAATCCCTGATTTTGTATTGTTGTCCTTAAAAAGGGTTCCAACAATTATATAAGCTCTAAGCCCCATAAAACCAGGATCTGCCCTGGCTGGGTGACCTCAGTCTAGTTACATAACCTTTCTGAGACTTCATTTCCTCACCTGAATAAAACCACCCTGGACACTGGGTGAGCATTCCAGTTGACACATGGTACCAGAAATGCTGAAATAACTCCAAGAACCTTGATTTCACCCAGGCTTATGCCTAACACAGGTTCACAGAGCTTTCAGGCCAAAAGAAATACCTAACAGATTAGTTTATTAAGTACTTAGGTCCAAATAACAAGTATTTAAGTCCTAACAATTTAGTAGTAGTTTGAAAAAATAATGCACATAAATTGAAAGAAAAACTGATATTTTTATTTTATTCTTAAATAATTATAATTACTTTCTTAATGGGGTTTGTGCACTTGTTGAGCACTATGCAAATTCTCAAACCTTAGAATCAGATTGCACACAACCACCCTCATTTCCTTTTCCATATCAATTTCCATGCACTGCTTGTGTTTTAACACAGCAGCTGCCAAAAAACCGAACTTCAAAGAGATATGATGGCATCAAAATATAATGTTGAAACTGTGAATTTCCTAATAGTCCACGCAGTGCCCAACAGATGTCAAGTACCACTGTACTTTCCCTGAAATTTAAAAATATTCCAAGATGCCCCTGTGAATTTCCTGCAGCATCCCGGCACACTATTCAGGAACCGTGGATCTAACAAAACTATTAGAGGCTATATCAGGAGCCAACCAGAGGGCAGCATAGTTCTCTCCAGAAGAATGGGAGGGGGTGGGGGAAGCCACCTGTGCTCTGACAGTTTGCTCAAACTGTCCACAGAAAATCTTCCTTGAAGACTCTCTTCCTACATCTCCTTCCAGCCTCGGTTATGGCTATTTACATAATATTAACAAAGCAAGGAATAATGGTGGGTCGTTGGGAGGCCAGGGCTCTAGTCCCAGATCTGCCACTTGTAAGGTGTAACAGCTTGGCCATAACCTCATCACTCTTCTTTCCAAAGTCTCTTACAACTTTAAATATCTATGATCTTGTGTGTCTATCGTCAAGCTTTATCATGAGGCCAAAGTGTTTTGGTTTTTTTTTTTAACACAATTTTATTGAGATATATTCATACGCCATACAATCCATAAAAAGTATACAATCAGTGGCTCACAATATCATCATATAGGTGTGCATTCATCACCATGATAAATTTTAGAATATTTCATTACTCCAGAAGAAGAAATAAATATTAAAAAGAAAACCCCAAACATCCCATACCCCTTATCTGCCTCCCCTATTGTTGACCTATAGTATTGACGTAGTATATTTGTTACTGTTGGTGAAAGAATATTAAGATATTGCTTTAACTATAGTCCACACTCTGCAATTGGTACATTTTCGCCCCATATATCCCTCTATGAGGCCAAAATTAATTCGTTTGATTTTAATTTGGCCTCATCAGGTGAGAAGAAAAATGTTTCTTTTATCTGCATGCTCGGGAGCTGAGGATATGCTGTCTTTAAATTAAAAAAAAATCTATTTCACATGAGGCTAATTTTCAAGAAGTGGGAAAGAACAACGAAAAGCTTTATGAACAGGGTTCTGGATGCCAAAAATGTTTCTTGATCTGAATGCAGGTAATTGGGTGTATTGAGTTTGGGGAAATTCGTTAAGCTTTTACTTGTGTATTTTATAGTTAATTATAAAGGGGAGGGAGAAGCAAATTGCAGAATTGAAACGATATATAAATTATATAAAAATACAATATAAACAATACTATTAAAAAACACAAAATCCTGACAGTGAATTGTAAAAAAGGGTAAATATGCTATATGTTTGTGGTAATGTTTTAAAATAAATTTTAATAA
This sequence comes from Choloepus didactylus, assembly GCF_015220235.1. Taxonomy (NCBI): domain Eukaryota; kingdom Metazoa; phylum Chordata; class Mammalia; order Pilosa; family Megalonychidae; genus Choloepus; species Choloepus didactylus. The sequence continues at coordinate 33,394,840 of NC_051326.1, forward strand.
TTTGAAAAACAAAATAAAATAAAGCTCTTGCCAGCTATGAGCATGCTTTAAGACAGGCCAGAGGAAGGTGGAGGGCCTTACTCTTGGTTCTCTCTGCATGATATAGTAGGATATTTTTTTAAGATCTTCCTTTTACCTGCTCTCCTCCTTGTCACAATACCAAGGGTCAGCTGATTAGCCAATGAGGATCCATTAAAAAATACAGTTTATCAGGACAGTTTGCAGAGTTAATATAAGCAAAATCCACGTTGCTCAAGAATTCAGTATCGGCTAAGCAAACATGAGTAGCCAAGAGGCAGAGGCCATTGCTTGATCTAAAGGCCTTTGTGTGTTATCAGCTCCTATCACTTGTGCTTGCTCAGGAGAGTCCAGACAGAGCCAAGGGAACTATCAGTGGCCAGAGCCAGCGTGTTCCAGCAGAAAGAACACTAGTCGCCAGCGTCCTACCCTTGGTGACACAACTGGCTGTGTAACCACAGCATTCACTTACCATCCAGATCTCTTTCCTCTTCTGTAAAATGATGACTAGACAATGGGTAAGGTTCCTTCTAGCTTGGAAAATTAAATCCTTTCAGGATTTAGTCATTCTAGGAGAATATTTAATAGTCTCAAGGAAACCTGAAAGAAGAGGTAAATAAGAATCTCACCCTGGAAAGGATAAAGCCATCTTCAAAAACATCTTCAAGCCAGTGGCCCAGACTGGAGACCCAGGGCAAACATGTGACTCTAACTGACTTCAAATATAGGGCAAAACAGAAGGCTTCAGGTGCAGTAGCAGTAGTGAGCTGAATTTGTGGGGCTGGGTAAGCATGCCAGTTTAGTGGGTTAGAATATGGGAAAACCATGTGATGGCAAGTTTGCAGCCAAGTAGAAATAAACATGAAAAGTGGCTGCTGTTGCTACATGCTTTTATCCAATCAGTGCTGTGTTAGGATTCATTCGACACGGTACATGAGGGTTTCAAGTATAAGAAAACACTGCAGATTTTACTCAGGTTCATTTTCTCTCTCCATAGGAGCCAAGGAAGTTAAGTGAAAGAAAGCAATGCATACTACTAGTTACAGAGTATCGAGGAATTAGACAAACCTTTCTGAACCTCAGTTTTTTCATCTGCAAAATGAGGGTCATAATAGTCCTTTCCTCAAAGGGTTGTTGTGACCTAAAGCACATGAGCATGTGAGCGATTATTATTTATAATGCATTGCTGAACTTCTAGAAAGTCACTCAAAGTCCTTTGGCCACTCAGATCAGAGGAATGAATTCTTTCAGAACTATGATTTGCCAAAGAGTCTTGGATGGAGAGGCACTCGGGTTGGATTACCGAGGGATTCATAATAGGAATAATTATTAACACCAGAGCTTTGCCTTATGATTAAATCTGACCCCAGGGGAGCCACCTTACCTATTGGCTGGCTGAACCTCCTGGGGACACTCTGAAGGAGCCTCACTTGGAGGCTCTAAGGGAGAGAGTTCTTGAATGGTTCCTCTTCCAAGTCTTTAAGGTATTGATCAATTAAGTGGCATTATTTTTAAACTACAAGGTTATAGAAGATGATGGAGAACCTGAAACATAAGAATCAGTCAAAGTCCCCAGTAGTCTAAAAGTCTGAGGCCAAAAGGCTCTGCTCTTTCTTTATATTTTTAGTAAAAGGAGGACAGTGGAACAAAGGTTTGGCACCTAGATGGAGAAGTAGGTTTATTCATTCAAGGCCCAGTGTCTTTCCCCAATCAATCTTCATAGGTGTGGCAAGACTGTCATTCACTGAGACTGGAAGTATAATTCAGTACAGTCTGTCTGGAGAACAATTTAACATTGAGAATCAAGACTCCCTAAAATATTTGCATCCTTTGATTCCTTAAAAAAAATGGTTACATTATGGTACAGCTATTCAATGGCATAGTATGGAACCATTAAAATATTTATGATGCGTTTAAGGAAATTGTAAATATTTATAAGATATTAAGCACAAAAAGCAAGATACCAAATGATTTGCACAGAATTATTAACTATAAAAGAAAAATAAACGTAGAAAAATGTGAAGAAATATCCTAATATGTAAAGTGCTTGCTTTGGGGAGGTAGAATTACGGGTGCCTTCTCCCCCTAATTACTTATACTTTCCTTTATTTGTCGGTTTATAGAGTAAGCACATATTACTCTGATTATAATGGGGGAGGGGCGGAGACTGAAAACGACCTCAAATCCTATTTCCTAATCAATTCTTTCAATCAGGCGAATTTCCTTCTAACCCCTTCTTTAAAATTTTGAAGGTTCCTAAGGGCCTTTCAGGCACCTAGACCAGTGCGGGGCTGCTGGAAGGAAGATTGCGCGAGGGCCGCGGCACACAGAGGAGGGAAGTCTCTGACTCGGGCCGGTCTCTGCGCGCTCTCTCCCCCACTGCGAGAGCAGAGGAGGCTGCTCTAACTCGCTTCTCCTCGGGAGGGGCTCTGGCCAGGTTGCACCCTTGCAGTGCATGGCGAGCTACTGGACAAGCTGAGTTTTATCCTGCCTTCCTCCTGCTCGCCCGGAGCTGCGGCCGTGGGCCCAGCCCCCCTTCTCCCCACCCCCGCACTGGGCCCACTGCCGAAACCCAGGGCCGCGGCAGGCGGAAGCGCCCGTGCAAGAGGAAGAGAGGGAGGGAGGGAGAGAGGGAGGCCCCTCCTTGCCAGCTCAAACTCCTGGCGACTGGAGGCCGGGAGGAGGCGGCGGCGCGGACGTGCCCGGCCCCACGGAGAGCGGTGCAGCCCGACTCGGCCTGGTGCCTCCTCCCTGCGTCCGCCCCTGGGCGCCCGTGGTCTTGGGGTGGGTAAGGTAGAGAGCGCCCCCAGCCGCCCAAGACCGCTCCCTCCGGGCCGCCAGCCTTGCAGAGGAGAAGGGGGCGGGTGGGGAGGAGGCCGTGGTGCGACCGCAGGGCGGGCTCCCGGCAGCCCCAATGCACAACCCTCTGGACGTTCGGCTCCTTTGTCCGAGATCTGCTTGGCCAGCGGATTGGAGTCCCGTCGCTGAGTGGTGCGCGCGCTTTAGCGTTGGTGTGGACGGCTGGGGAGGCTGCTTAGTTTCTCCCCGCGCGCCTCCCTTAGTGTCTGGCTGCCAGGCGGACTCTCCAGGATCCCGATTGTTAACGCACGCCTCAGTATCAGGCCACCAGACAAGATTTTCTTTGGGGGCTTGGCTCATTTTTTTGCCTGTCAGCGCACCCTCTTATCTCGTCGGTCTTTGTAGCTCTCGTGTCCTCTACTTCTTTCCTGCAGTTCCGCTGCTTTCCAAGGCTGTCTGACATGCCAAAGGCCTTGAACCTATCCTTCTAGTCTCCAACGTCAACCCATCGTCATTCATCAACTTCGATAATCTCCTCCCCATCACACACTAATCTTGCCGACACACATGCCCAAGGCTAAATAACATTCATCTCCTCTTTGCCACTGGGACAAGATACTGCTCTCTCACTTTTCGCCAACAAATACTTCCAAAGGAAAGAACAGTTTACACTGGCTACGTCAGCCAAGATAATGCGGGGCCCAGTGCAAAATGATATGCAGGACCAAGAATTTCAAGACAGCAACAGACCATTAAACCAAGCCTTGGACCCTTCCAATCAACTGACCCCGTGCCACTGAAGCCAGCCTTGCCAGCACCCTTTCGGTCCTCAAGCCTATGCATCTGACCACCACCCTAATCCCCACCCATTTGTTGGAAGAATAAATGAATAATCTCTTCATTGTGGCTAGTTATTAGAACCAGGAAACTTTTCTTGGTCAGCCATCTCCCTTTACTTGTTTGCAGCACTGACATGGCCTACTACCTTTTTCCTTATAAAACACCCTTTTCCTTTGGCTTCTGTAACATTCCACCAATGGGTTTCCCTTGCTCCCAGGTGTATTCCTCTAACTCTTTTGCTGCCTTTTCTTTTCTTTCTTTAGAGCATTATCTGTGTGTGTTTCCAAGTCCTGAATTGCTCTTTTTCTTTCTAATTCCATTGGGAGAGATTGTCCTCCCCATTTCTGTCACTTTATTTGGGCATATAATGGTCCAGCCTTTATCTCCAGTCCAAAGTTCCTTCCCAAACCCTAGTCTTGCTTTTCTGACCCCATCTTGGGTGTCCTGGCAATTCAAAGGTAATAAGTTAAAAATTAAATGTATATCTGTTTGCTTTCCTCTCTCCTCCTTTCATCCTTCTTTTTTTTCTTTTTTCCTTTTCCCCTTTTTCCTCCCTCTTATTACTCTCCCTCCTGTCTTAACTTCCTTCCTGGTGGGAATTGAGCAAAAAGAAAATATACTGAAGTGTGTGGGAGTGGGGCAGGAAGACAGTCCAGCAGTGGTTGAAACCTGCAAAAGGAGGGTAGCTAGGTTGGTGGACTGGATACACATATACAGGGGGACTTAACAAAGCAAATGTATTGAGGATAATCAGAGCTAGGTTTCACACTGTTGGAGAAAGAAGACACAAATATGGAAAGGCAGAACACTGTTGAAGTGGTATATGGGTTGCAGTTGGAGAAGGTATTAGTATTTATTTATATTGATAGATAATATATATGTATAAATACATGTGTGTATAAAAGTCCCTTGAGAGGGCCTGAGGGCAGCAACATCCCAGGAGTAATGAGCTCATCTCATGCCTGGATCTTGGTTTCTAAATACTCTCCACTAAAAGGAACCATAGCTAATTGAAAGAATGGCTTATTTCAGGGCAGGGGCAGGGAAAGAACAAGATGAGCCTGGACCATCTAGTTGTGCCAGAAAGTGGGGATGTGTCAAAAGGACACAGAAACCAATTTGCAGGGGCTCCCACTGGCCAAAACTGAGATAATTTGAACATCAACATAAATAACAAGAGTAACAGACTTTAACCTACTGAATAAAATAGTAATCCATGAGTCCACATTGATTAAGTAAATACGTGAATAAATAAGTGCAGTTGAAAAGAAAGCTTTCCTTACGGTAAAATGACAACTAATAAATATAAAACAAATAATAGAATTAGAAAATCACCATCTGACAACCATCTTAGTAATAATTATTTCAGGTGAGAAATAGCAATTTGTGCTCAAACTAATGAGTGAAACTGAAACAAGGAACACGATTTTACATAGGCCCAAAGTATCTCCTCACACAATATTTTAGTCATTAGAAAAGGGAAGGCAGGGGTGGTGGTGGGGGGTGGTAACTACCATGGAGAAAGCTGACAGATATCATCTTAAATAATTAGAGTTAACACCACCATTAATGGGAGAAATTGACATTGTTTGCCACCTGATAGGATATAGAAAGAACACAGCATCACTTCTGTGATGTTCTAGTTAAAAATGCACAAACTGGGCTCATGCATGAGGAAACATCTGACCATTCCAAACTGAGAAACAACCTGCAAAATAGCCTGTAATATTTTAAAAGGCCAAGGGTGTGACAGTCAAGGAAAATTGAAGAACTGTTCCTGATTGAAGAGCCTCAAAAGTCATGATAACTGGGTGCAACTTGTGATCCTGGATTAGATCTTTTTGCTATAAAGGACATTATTGCAACAATAGGCAAACTTTGAATGAAAGTTATTGGGAGTTATTTCATACTATTCTTTCAGTACAACAATTTTCCCGTAAGTTTGAAATTATTTCAAAATAAAAAGAAAATGTAACAACCCGTCACCACCACCAACAATCTAGCTTTTCCTCTAGACTTCCATTAATAGCAGCCACATTCTCCTGTCACCCAAGTTTAGAAAGTTTGGGATCATATTTTGCCCTTCCACTCCCATCCCACCATCCCACTACTCTCTAAATCCTATCAATTCTTTTTTTAAAAAAGGTGTCACACAGCTGCCTTTTAAATTAAACTTCCACCTTTTTTTTTTATAATGGCCCTACCTACCTCACATACTGTTGTAAGGATTAAATGAGAGTGTTTGTGAAAAGAATTTATATAAGATAAAGCACTATGTAAGCCGAAGGTCTTCTTACACCATCTCAAGTCTGGATTACTGCTGTTCACTGTTGTCTAAACTCCTAACTGATCTTCCCTTCTTAGATTGCTCCCTTAACCAGTCGGTCCTGTATACAGTTACCAGAGTAATCTGTCTAAAAGCACACATTCATTCTTTGGGTCCTTGCAAAGACTGATGTTCTGTGAGTTGAACCAAGGTGGCCTGCCTTCATATCAAATAACAATGACCTTCTCCAAATTCACAGAGGAAAGAAGTTAATAGGTAGAATTTTCTCAAATTAAAGTTTTTTTCCCCTATACTTGTTTTCCACAGAAGTGAGGATCCTAGATGGTGCATTCCCTGCTCTTTCCCCTGCTCCTCATACTCCTTAGCACCTATATATTTTCCTTAGAGTTTATGAGTGTGTATGTGCATATATTTGTGTGTGTGCATGTATTTCCTCACTTGTTCCTCACAAATAGGATTAGTGTGAAGTAAATATCTTCCCAGATAAGGAAACTGAGACTCACAGAAGTTAAAGGACCCACCCAAGGCTGTGAAGCAGGGTGGGGCAGCCATATCAGAAGCACCCAAGAGTCTTCCCTCCCCATTTTACACTTAAGATATAAACTAAACATCCTTGGCTGCTGAGTTTGAGGTAATGGCAGGACACTCAAAGTGGAAACCCCCAATAAACAGGGGGATGTGTGGGATAAAATTAGGGAGGATGGTCAGGATTGGAGACATAGATTTGGGAGTGATCTTCGAATCTGTTAGAATGGACTGAGCTGATGAGTCCTCTAAGGAGAGACCATAAGAGAGAAAATAGGGTAAACCGCAACAAATTGAAGGGAAAGTTCATGGTTAAGGGACAGGGAGAAGAATCAGAGTTTGAGAAGTCAGTAATACAAGGCAGAAAGGTAAGATAGCTGGAGAAGAGAGCAGGCATCAGTAAGTCACTAAAATGAAGTAGACTCTTAAGAAGAAAAGAAACTATATCAAATGCAACAGAGGGATCAAGCAGGATGAAGATGGAGAAAAGGACATTCAATATGGTAATTAGGGAGATCACAGAAAGCCCTGAGAGAGCAATTTCCATGACGTTAAGCCTGAAACAAGGTTTCATGCGTTTAAGGGGAGTAAATATTGAAGAACAGCAGAAAAATACAAGTGTACGTTGCTGGAAAGTTCTTAGTAAAATGAAGGAGAGGAAAACAAGCCTGGGTCAAATGATGAAATTTCTGAGACTAGTTATAAAATGTGGAGTAAAGAATGTCAGACTGGTGAAAGAGAAGGTTTAATGGAGAAAGCGAGGTCCTGGGATGGCCAAAGGGGTGGGGATGGGAGGGGGGGTGGCGGTGTCAGGAGTACAGGTGGGTGACGGGATTAGCCTTAGCAAGAGTCATTTTGTCTGAAATCATGCCCCTCTCCCCTAGAGACATGGAGATACACGGCCCATGAGATTCTTCACTCACCCCTCCAAGGTGCTGTGGCGAGATGAGGCTTATATACAACTGAAACTGGGCTTAAAGAGACATCTCTTAAATACTTTGTCACAAGATTTTGTTTTGAATTCTCCTAAAATTAGGGCTTAATAAAGTGATTAATTTCTACTATAGAAATCTGAGCATAGTAGAAGGAATTTGGAATATTTCTCAGCTGGGATCTTAACACTAGTAATGAGTGTGGGATTTATAAGATGGAGAAAAGAAAGGCAAAGTGATCAGGGGGAAAAGTTTGCTAATTGAAAAGCCATAAGAAGAAAGCCCACCATCAGAGTGGGGCTCCTTGGCAATGGTAGGTGCCAGAGCAATGTAGAAAGTATAGGGGGAGAGTGGTATTTAGAACCAATGCTGGGGAAAGGAAATACAAAGGTAGTTTCTGCCCTGGCTCTATACAACCAGAGCACCCTGGGCAGGCCTGGTAACATCTCTGAATCTTGGATTCTTGAGCTGTAAATTGGTGATAATAGTATCTTTCCTGTTTATCTCACGGGATTGTTATAAGGTTCAAATGTGTTAATAGTATATGAGAAAGGCACTGTAATCTAACAAACCATAAAAAAATTCAGGATTTGGATAAAGTCAGGGCAGGGGCCAGAGAACAGAAAATATGGAAAATATACAAAATATAGGGAGAAAAAGAACATTCAAGAGCAAGCGTGGGGAGTGTAGGTGACAAAGAGACCCTTGCAGCATGAAGACTAGAATTTATGGCATCAGGAAGAGCCTCTGAGCTTATCTCTTGCCATATTATCCATCCAGGGTACTCCATACATACTTCAAGGTCCATCCTTGACCTTTCCCCACTGGGAGAATAAATCCTGGCTCTTCAGCAGTCACCTCTATTTTAGGATGGATAACTATACATTTCGGTTACTTTTTTGGTATATATTTCTTTAGACTGGAAGTTCTTCAAAAAGTGACATTGAATATTTTGTTTGATTTGAATGGAGTCAAAGACCTGAGCTGAATAAATATGTCCCTAAAGATGTTGATATAAATATTAAAAACTCCTAAAAATCTCTTTCCAATAGTGAAAATTACATTTTCACCAACCTCAGCCATGGGCAGGAGGCAGTGCCCTGGACTCAGATGGGAGGGAAACGCGCGCCCTCTGGTGTCCTTTCCCGGCGGGTGTCAGTGAATAAAGAAGCCGGCGGAGAAATGAACAGCTCAGCTCAGCTCTTCCGATAACCTTCAGTTACGTCCAGTGCAGATCATGTGCTTACTGTGTAAAAGAAAATGTGGGAATATGTCGTGAGTGAGACTTAGGATTACTGTTCATACAAAAGGATCAAGACTTCAAAGGACACCTAAGTCAAGATTTACATAAAAACGTAAACCTGGTTGGTTAAGAAGGAGCTCTATTTGGCACTGAAGTTTCTTTTACAGCTTTAGCCCCAGGTTGTCTCCGACGTGGGTGGGTCAGCCTTCCAGCTGTCAGACTTCCTGAGCCCCTTCTAGGTTTAGACAAGCTCCCTGTGCACTGTCTCTTCTATTTTGGGATGGGAGTGGATGGCTCTGGGAACTCACTCTGCTTTCCTTTCTTTTCTGTAGTGCCCTTCCCATAGATATCTCTTGAGTAGCATCTCCTAACTCTGCCCCATCCCTAAATTGACTGGGACAGTGTCTCTATAGCTTTCCCTGCCCTTGATATTCACAAAGATAATTAAATAGGGCCTTAATTTTCAGGGTTTTTGCTGTTAATTCTAAGGGAAAACAACAGGAGAAACAAATATAGTAAGTTTAGGGACAAGCCATAAAGGATTAAGACACTTTGTTGCAATCCTGGTTCCTGGGAACAGCCTTTTGCCTTCTCTCAGAGCCCAGAGGGGTTAACATCCCCTTCCTCGGTGGCATCCTTCCCTAGTCCACGTGTGGTTGCCCCCTCTTTCTGGGAAGATCCTTCTTGGCCCAAGTGCCGACTGAGCCGGCATCAGGGCATGGCAGGAGATGCAGAACAATATCCAATCAGGTAGAAACAAGGGTTCATTGGGGAAGCAACATCGTGGACAGACTAGCTCTTTGGGGTCAACCAAGTCTGTGTTTAAATCCCAGCTCTGCTTCTTTGTTGCTGGGGCCATGTTTAGCACATTATTTTATCCTGAATCCTTCATCTATAAAATGGAGATAACAGAAACTACTTGCCTCATAAAGTTCTTGTGAAGATTAAATAAGATAGAGTACATAAATAGTTTAGGAAATATCTAGCTTAATAAATACCTGTCAATCACCCCCTTGCCCCTAAACTTCCTCCTATAGTTTCTGTAAGTTTCTTGGGATGCCTGAGTCTTCTGGGTCAGCTGCACATCTGAGGTAACTTTTCAGTCAACAAGAGCTGTATGGGAAGCAGAAGAATAGCTGCTTTGTCTGTGTTCTGGCGTAGGGTGGTGTGGGGAAGGTATTTCCAAACCATCCTAGTTCCTTCCCAGGGCTTTTTCCAGTTACCCAAGCCAGGAATCTGGGAGTCATCCTTGATTGTTCCTTCTCTCTCACCTCCCACAACTAAAATTCTAAATTCTGTTATTTCTGTTTAAGATAGTCTAAATCCTTCTAGTTCTCTCCACTCCCCTCCACTACTTTACTTCAAGACACCGTTGGGGCTTTCCTGGAAAACGGCAGTGGCTTCCTAACTGATCTTCAGTACTGTCCCTCTTCTTAATTATCCAGTTAGCTAGGGCTCTTTCTAAATGCATGTCTTAGCAAGTCACTTCCCTATTTAAAAGCCCATATTGATTGCTCAACTACTTGTCTAAACTCCTTGTGGCTTATCTTTCTGTTTTGGTTCCTTGCCTACTTTCCCAGCTTTCTCCCTCATCAATCCTGCCCCCAACTCCACTCTTCTATGGCTCTACCTATACTGGACTATTTACCATCCCAAGATTAAGTCACAGTGGCTTTCCTGGTTGCAGAACTTTTAGTGCTAAATCTAGGACAGTCTTGGGCAAACCAGGATGGTTGGTTACCCTCATTTTGCTCTGGATCCCTGTATACCTTATTCCTTTCTCTGCAATGCTGCCCCTTGCCTGCCTCACCTCCTATTTACTACTCATCCTTGGGTTTCAGCTCAGACATCACTTCTGCAACTCTCCAGAGTGGCTTTTTGTTCCTTCTATGGGAGCTCACAGCATCTTCTCTTTTCAACAATCACAGCATTGTAATTTCTGCTTTGTCTTCCTCATGGTTATAAACTCATTGTGGGCAGGAACATTTGTCTTCTCTGTATTTTCAGAGCCTAGTGTAGAATCTAGTATGTAGTAGGTGATCCGTAAAGTTTTGTAGAATTAATGAATATCAATATCAGCTTACCTTTACATTATCAATTGTCTGTCTAACTCATGTCACTATGAGGATGGTGTTGTGACCTAAGGATGGGCAGAGGTCACCCAGGGGACCAGTCTGAGGCAGATAGTGTATTTCAAAAACAGTCACAATATTTTCCACCCCCCAGATTCTTCCAGAACCTTGCATCTCTTATAAGTCTGTGCCCCCTTTGCTTGAAACCAGACAAGCCTCTGGGACCAACAGGGTACAGTGAAGTGACATTATGAGACTTACAAGGGTAGGACAAAAAGGCAATACAGACTCCACCTGGCTTTCTTGGGACATTTTTCCTTAGACTGTAGCCACCATGCTGTGAGAACCCCAGTCCACATGGAGAGGCCCAAATGGAGAGGAACAGTGTGGCCCATGGCCCTCAGCCCTGGCTAAATGCCCAGTGGACAGCTAACACTAACTTTCCAGCCATGTCAGTATGCCATCTTGGAAGTGGATGCTTCTGCCCTCTGTCAAGAGGCCCCAGGGGATGCTGTGTAGATCAAGCTTTCCCCATGGAGCTCTGCCTGCATTGCTGAACCATGAAGAAAATAACCAACTGTCATTCCCAACAGCTACGTTTTGGGGTGGTTTGTTACAAAGAAGTAGATAACCAAGCTGTAGCAGCTGGTAAGCAATGAGGCCTTCTCTCTCTTGACATGTCCTTTCACAGAAGATCATGGTTTATTCCATGAATGAAAACCAGAAGAGGGCTGGGGACATACTCCAGTCTGGCCCATTCAAACATTTTCCCACAGTGTGACTGACTCCTGACATAATCAAAGGGGTGCGTGAGGACAAAGGGAGGTGGACACCTTGCTGCTGCAGGCCACCCCAGCTCACGTGGCTGCCCCTCACTCTTGGAGGCAGACCATGAGAGCTCTGACTCTGAAAAGAGGGAATCCATTCCCTCAGCTGCTGCTTTGCCCATGGGAAGAGCACAGATCTGGTGGTGTGTTTTCTTTCTTCTCTGCCTCACAGCCACTTGGTAGCTTCACTCTGGGCGGTGCAAACTAATAAATTGAAATTGGTCTTGTTTCGTCCTCCACTGATCATTTGGGCATCCTAGGCCATCCTCCCAAGTCACCTTTTTAAACCATTTTAAACCAAATAATGTAATATGTATACATATATTATAGTATGTAGCATAAGAACATACACCTTCAATATTACATGACTGTTTTTCTGTAATTCTGCTTTACTCAGGTAAACACATACATTGGAATGGTAACTTCTGCCTCAAGTGTACATTGGGACCTTGAAATGGTTACAGCTTAGAATATATGATACATTTTTTTCAGTTATATTTTCTGTTTTCCAATAACTCTTTAAAGTCCATTTATATTATTTAAACATCAATTGTAATTCCTCCTTTGGAAATGTATACGTTTTCCCCCACTGTGCTTCCATTGTTCCACTCATATCCTACCCCTCCCCACCCAGATGCCCGAGTCATACAACTCAGCTCTGCCCTATGCCTTGGGACGGTGACATCTAAGGGCTGCATCCCCCAGGCTTCTTAGCTCTCTAAATTCCAGATGGGCTTGACCAAAGGAAAGCCTTATGGGAAGGTTAAAATGTGGGAACAGAGAAGAGTTAGGGTATTCTCCCTCTTCCCTCCCTGCTGGGCCTTGGTTTGGACACTGGTTGTGTTTCTCTCCCATATGACATACATCCTATTGGGTGGCCCCTCACTGGGTTATAGGATCTCCACTCCATCTCCTTTGCTCTACAGGCCATGCGGTAATAATAAAGGCTCCCTGTTGCTGCTAGTTTTTGGGTGTTTCTCTATCCCTTCTTGATTCTCTTAACCCACCCATACCATATTAAATAGCCCCATCATTAAACTATTCAAGTAGCCTTGGGAGTGTGTTCTCTGTGTCTTTCTGGGTCCTGACTGACACACCCAATATTACCAACAGTGCCAACATATGTTTCTTCATCAACCCCATGGTACCTATCATCACATTTCTATTAAAATTTATAAATGTATCAACTTTTAGGCAGGGAATACCTTTTACTGAAATACTGTAGAATCACTTTCACATTAAGGTACTATACTGAAAGAGTTTCTAATAGAGGTGCCAAATAAAATTCAACTTTCAAGCCTGTGTAACATCGTGCCTTTTCTATAAAAGTCCTTTCATTTTTAAATCAGCTTTGGTTCTGGCTCCTGGTAGGGTAAATATTGAAGCCCATAGTGTCCCTGAAGATGCTGTGTGAGAATTTTAGTTGTTGCTTCGGTAGCTGGGAATCCCACTGACCGATGAGATGCCCAGGCGAGACGAGCCGGAACTTTTAGAGGGGAGCTGGGTTCTGCATTTAGAGATATCTAGGGAGGAGAAAAGTATCATTAGAGTGAGAGTTATTACAACATTAAAGGAAGCTATATAATTAAACTTATTTTTATGCTATAAAACAATTTTATAAAATCATTGGGCTAGATAGGGTTTATTGAGATTTCCCAACTTTACTCCTCTCTGCCCCCATGCAATCTTCACCTTGAGTTACTCATAATAAGTTCTTTAGTCTCCAAAGTGCTTTCACAAACATTATTTCACTCGAAGCTCAAGAAAATTCTATGAGGGAGGTAGGGAGGTATTAACATCTCCATTTTACAAATTGATGAAACTGAGGAAGAGGCAGTTTAAGTGACAGCTCAAAATCACACAGCCAAAAAGTGATGGAGCTGGTTCTGGAGACTTGATCTTCTGATTCTTAGACCAGGTGAGTATTAGTGTAGTTCCCGTATTTGATAATCTCTACTAATCTGCACATGCACACATTCTCTCTAAAAAGGCAATTGTCACATTCCAACCAAAACTCACAATGAGAAAGGACTTCTTCTGACATCTGGCCATGCACAGGAAAGGGAAGAGGAAAGAATGGAGAGAGGAAGAGAAAGAAATAACATGATCTGAGCTTGTAGGGATAGAGAGTGAGATACTCTTTAAAGTTCACCCTTACCTTGGCTCCTACTGTGTGATGAGAGATAAAAAGAAGATTCAGCATAGCAGGTACTGTAGCCTCCACCTAAATATGCTCCTCTTCCTATTACTTCATACTTAGTGGGCAAGTTGCAGGAGTCATATGAGATCATTTGTTATATCTCCCTAATGCTCTGATGGGTATGTTTGCAATAAGTAGGGTTTCTATTAATCTGGGGAAAATCCTATTTTAAACTTTCATTGAGTAAGAAATTGCTTCAACCAATGACTGCTGTAATGTGGTCGCTAATTATTCCACAAAGATGCCTTACACAGATTGATCCTGCCTCATACCCTACTCTGACAGAAGTGCTCTCTTCAGTCCTCCTCTAAATCTCACCTGTCCTTCAAGACTTACCTTCTCCACGAAGCTGGAGTGTCTCAACTCTCAGTGATTTCTCCATCATCTAGATTCCTAAGCCATTATCACTGAGACCACTGGCTTAACATTTAATATATGCTTCAGGGCATTATTATTCATTTTTGAATGTCATTATTTCTCTCCCCATGAGACTACAGCCTCCCGGAGAGCAAAGCTGCATGTTCTACTTTGTTGGTTACAGGTGTCTGTCTGCATTATGTGATACTTTTTCTGGGAACAAGTAGGCAAAACTGGGGTTAAAACTAGTAAGTTGATGGATTCAAGAGAAAAGGGGTGAAGAAATGGGAGTAAATAATCTTCCCTCATTTAAAGATTTCTGTGTTGTTTTAAGATCAGTACAAGGTAAGAGAAAAAATAGGAATGGTCCTTTATGTTCTCGCTGCTACCTGGAAAAATTCTTTTTCTTCTCTTTTAGTAACAATGAAGATAAAATAATACCTGTTGAGTGAAGAAAAAGCCTAGCTCTCTGTGATACAAGAATGGACTAGTCAGCACCTCACCTGTAACAGTTTCAAATTTAATCCTCTTAAAGTCCAAGGCTGATCTATCACTGCATCTGAGAAACCTTTCTCCTAAGCCTCTGGGGCAGTTCACAGGCCCAGGCAGGGTCCTTTCCACTCTTCTTTTTTGACTGGGGCAGGTCTTAGGGACTCACCTGCTCTCCTCTCCTCTAGGTAGTTGTCACTGTTTATCCAGACTGTTGAATTTCTCTTGTCTGCAAGAATGGTGCTGGAAAGATGGTCTCCCTACATCCACCCTTCCTTGTTGTCCCTGGAAACCAGCTTGTAGACCCTCTTCATTTTAAGACTTTAATGCTTATTCCACACGAGAGAAGGAATAAGACTTAAGAGAAAAACATAAGAAGTTGTAAAAGAGGGTAAAAAAAATCTGACAGTCCTGGATCTTGGTCTATGGCATCTAACTACCTGGTTGAAATGATACCTGGAAATTTCTTTTATCTCAATGCTAAGGGTCACTAAACCTTTTCCTTCCTACTGGTATTTGACTGCTACCTGGCTGTGAACCTGTCCCTTCCCTTCTCCCCAAAAGGTCCCTCTTCTCAGCAGATAGACTAAAAAATAAGTACAACTTTAGCAGATGGTTGAACCCTTTTATCAAGCGGTTTATTTTCATTTCTGAGCACCTCTAGACTGGCCAAGGCATATTTTACTAAGATGGTATCCTACATAGGATTCTTTCCTCAAAGGCATTTTCCTACAGCTCCTTAGTGATTTTCTTTTCTTCTTTCTCTCTCTCTCTCTTTTTTAAATTAAGTTGATTCCTGAAATGGCTACTTTTCTACATAGTTCAATATTCAAAAGGTACAAAAGGGTACTGTGAAAAAGCTCCCCCAGCCCTCCAGTTCTCTTCTTCAAGGGCAACCAAGGTTACCAGTTTTTTTGTGTGTAACCTTCAAAGATATTACATACATATGCAAGAAATATACACATAATATGCAAGATATTCTTCCTCTCTCCTGTTTTACACAATTGGTAGCATGCTATAAACATCATTGCTTTTCTATCATTATATGAGTCTGTGTATACGTATGTGTATGATTGTTACAAATCAGTACATGAAAAGCTCCCTCAACATTTTATGGTTGTAAAATTGCCCATTTATAGACATAATCTTTTCAGTCTTTTGCTCTTACAAACAATGTTGATATAAATGACCTTTTGCTTATGTGCAAATCTATCTTCTATAGCCACATGTTGTCTGAAGAGTTAATGATGCTGACAGCCATACAATCTTCCAGTATGTCTAGTACTGGAGCATTACCATAAAAGGTATTCTTTTCCTCAATCTGCTCCTATGAAAAGGGGTAAAATTAGGTAATTTAAATATATTTTTTGTATCAGTTAAACTTAATGCTCTTTTTCTAGAGATATTTACCCAATAAGGTAATTCTTACACATGTTGTTCTAGTGTCTTTATATGGGAGGAAATCAGAGAAGAGAAATGTAAGACAATGCTTTACCCATTGGAAGTCTCCAGGATTCTTTCTTGGCTCATTTCCTGGGCAATCAGTGCCTAAATCTTCCATTACTGAATCTACCTCTCTCACCTGGCTTCGTTCCTAAGCACCTGGCTCACTCTCTTCTGAATAGAAGAGGCACCCCTTCCTGCTGTGTTTCTGGTCTCAGCGGTGGGTGGTATGAACATTCACACAATCACCCAAACCAGAAACCTGGAGATTATCCTTTCCTTGCCTGGAAGCTACCCCCCTCTAGCCTGTAAGCTCCTTGAGGGCGGGGACTGGGTCTTGTTAGGGCTGTACCTCCAGTGCTTTGTCCAGTGCCTGTAAAATATCTGTTGAATAAATGAATAAGCAGATGAATTATTCCTCCCTCTCCCTCATTTCAGGGCAATGGCCAAAACAAACTTCTAGGTGAAATTTGAAGCATGGATAGAAAATTCCCATCTTCAGGCTGGATGTCATTTTATTTGGCACAGAAAGGAGTCTGAGAACACCAAGAGGCCACTGAGGTTTCCTAGGGCCCTGCAGGGAGGCTAGGGCACAAAAAAAGTTATGAACAGGGAACGACTTGTATATTTCAACTTGTATACATACCTGTGTTTTTCACTCCCCAACTGAATTTTGTTTGTTCTCCATTTATGTTATTTGCAGAAAATTTGCAAATGATCTTTGAGATGAACTACAACATTGGATAAGCCCATGGATCAGTTAAGAGAGTAGAGTAGGTAATGTATGTGGATATGGAAAATAGATAATATGTAGCAACACTGATAGCACGTTCAGTGTGCCATTCACTCTTCAGAAATAGCATCAACAGCAACAATAATGTTAAAATCTGATTGCTGAAAGGGGGATGCGAAATGAAATGAAATAAAGCTTCAGTGGCTGAGAGATTTCACATGGAGTCGAGAGGTCACTCTGGTGGACATTCTTATGCACTGTACAGATAACACTTTTTAGGTTTTAATGTATTGGAATAACTAGAAGTAAATACCTGAAACTACCAAACTCCAACCCAGTAGACTTGGCTCTTGAAGACGATTGTATAACAATGTAGATTACAAGGGGTGACAGCGTGATTGTGAAAACGTTGTGGATCACACCCCCTTTATCCAGTGTATGGATGGATGAGTAGAAAAACGGGGACAAAACCTAAATGAAAAATAGGGTGGGATGGGGGGATGATTTGGGTATTCTTTTTTATTTTTATTTTTTGTTCTTATTCTTCTGGTGTAAGGAAAATGTTCAAAAATAGATTGGGGTGATGAATGCACAACTATATGATGGTACTTGAACAGCTGATTGTACACCATGGATGACTGTATGGTATGTCAATATACCTCAATAAAACTGAATTAAAAGACACACACACACATACACACAAAATCTGATTGCTGGACATTGTGCTAAAAGTCATACATTTATCTCCTTTAATTATCTCATTTAATCCTCTCAACAAGCCTGTGATGTGGTAAAGGTAAAGAAGTGGTAAAGAAGGTGACAATCTTCACTTTTGTAGGAGGCCCCATCCGTCTTCATGTACCCTCAACACTTTTTTATGACTGCCAGTTCAAGGGTGATATGGTATTGTTATACATAAATATGGATTATTGTGTTTGCAAATCATAAAACCAGAAATTTTTTTAGTCATATAAACACAGCTTAACTTTGCCCCTGTAAATTGCCTAAGCGTAGGCTGGGGACTGAGCAATAATTGGAGATGAAGGGCCAGAGTGTACAGAAGACATCTGGGGAGGTCCCATCCAGAGGGACTTCCCTCTGGGAAGAGGGTCTAAGAGAGGTCACTGGTTAACTGGCTCTCAGTCCCCAGGATGGAGCTGCTTCATGGATTTTTCCATCTAGGAATTCTGTGAAAGGACCTCTGCTTCCTCCTATAGCTTAGGACCACAGAAAGCTGCTTGGATCTGTCTGCTCACCCTTCCAGAGGCCCCCTGCTTTGGTTAACACCTGTGGAGAGAGTGTTCCCTTTTCCTCCTAGCTGGAAATACCACTATCCATATATTTTGTTGTTGTTCAGCTTCTGGGAGAAATAGAGGTGAGGCGTTAGGGAGAAATAATCAACGTAGTTTTAAAGAAGTCACAGACTTGTCTTTGTTCTTGGTTTGTCCTCTAAGCAATCTCAGGATAAAACTGTCAGCTGTAGAGGAAGGCTAAGCAACGTTAACCAGAGTTTTGAAATGCAAATCCAAGACCTATGTGAGGACGCCATTCAGCCTCCCAAGTAGGTGAAATAAGGTAGGGATGTGTTGCAAAATGTGCATAAGCCATAAGGTTTGAGTAGTTGTTTGTTAGTGATGATTACAAACTCATATTTCAAAACATCCGTGTTATAAGATCCATTTTAGAATAGTTTGTGGCAAAACACTATATTACTAAATGTGATATATATAAATGTATATAGAGGTGTATAATTTTAAATTTTAATTTATATATATTAATATATATACACATTCCAGTAGTAACAATGATTAAAACATGTCATAACTAATATGTATATAACTAATAGTAATATTATGTGATTCACAAACACGGTTCTTCTCTTGTGGTATATCCTGTATAGAAGCTAATTTGTGCCAAATATTTTGTGTTTAACACAAATAAAAACAAGTGCGATTTGACACCTGCCTGAATGTTCAGTGAAAGGGAAGCAGGTAGAATTGCCCTAGTTTGAAATGCCAGGGTAATTTATTATGTATAGCATGATAAAAAAGGAGGTGACAAGATAGAACAAGTAAACTAAGCTCTGCTAGTGGCAGAGGAGAAATGCAAAGACTCCAAGTAGTGGCCCTTCCTGGGAGTTAACTTTGCCCCCAGGATTCTCAGCAAATTAGGCCTTTTTTTTCTTTTAGGTATCAAAAATTATCAATAACCAATACCACAGTTATTAAACAGCAGAATATTCATAGTGCCGAGTCCATCACACATGCATTCTTCAGTCTAGGAGCTTGGCCGATAAAGCACAGCATGGATAAGGAGTACATGCATTAAAGTATGTACAGGCACAAGACTGAACAGAGGTTATGGCAGGCAAAGGAAATACATAAATTACATTTGATATTGTTATTATGCAACCATATTTTACAAAGTGGTAACTATGAGAGACCATCAGAGGGACAAAAAAAAAAAAGACAAAGGGAAAAGATACAGAAAATGGGGAAGGGAAAAGTAGAAGAGAGAAGGAGATGCTTGCTTCACAGGCTAGAGTATCCTAACAGTGCTTTCTGGCTGCCTGGCTAGCATCTAGTTCCTCTCGACAGCTGCTCACAGAGCTCTCCCACCTTAGCTTGGGGTCTCAGGCTCTGAGACAGTCCCCTTCTTGCTGCTGCTGCTACCTTTTACCATTTACCGAATGCTTACTTTAAGCTATGCACTGTGCTTTACATAACCCTCACAAACCTGTCAGGTTAGTAGTATTAACTGATTCCATTCTACAGATGAACAGATTCTTAGAAAGGTTAAATAACTTGGGCAAAATTAACAAGCTATTAAATAGTTGTACTGTGCACTGAACCTAGGCTGTCTGAGTCCTAAACATGTGGTCTTAGTCATAAAAGTGAAATATCAGAGGGTATTTAGTGGGGAGAATCCAAACATGTTTTAGGTACTTAATATATACTTGACATTTAGTCCATCCTGACAACAATCCTGCAAAGTATCATTATCCTCATTTTACAGATGAAGAAACTAAGGCTTTACTTCACGTGGTTTACTTCAAAGAACCCAGGTCTGACTGCAAAGCCTAAATTCTTTAGAATTTAGAGTAGAATTCCCAGGAATCACAGATTGAACTAAATAATGAAAAGTCTTTCTCATGGATATTTTTAGTTTTACCCACTCAAACCAAATAGTATAAAACACACACCTGGGGAGCATAAGAATTTGAAAGAAGTCTATTAAAGACCTCCTACAAAGAAGCTGCTGCAAAAAATTTATTTTGGAAATTCTTCTGTTTTGATTAATTATATATTTTAAAGTTCAAAGAAAAAGATGGGAAAAAGAAAACAGTTTTTGTTTAAAATTAAGACTAACTAATGTAACGGATTCTTTTTGGTATTCAATGTAAAGTCATTTTAATCACAGCTCTGTCCCTCAGTTATCAGGAAAGAGAGGAGGGTGAATGCAGTGGAAACTATGGGGCTCCCAGGTTCAGACTTTAGCCTGAAAGAGACTTTAAAGATACTGTAAACAACATGGCGATGCAAGACATCCACTGAAAGAGCCTCCGCAGAGACTTAGTAAATGAAAGGACAAATCTCACTTGCTTAGAACTCTAGAGGACAGGAGAGACTGTAGAAGGACTTCACAAACACTGAATTGAAGAAAGTGAAAAATCTCAGGTAGGAGAACTCCATCCTGGATGCCGGTCAGTTCCTGTCCCCCTCCCCCTCACTGGGACCTGCACAGCTTGGGAGTCACACAGAGGCAGCATGGCCTGGGACCCTCCCACCATAGACTGAGACTGTAGAGCAACTCACAGAATCAAGTTAGAATTCCATGCACACCCAGGCACAGGGACCTAAGTCTGCAGTGATTTAGGGTAGAACACAAGCCACTGAGGAGTGCTGCATCCAAAAGGGCCTCCAGGGGTAGAGAGATGTAGAGGTAGAGAGGTAGAGAGGTAGAGAGGTAGAGGTAGAGGTAGAGGTAGAGAGACAGAGAGAGATAGATAGAAAGGCTGGTAAGAACTGTGGTGCCCCTAATCCGGTTTTAGTTGGCTGCATACCTGAAGGCAAAATGGACTGTTCTGAAGTGACCCACCTTTCTGGATTGACTCCATCAGGATCCCTGGGTTGGGATACCTTAATGGGGAAGAAACAAGAAACCAGAGGCAGAAAACCCTCACATTAAAATAAAAGGAGGTGTTTAAACAGAACTACTGTAAGATAGGACAGGTCCTAGAACTGAAAAGTGTAAGGCAAAATGGGGCACTAAGTGAGGGAGAGAATTTAAATAAATCACAGGAGCTGGGGGGAGAAGTCTGCACAAAAACAAACAGAACAGATCAAGATTCCTGGAGAAGGAACAGAGGAAAGGAAGCTTTCCCCTGGAGGTGAAACAATTACACAAAAAGTGCAGTCTTAAAAATTGCAATGCATATCCAGGGCAAGAATCAGATGAAGAAGAGCTGAGAAAATCTGAACAGTTAAACAAGGGCTTTTCTAGAAGTCTAGAATAAGTTAGACCAAGTATCAAAGAAGAGCCTTAACACAAAGCCAATCAACAATAAAACACTAGACAAGAGGGAGAAATGGACCTTTGGAATTAATGCATCAAGATAATCAGATGCCTAGACATCAGCAAAAAAATTAAAAGCCATACTAAAAAATAGGAAGATAAGGCTTCACTAGAGGGAAAAATTAGAACTTCATAGGAGATTCAGAAGTTGGAACAACTAATCAATGATGTTCAACCAAATCTCCTAAATCCATTTAAGGAGATGAAGGAAAATATGCACAAAGAGATAAAGGATATTAAGAAGAAAATAAGTTAGCATAAAGAAGAATTTGAAAGTATAACAAGAAACATAACAGAAATTATGGGGATGAAAGGTGCAATAGTAGAGACTAAAAATACACTAGAGATATACAACAGCAGATTTGAAGAAGCAGAATGAAAATCAGTGAACTAGAACATAGGACAATCAAAATCTTACAGACAGAAGAACAGATGGAGAAAAGAACAGAAAAAAATGAGCAGGGTCTCAGGGATTTCAGTGACAGCATGAAGCACACAAACATATGTGTCACAGATGTCCCAGAAAGAAAAGAGAATGGAAAGGGGGCATGTTCTGGTATATTAAAGCTGCCATTATGCAAAATACCAGAAATGGATAGACTTTTATAAAGGGAATCTATTGGGTTACAAATTTACAGTCCTAAGGCCATAAAAGTGTCTAAACTAAGGCATCAACAAGAGGATACCTTCACTGAAGGAAGGCCAATGGCATCCAGAATACCTCTATGAGCTGGGAAGGCATGTGGTCAGCATCTGCTGATCCTTTGCTCCCGGGTTGCATTTCAAAATGGCTTTCTCCATAATGTCTCTGGGCTTCTGTTTCTCTTAGCTTCTCTCTTTTAGCTCCTGTGCATCTGTGCTTGTTCTCCTAGGGCACGTCTCTCTAAGTGTCTGAGGGTCCTCTCTTAGCTTCTCTGGGGCAAACTCTGGCTTCATGTCTTCGCTAAGCATCTCCAAACATCTTTTTGTCTGGGTCTGTGTCAGCTCTTAGCTTCTCCCAGGGCAAACTGTGGATTACATATCTTAGCTTCTCTCCAAAATGGCTTAGTCCGCTTCTCTGAGCTCCTTGTTTCCATGAGCTCTTTTAAAGGATTCCAGTGATCTACTTCAGACCCACTCGGAATGGGCAAGGTCACATCTCCATGGAAACGACCTAATCATATGTCCCACCCTAATCAAAAGACTAATAAGTCTGCTCCCAAAAGACTGCATTAAAGAACAAGACTTTTGTGGAGGACATAATAGATTCAAACCAGCACAAGGTGGAAAGAATATTTGAGGCAATAATGGCTGAAAACTTCCCAACTCTTATGAAAGACACAAATATACATGTCCAAGAAGCTCAATATACTTCAAACAGAATAAATCCTAACAGACCTACTCTGAGACACATACTAATCAGAATGTCAAATGCCTAAGATAAAGAAAGAATTCTGAAAGCAGAAAGGGAAAAGTGTTCATCACATACAAGGGATCCTCAAAAAGGCTAAGTATCAATTCCTCATCAGAACCCATGGATGCGATAAAGAAGCTGTATGATATATTTAAGGTACTGAAAGAGAAAAACTGCCAGCCCCAAATTCTTTATCCAGCATAACTGCCCTTCAAAAATGAGGGAGGGCTTAAAATATTCACAGTTAAAAAGAAACTGAGAGAGTTAGTCGATAACTCTCTACAAGAATCACTTAAGGGAGTGCTGCAGGTTGAAAGGAAAACACAGGAAAGAGTGTCTTGGAGTCATGTGAAGAGTTGAAGAACATCAGGAAGGGTAACTAAAAGGGTAAATGCAAAACCCAATAGTACTGTATCCACGATATAGAACTCTACTATTTAATTCATATAAGAAACAATACAATTGATGAAGAAAAAGGACTATTTCCTGATAACAGATGTGGAAAATATAGACAGATAATGTGAGACAAAAATAACATAAAGAGGAGAAACAGAAGGACATGGGGCAGAGAATGTGTATGCTATTGAAGATAAGTTGATATCGTTTTAAATTAGTAGGTTATAGATGTAGGTTCTGTAATATAAATCCCAGGGCAACCATGAAGAAAGTATTTTAAAAATATACAAGAACAGAAATGAGAAAGGGATCAGTCAGACACATCACAGAAGATCAACTATACGAAAAAGGAGGTTGCCATAAAGGAATAGAAAGATAAAAAAAAAAAGATATGACATAAAAAAATGAAAGGACAAAATGGCTGAAGTAAGTACTGCCTATATAATAACACTGAATGTTAATGGATAAAATTCCCCAATCAAAAGACACAGATAGTTGAATGGATAAAAAAGCATGATCCAACTACAGGTCATTTACAAGAGACTCACCTTAGACCCAAAGACACAAATAAGTTGAAAGTGAAAGGATGCAAAAAGATATTTCATGCTAATAGTAACCAAGAAAGAGCTGGGTAGCTATACTAATATTGGACAAATAGACATTAAGTCAAAAGCTATTATAAAAGAAGGACACTATATATTATCCATCAAGAAGAAATAACAATCATAAATATTTATGCACTTAACATTGTATCCCAAAATACATGAGGCAAACACTGGCAAAACTGAAGGGGAAAAACAGATTATCTCTACAATCATAATTGGAGACTTCAACACACCACTCTCATCAATAGATAGAACATTTAGACAGAAGTAATAAGGAAACAGGGAACTAAATATGATAAGTGAACTATCTAACAGACATATATAGAACATTGCACCCCCAAACAGCAGGATATACATTCTTCTCAAGCGCATGTGAATCATTTTCCAGCATAGAGCACATGTTGGGTAACAAAACAGGTCTCAATACACGTAAAAAGATTGAAATTATATATACGGCACTTTCTCTGATCATAATGGAATGAAGCTGGAAATCAGTAACAGGCAGAGAACTGGAAAATTCACAAATATATGGAGGATAAACAACACACTCTTAAACAATCAATGGGTCAAAGAAGTTACAAATGAAATCAGATGAACAAAAATGAGGACACAACATATAAAACTTACGGGATGCAGTGAAGGCAGTGCTGAGAGGGAAACTTATAGCCCTAAATGCCTACATTAAAAGAGAAGTAAGAGCTAAAATCAAAGACATAACTGCATACTTGGAGAAACTAAAAAAAAAAAAGAACAGCAAACTAACCCCAAAGCAAGCAGAAGGAAAGAAATAACAGATTAGAGCGGAAATAAATGAAATTGAGAATTAAAAAAACCAATGAGAATTAACAAAACCAAAATTTGGTTCTTTGAAAAGATCAGCAGAATTGACAAACCCTTAGCTAAACTGATTTAAAAAAAGAAAGAAGAGAGAAGACACAAATAAATAAATCAGAAACGAGAGGAGGGACATTACTACTGACCACACAGAAACATAAAGGATCATAACAGGATACTATGAATAACTGTATGCCAACAAATTAGACAACCTAGATGAAATGGACAAATTCCTAGAAATACGCAAACAATGTACACTTACTCTACAAGAAACAGAAGACCTCAACAGACCAATTACAAGCAAAGAGGTTGAGAGTCATCAGAAACCTCCCAACAAAGAAAGAACCAGGACCAGATGGCTTCAAGGTGAATTCTACCAATCATTCCAAGAAGAATTAATACCAATCCTGCTCAAATTCTTCCAAAAAATTGAACAAGAGGGAACATTAACTAACTCATTCTATGAGGCCAAGATCACCCTCATACCAAAGCCAGATAAATATACCATAAGAAAAGAAAATTACAGATCAATTTCTCTAATGAATATAGATGCAAAAATCCTTAGCAAAATACTTGCAAATCAAATCTAAAAACACATCAAAAGAATTATGAACCATGATTAAGTGGGTTTTAGCCCAGGTATACAAGGTTGGTTCAACATAAGAAAAACAATTAATATAATGTATCACATCAACAAACAAAGGGTAAATACCACATGATCATCTCAATTGATACCGAAAAGGTGTAAGACAAAATTCAGCATCCTTTCTTGATAAAAAACTTGGAAAAAATAGAATGAAATTTCCTAAGTATGATAAAGGGCATATATGAAAAACTCACAGCTAACATCATACTCAATGGTGAAAGAATGAAAGCTTTCCCTCTAAGATCTGGAACAAGATGAGACTGCCCACTGTCACCACTGTTATTCAACACTTTACTGAAAGTTCCAGCCTGAACAGTCAGGCAAGAAAAAGAAATAAAAGGCATCAACTGGAAAGCAAGAAGCAAAACTTCCACAATTTGCAAATGATATGATCCTATGTATAGAAAGTCCCAAAAAACTGCAACAAAGATATGAGAGCTAATAAATGAATTCAGTAAAGTGACAGGGTACAAGATCAACACTCAGAAATTAGTAGTGTTTCTATGTACTAGTAATGAGCATCCTGAGGAGGAAATCAAGAAAAAATATCCATTTACAATAGCTTAATTGCTATTAATTCTTTTAATTAAGAATCAAATATCTAAGAATAAATTTAATCAAGGATGTAAAGAACCTGTACACAGAAAACCACAAACCTTTGCTAGAAGAAATCATAGAAGACCTAAATAAATGAAAGGATATTCCATGTTCATGGATTAGAAGACTAAGTATTGTTAAGATGTCAACTCTACCCAAAATGATTTAAAGATTCAACACAATCCCAATCAAACACAGCCTACTTTGCAGAAATGGAAAAGCCAATTATCAAATTTATTTGGAATGGTAAGAGGCCCTGCGCCAGTTGGAAACTGTTATGAACCCCAGAGGAGTGATGATCTTTTAATCCAATCATGTTGGGTGGAAACTTTTGATTGGGTTGTTTCCATGGAGGTGTGGACCCCACCCATTCAGAGTGGATCTTAATTAGATTACTGGGAGTCCCTTAAGAGAGCTCACAGAGAGAAGGAGTTCAGAGAAGCTGAGAGAAACTGTTTGGAGAGAAGCTAAGACAAGTAATCCAGAGTTTGCCCTAGAGAAGCTAAGAGAGGACCCCCAAACACTTTGAGAGAAATATCCTGGGAGAAAGAAGCAAGGATGCAGAGGACCTGAGAGAGAGGAGTTAAGACAGATGCCCAGAGACATTTTGGAGAAAGCCATTTTGAAACACAACCCTGGAACAAAGGACCAGCAGACAACAGCCATGTGCCTTCCCAGCTGACAAAGGTGTTTCAGATGCTATCAGCTGTTCTTCAGTGAAGGTATCCTCATGTTGATGCCTTAGTTTGGACACTTTTACGGCCTTAGAACTGTAAATTTGTAACCTAATAAATCCCCTTTATAAAAGCCAATCCATTTCTGGTATTTTGCAATAATGGCAGCATTAGCAAACCAGAACAGGCCCTTAATAGTCAAACACATTTTGAAAAAGAACTTAGTTGGAGGACTTACACTAACTGACTTTAGAGCATATTACCAAAGCTATGGTGATAAAAACAGCATGGTACTGGTACAATGATTGATAATGGACCAATGGAATTGAACGGAGAGTTCAGAAACAGACCCTCACACCTATGGCCAATTGACTTTTTTTTTTTTTTTAATTCAGTTTTATTGAAATATATTCACATACCATACAACCATCCATGGTATACAATCAACTGTTCACAGTATGATCATAAAGTATGTGTTCATCACCACAATCTATTTCTGAAGATTTTCCTTACATCAGAAAGAATCAGAATAAGAATAAAAAATAAAAGTGAAAAAAGAACACCCAAACCATCCCCCCCCATCCCACCCTATTTGTCATTTAGTTTTTATCCCCATTTTTCTACTCATCCATCCATACACTAGATAAAGGGGGTGTGATCCACAAGGTTTTCACAATCACACTGTCACCCCTTGTAATCTACATTATTATATAATGGTCTCCAGGAGTCCAGACTGCTGGGTTGGAGTTTGGTAGTTTCAGGTATTTACTTCTAGCTATTCCAATACATTAAAACCTAAGAGGTGTTATCTATATAGTGCATAAGAATATCCACCAGAGTGACCTCTCGACTCCATTTGAAATCTCTCAGCCACTGAAACTATTTCGTCTCATTTTGCATCCCCCTTTTGGTTAAGAAGACACTCTCAGTCCCATGATTCCGGGTCCACATTCATCCCCAGGAGTCACATCCTGCATTGCCAGGGAGATTTACACCTCTGGGAGTCAGGTTCCATGTAGGAGGGAGGGCAGTGAGTTCACCCGTAGAGGTGGCTCAGTTAGAGAGAGAGAGTGGCCAATTGACTTTTGACAAAGCTGCCAAGCCGACAATTGGGGAAGAAGAGTCCCTTTAACAAAAGGTGCTGGGAGAACTGGATATGTATATGCAAGAGAATGAAAAAGGATCCCTTTCTTACACCATGTACAAAAATTAACTCAAAATGGACCAAAGACCTAAATATAAGAACCAGGACTATAAAACACCTAGAAGAAAATGTAGGGAAGGATCTTATCTTTAAGATCTTATGTTAAGCAATAGTTTCTTGGACTTTACACTCAAAGCACAAGAAAGAGAAGCAAAAATAGATAAATGGAACCTCCTAAAAATTAAATTGTTTTGTGCATCAGAGGACTTTGTCACAAATATGAAAAGAAAACCTACTCAACAGGAGAAAATATTTGGAAACCACATATCTGATAAGAGTTTAATATCCAGAATACACACACACACACACACACACAAATCCTTTAACTTAACAACAAAAACAGAATCAACCCAAAGAGGATATATAAATCATTAAAAAGCACATGAAAAGATGCTCAACATCACTAGTTATCAGGGAAATGCAAATTAAAACCATATGATATTTCACACCCACTAGAATGGTCACTATTAAGGAAATGAAAAATTAAAAGCGTTGGATAGGATGTGGAGAAATAGGATCACTCATTCATTGCTGGTGGGAAAGTAAAATGTCGCAGCTCTGTGGAAGACAGTTTGGCAGTTCCTCAGGAAGCTACAAATAGTATTACCATATGACCTAGCAATCCCGCTATTAGGTAAATGCCCTAAAGAATTGAAAGCAGGGACTCAAACAGGTGTTTTTCACACTGATGTTTATAGCAGCATTATTCACAATTACCTAAAGATGGAAACAACCCAAGTGTCAATAAATTGATGAATGGATAAACAAAATATGATATATACATACAATGGAGTATTATTCAGCTATAAAAAGGAATAAAGTCCTGATGCATGCAACAACATGGATGAACACTGAGGGCATTATGTTGAGTGAAATAAGCCAGGCACAAAAGGACAAATATTGTATGATCTCACTGATATGAACTAATTATAAGAACCAAACTCACAGAGTTAGAATCTAGAATATAAGTTATCAGGGATAAACTGGGGGTGGAGAATAGGGAGCTGATGCTTAATTTGTACAGAATTTCTATTTAGGTTGATTATAAAGGTTTGGAAGTGGATGGTGGTGATAGTAGCGCCAAATTATATATGTGAATGTGGTTGAAAAAGGAAGTTTTGGGTCGGGTATGATACTAGAACGAAAGTTGGAAGATAAAACATGGGTCTGTGTAACACAGTAAACCCTGATGTGGATGATGGACTAGAGTTAAAGGTATAAGAATGTTCTTTCATGAATTATAACAAATGTTTGACAGTAATACAAGGTACTAATAATAGGATGGTACATGGGAAAAATTACACCTAATGTAAACTATGGACTGTATAGTTAACAGTACTACTTTATTAAGTAGGGTTCCCTTTTCCCTTAATCCTATAACATCTGCAAAGCAAAAAATGTTGTGTAAACAGCATTAGGCCATGAGGAGGGGGGAGTAAGACTGTACCAGTTAAAGGAAGCGAAGCTGCGGTTGCACACATCAGCCAAGCATAACCCTTTTAACAATAACTGCTCCAGGTCCAAGTGAAACTCTTTGTAACCCTTTAATAATCAATAGCTGCTCCAGTTCCAAGTGAAACTCTTCGTGAAATTGTTTCTTTGTAAAATTATTTTTTGTGATCAATAACTGCTCCAGTTCCAAGTGAAACTCTTTGTGAAATTGTTTTTTTGTGATCAAGAGCTAACTGCCAACTCTGCTTCTGTTAAAATAGCTTGCTTGCATTTCTAGGATACGGTTTCTGTCTATATAAAGCACCAGTGCAGGCAGGTCGGGGCTGCTCACTGAATTCCCTGTGCGGAGGGAGTCAAGCTGAGCAGTCGCCGGCCGGCTAATAAAGGCTTTTTAAATTCTAATTGGCTGTCTCGTACTTTAACTCACAGGCACCGTAACACTTAACTATTTCAACATTTGTAACAAACGTACCATACTAATGCAAAATGTCAGCAAAGGGGGGTGTTCTAGTTTGCTAATGCTGCCGGAATGCAAAACACCAGAGATGGATTGGCTTTTATAAAAGGGAGTTTATTTGGTTACACAGTTACAGTCATAAGGCCATAAAGTGTCCAAGGTAACACATCAGCAATCGGGCACCTTCACTGGAGGATGGCCAATGGCATCCGGAAAACCTCTGTTAGCTGGGAAGGCACGTGGCTGGTGTCTGCTCCAAAGTTCTGTTTTCAAAATGGCTTTCTCCCAGGACGCTCCTCTCTAGGCTGCATTTCCTCAAAAACGTCACTCTTAGTTGCACTTGGGGTATTTGTCCTTTCTCAGCTTCCCTGGAGCAAGAGTCTGCTTTCAACAGCCATCTTCAAACTGTCTCTCATTTGCAGCTCCTATGCTTACTTCAAAGGGTCCCTCTTGGCTGTACCTCCTCTTCAAAACACCACTCAGAGCTGCACTGAGTTCCCTCTGCCCCTCAGCTCATTTATATGGCTCCACTGATCAAGGCCCACCCTGAATGGGTGAGACCACACTTCCATGGAAATATCTCATCAGAGTTATCACCTGCAGTTGGGTTGGGCATATTTCCATGCAAATCTAATCAGCACCAAAACGTCTGCCCCACAAGACTGCATCAAAGAATATGGCTTTTTCTGGGGGACATAATACATTCAAACCGGCACAGGGGGGTATATGGGAACACTGTAGTTTTTACATGACTTTTCTGTAATCCTACCACTTTTCTAATTAAAAAATAATAATGCGTTAAAAAGATGTAATATTTTATACTCCCATTTATAAATGGGAAATCTAAACTCATTTTCTAAATGGAAAACTAAAACTCAGGGAGGCTCAGTGACTGCTAATTTACAATAGAGTTGAGACCAGCACTGGGGTTTCCTGACTCCAAAACCATTGCTTTTTCCATAACACGACCAAAGAAGCACTTTATAGTATATTCCTTTTTCCCGTCTTTTGACCCACAGAGGAAAAAATAAAGCAAGAAAGCTTATCAAAGCATTTAAAAAATCAGGATGGTAAGAGTAAAGTTATCCTGGGAAGAGGCAATCAGAGGCCGGGATTAGCAGAGCACAGGAAAAGAGAAGGTCTTATCTAAGGCAATTAGAGTAAATAGGCAATTAAAGGCTTTTGTTACTCACATTTAAGCAAATATACTCAAACAGTAAGCTTTTAGAAATCGTGGCCAAATCAGAATTTAGAATGTGAGGACTTTTAACCCCGATGTAAAAGTTCAGTGTGAGACAAAAGGTATTTATTTTTATACTTAACTTGGTAGGGGGAAAAAAAAAAAGAAAAGAAAAGAAGTGAAACCAGATGTCACTGGGGTGCTAACTCTTAATCCAATTCCAGGGCCCATGGAATCCAAAGACCACCCCCTTGGTTTTTGTGACCTGCCCCAAGGGACTTCTGTTTTCTTGTCCTAGAAGTCTGATATCTTTCTTCCTTATATAAATTGAGTAGAATTTACTATATAGGTGGAAGGAAGTGTTTACATCCCAGCAACAGCAAATAAGTTCAATTGGTACAGGTAGCATCACTATGTAACAGTGTCCGGGGTCACACCAGGGAGTTTTGCTGGCCCCTCTCCTCAATCCAATCTCAGCTTTTCTCTACATTTTGCTGGCTTCTTTCTCCTGCTCTAACATCTTTCCTCCTCCTCCTCTTCCCTTTCAGAAGCAGAAACAACAAACACTTCAGAGGAGGTTTTCCCCTTCTTTGAAGTCTTGGTGCCTTCTCCCATCCATGCCTCAAGGACTCATCCCTCACAAGCAAGCTAATCAAAGTCTTTTCCCCAAATAAACAGTTTCTTCCTCCCTAAGAGAAATGGTGAGGCCAACCGTCCAGATTTTAAAAATACATTTTTCACGTCTTCACACAAGATTGAAAATCTTTCAAGTTTAAGATGGTGTGATGGCTTGAAAAGCTTTATGTACCCCAGAAAAGACCATGTTCAGAAAAGACCAGCTAATCCACTCTGATGGGTGTAGACCTATGGTGGGTACCTTTTGATTATATTATTTTAGTTAATGCATGACCCAGGTGGGTCTTAATCCTCTTACTGGAGTCCTTTATAAGAGAAGCTGAGAAAGAAAAGCCAGAGAAGGAGAGAATCTGAGAGACAAGGACACACACAGAAGCTCAGAGAGAAATCCAGTGAAGCCAGAAGCTGGAAGCAACAAAACCCAGGAGAGAAAGGGGAGACCAGCAGACGTTGCCATGTGCCTGGCCACGTCACAAAGGAGCTGAGGATCACCAGTAGCTGCTATTTGGGGAGAACACATTGCCTGTTGATGCCTTGATTTGGACATTTTCATGGTCTAAGAACCATAACCTTGTAAGTTAATAAATCCCCTTTGTAAAAGCCAACTCATTTCTGGTATATTGCATTTCATCAGCTTTAGCAAACAAAAACAGATGGTAACGGACTATATTGTAGTGTTTATATATATTTTTTGTTTTGTTTGGAATGGAATTTTACTATAATAACAAATAGCAATAGGGATTTCTTGATATTTATATAATTGTGATAATCTTCAAAATTGAAGCACATGAATGATCAGATCTAGGCTTTATTCCCATCTTCTAGCAATTATTCACATCAAAAAGTCAGCTTAATTTAAGCAGCTTTAACTAGGTAGCACCTGGTGGTCACCTCTAGAATTGAAAGCATATGAAATCAGGTCCCTTTTAGAGGTTGGCTTCCTCTTTACAGAGAACTCTCCTATTTGAAAGCTCTGGTACTGAAAGGCAAAAAGATAGTTTCAGTGGCCTTATAGCCACAGCCCTGGAGAGATGCCCTAAGGGATATTTGTCGTACCCTTTTTGCACTCTCATGCTTTTTTCTCTTCCAACCCTTTCCACTTAACAAAGCTTTAACTTCTCTAAGAATCACATGACCCTGTCCCTATTAGGGGAGCAAGGAATATTCAGGGGTTCATGTGTCAGCCACCTCCTGGTTAGGACCTATAGATATATCACTTTCACCTGTTTCACCTGCTCAATTGTTTCTCTAGTTCCTCCTGAAATCTTTCTAGATAAACTTGTCCAAACGATGTGAGAACTTTCTATCAAACAAATACCTGATTGCCGCCATTGGAATCACACCTGGGCTCAGTTTACCACAACAAATGATCTCTATAGCTGAAGGAGTCAGAGTTTTACTACCCTCTACCCTTAGGTTCCCTAATTGACTTGCCTCACCACCCATTTCCTCTTCCCCCAGGCCCCACATGCAACATTTCTTAATTTTCAAAATCATCTTGCATCACTCAGACAGTTACTTATTTCCTATGAGGTACGTGGCCTACAATGAGGGCAAATCGCCCCCTGGGGATAGGGGGCCTTAGCTACACACAGTCTTGTGCCCCAAACAGCGAGGCCTCTCATAGGCACAGGTACTGAGCCATAGATCACAGCATAACTTTTGGGGAGCTTAATTATACCTTATGCTCTTTATCAAAACTACTAAACATAAATAGTGATTATAATTAGTATATTTACAAAAACAATACAAGCAGATAGATATAATCAGGTGTTATACTTCATTTATTAATAACTAATTGTTCACTATCATTGCTTTCTTTACCCTGGTTTCCCTTTCTGTCCTAGTCTAGCTTTTTAACTTTTTAATTTATAATGAATATTTTAACTTAGGTAAGCCCTGCTACCAGTATTCAATAGACAGTTAATGTCAAAACCTCATGGGAGATAAGATTGAGGGAAGACGGTGAAGTAAGAAGCTCCAGGAATTTGCCCCTCCACTGAAACAGCTATTGAACTGGCAGACACTGTCTGAATCAACCATTTTGAAACTCTGGAGTCTAGTGGAACACTGGGCAGCATCCAGGGAAGATCTGAATGGAGAGGCTGGTAAATTGTGGTAAATATCAGTGAATTTCACCTGTGCAACTGCTAACTGCCCCCATATCCCAGTTGTACGGCAGGCAGCAGCGGGGACTGCAGCCTGGCTCCAGATGCAGCTTGCAGGTACCAGGGTACGCTATAAGGACCAAGTTCTCCAAAATCCAGGTGTGTATGTTCTGATCACTGATCACTGTTTTTTTTAAATTTATTTTATTGAGATATATTCACATACCATGCAGTCATACAAAACAAAGCATACATTGATTGTTCACAGTACCATTACATAGTTGTGCATTCATCACCAAACTCAATCCCTGACACCTTCAATACCACACACACAAAAATAACAATAATAATAATTAAAGTGAAAAAGAGCAATTAAAGTAAAAAAGAACACTGGGTGCCTTTGTTTGTTTGTTTGTTTCCTTCCCCCATTTTTCTACTCATCCATCCATAAACTAGACAAAGGGGAGTGTGGTCCATATGGCTTTCCCAATCACATTGTCACCCCTCATAAGCTACATTTTTATACAATCGTCTTCAAGATTCATGGGTTCTGGGTCGTAGTTTGATAGTTTCAGGTATTTACTGCTAGCTATTCCAATTCACTAGAACCTAAAAAGGGTTGTCTATATTGTGCATAAGAGTGCCCACCACAGTGACCTCTCGGCTCCTTTCGGAATCTCTCTGCCATTGTAGTTTATTTCATTTCCTTTTACATCCCCCTTTTGGTCAAGAAGATGTTCTCCATCCCACAATGCCAATTTGCCAAGTTGCCAGGAGTCATATTCCAAGTTGCCAGGGAGATTCACTCCCCTGGGTGTCAGATCCCACGTAGGGGGGAGGGCAGTGATTTCACCTGCCAAGTTGGCTTAGCTAGAGAGGGAGGGCCACAGCTGATCACTGTTTTTGATCAGCGACTTCAGATCACTGGGGGGCTGAGTCTGAGGGTGGCTGTGCTGGTTTGAATCTATTATGTCCCACACAAAAGCCATGTTCTTTTAATCCAATCTGTGGGTGCAGACTTAGTATGGGTGGGATCTTTTCAAAGCCATTTTGAAACCAGAACCCGAGAGCAAAGGATCAGCAGACGCCAGCCACATGCCTTCCCAGCTAACAGAGGCGTTCTGGATGCCATCAGCCTTTTTTCAGTGAAGGTATCCTCTTGTTGATGCCTTAGTTTGGGCACTTTTATGGCCTTAGAACTGTAAATTTGTAACCTATTAAATCCCCTTTGTAAAAGCCAATCCATTTCTGGTATTTTGTATAAGGGCAGCTTTAGCAAACCAGAACAGTGGCCACTGTTCCAAATACCCGTCAGGCAAAAGTGGCAAAAGAGTCTTAAAGAGGTAGTATTATTCCCATTAGGAATAATTTTCATTTCCCATTAGGGAGCAAAAATAGCTTAGAAAAGTCACAAATAGATGGCTCTAGCCTGCAACAACAACAAACCTGGAATCCCAGAGGAGTGGGAGAACTAGATTCTCAGAGTTATAACAAAATAATACTCAGAATGTCCAGTTCTCAACAACAACAAAAAAATTACAAAACATACAAAGAAACAGGAAAGCATGGCCCATTCACAGGAAAAAAAAAAAATCCCAGAAACCATCCCTGAGGAAGCACATCCCATTGGAACTATTAGTCAAAGACTTTAAATCAACCATCTTAAATATGTTCAGTGAGCTAAAGGAAGCCACATACAAAGAGCTAAAGGGAATCACAAATACATCTGAACAAAATAGATGAAAATTATAAAAAGGAACCAAACAGAAATTTTGGAGCTGCAAAGTTCAGTATTTGAAACGAAAAAGCTCATTAGATGGATTCAACAGCAGATTTGAACAGGCTGAAGAATGGATCAATGAATTTGAGAACAATTGAAATTATCCAGTTTGAGGAGCAGAAAGAAAAAAATAATGAGGGAAAATGAACAGAGCCTGAGGGACCTATGGGACACCATACAGTGTGCCAACATATAAATCATTGGAATCCCAGAAGGACAACAGAGAGAAAGGGGCAAAAAAAGTATTTGAAGAAATAATAGCCCCAAACTTCCCAAATCTGATGAAAGATATGAATATATACACCCAGGAAGCTCAACATACATGATAGACCCTAAAAGATCTACATCAAAACATACTGTAGTGAAATTGTTAAAATCCAAAGACAGAGACAGGATTTTGAAAGCAGCAGAAGAGAAGCGACTTGTTAAATACAAGGGCTCTCCAATAAGCTTAACAGGAGATGCCTCATCAGAAACAATGGCAGCCAGAAGACAGTGGAATGGCATATTTTAAAGTCTGTAAAGAAAAAACTGTCAACCAAGAAGCATACATCTGGCAAAATTATCTTTTGAAAATGAAAGATATTAAGAAATCAAGACTTTAGAGATAAAAGCTGAAAGAGTTTGTTAGCAGAAGACCTACCCTATAAGAAATGCTAAAGGGAAACTGTGAGGCTGAAATAAAAGGACACTAGACAGTAACCTGAAGCCATAAGAAGAAAGAAAGAACATTGGTAAAGGTAATTATCTAGATAATATAAAATCCTGTAGTATTGTACTTTTGGTTTGTAATTCCTTTATTCCACCCTATATGACTTAACAGGCAAAATAACATTTGTAAATCTCTGTGTAAAATAACATTTTAAATCTATGTTAATGGGCATATAATGTATAAAGATGTAATCCAAGACAGTAACAATATAAAGGGGGAGGAATGGAGATATATAGGAGTAGGGAATTTTTATACTACTGATATTAGGTTTGTACTAATCAAACTAGGTTGTAATTAGTTTAAGACATTAATTGTAATCACAAAGGTAACCACTAAGAAAATAACTAAAAAATATACAGAAATCAAATTCATAGAGACAGAAAGTAGAATAGTAGTTACCAGGATGGGAGATGGGAGATGGGGAGTCACTGCTAAATTGAGTATGAGTTTTGGTTTGGGATGAAGAAAATGGTCTAGAAATAGTGGTGATAGTTATACAGAATTGTCAATGTACTAAATGTCAAAAAATTATCCACTTAGAATGGTTAAAATTATTTTAATGTTATGTATACTTTACCACAATTAAAAACAAATACATTATTTTTAAAAAATCATTGGAATGGCTTCTGTTTAGCCTTTGATTTTTTTCTTTTAGCAGGAGAAGTTTTTAACTGTGTTGATAATTTGTAAGTATACATTACCATCAACTTTTATTGTCCTTCAAATTCCCAGTTCTTCCCTGGATTTCTCTTCTACCCTAGCCTAGTAGGGGTAGGGAAACCATGCAGAAGCACACCATAATGGCCCAAGTGATAAGCTTCACAGTGTTATTTTTCTCAATTAATGGTTTCACTGACAATTTTACTGCTTTGCTCTAAGCTTTCCTATTCCCTTGTGCATCTGTACAAATGCCTACAATAAGCCTCAACAAAATTGGCCCCTCAGAATACAGACTGCCCTATTTTAAGAACCCCATATCTCTCTTTTCAGAACATAACACTTGAAAATACATTTAAAGTGAAAGTAATAGAGCTTTAAAGAAGAGCTATAAAAGTGATTTATTTATGAGTACATACTTATTCCTCTCCCAGTTGACAGCCATTCTATATTAATTTTCCTTGAGTGTGTACCCTCAGTTATTTTCTAAATCCTTCCTACTAATACAAGTTCTTTATTCCATACTTATTTTCTTCTACTTTGCTCCAAAGACTCTCAAATGTGCTGACAGGGATCCTCTGGGGTACCAAACCACAATCTGGAAAATTTTACTATGAAATGATAATGCTTCTTATCCACAATTTCTGACTTTATTAGACAATTAGCTATTTTTTTAATTAGCAAGAGTTCCTAATTCATTTTTCTGAAAAATTTTTAAATGTCCTCTTAAAATCGTGTTCCACTGGCAGCAAGAAAGCTATTGAAAGCACACCTTCTTAGGTCATTGAAACCTGCACTGCATAAATGAGCAATTTCTGGTAGGGATCCCTCCCCCAAAAGGAATCATGGCGGAAGACAGAACTAATGATAATAATACTCCCTTTATATTATATATTCTTTTATAGTTTTCAAAGAAGTTTCACATACACCATTTCATCCAGTCTTTTTTTTTTTTTTTAAACAGATGTACAAACAGGCTCAGAGAGATTACATAAAGGGCTTCTTCAAGATCACATAGCTGGTCAGTCAGTGTCAGAGACCAGCATTTAAACTACTGCCTGATAATTCTGATTAAAAAAGAAAATTCAATTTTGCAAATAGGATTTGAGATCCAGAGATTTTCATTGATTTTACAGTGGTGAATATTTTATAAGCAATACTTACCAGTGACTGTGCTTTTCTTAGCTTAGATCTGTCCTGTAATTTATTTTGCTTATCATGTGACTTAAGGCTGAAATCTGGGGTCGTTTCATTTCTTTTCCTTCTTCTGTAAAACAAAAAGCATTGGCAAATTAGAAACTGTCATATAAAAATTTTGATGGTTTGCAGAGCTATTGTTTGATTTAGCTTCTATGACTTAAAAGATCATGTTAACTGCAAACAACCCAAATATCCATCAATATAGATATTAAGAAATTTTGAAATATAGACCTGGTTGAATAAACTGGCACATCCACATGATGGAGTACTATGAACTGTAAAAAAGACTTAAGAATATTTCTAAATATGACTATAAAGTGATATCCATGATCTATATAGTACACAAAAGAAAGCTGAAGAAAATGGTATATATTGTGTATTACCATTTATTTCAAAACAAGAGTTATAAAATTTATAGATGTTTGCTTATATTCTTTAAAATGGAAGAAATAAATTATAAAATTTTGAAAAATGGTTACCTATAAGTAGTATTACCATGTGTCCAGATCAAGAACAGGGAACAGTAGAGATGCACAGGGATAGAAGCTAGACTTCTCTAAATATCCATGTTTTATATATTTGACTTTGAAATCACCTATTTTTTTTCTCAAAATTATAAGATAAAATGAAGAAAAAAATCCCTAAAATGTAAAAGCAAAATGAAACAAATGATCTTGTCTATTGAGTTGGTGGCTATTCCAGTTTGCTAATGCTGCTATTATGCAAAATACCAGAAATGGATTGGCTTTTTTTTTTTTATTAAATTCAGTTTTATTGAAATACATTCACACACCATACAATCATCCATGATATACAATCCACTGTCCACAGTATGATAACATAGTTATGCGTTCATCACCACAATCTATCTCTGAACATTTTCCTTACATCAGAAAGAACCAGAACAAGAATAAAAAATAAAAGTGAAAAAAGAACACCCAAATCATCCCCCCATCCCACCCCGTTTGTCCTTTAGTTTTATCCCCATTCCTCCACTCATCCATACACTAGATAAAGGGGGTGTGATCCACAAGGTCTTCACAATCACACTGTCACCCCTTGTAATCTACATTATTATATAATTGTCTTCAGGAGTCCAGACTGCTGGGTTGGAGTTTGGTAG
Organism: Choloepus didactylus; assembly: GCF_015220235.1. Lineage (NCBI taxonomy): Eukaryota > Metazoa > Chordata > Mammalia > Pilosa > Megalonychidae > Choloepus > Choloepus didactylus. The sequence goes on from NC_051326.1 coordinate 33,433,834, forward strand.
TTTCAGGTATTTACTTCTAGCTATTGCAGTACATTAAAACCTAAGAGGTGTTATCTATATAGTGCATAAGAATGTCCACCAGAGTGACCTCTTGACTCCATTTGGAATCTCTCAGCCACTGAAACTATTTCATCTCATTTTGCATCCCCCTTTTGGTCAAGAAGACACTCTCAGTCCCACGATGCCGGGTCCACATTCATCCCCGGAAGTCATACTCTGCGTTGCCAGGGAGATTTACACCCCTGGGAGTCGGGTCCCACGTAGGGGGGAGGGCAGCGAGTTCACCTGTCGAGATGGCTCAGTTAGAGAGAGAGAGGGCCACATCTGAGCAACAAAGAGGTACTCAGGGGGAGACTCCTAGGCACCATTACATACAACTTTAGACTCTCCTTTGTGGTAATGAGCTTCATAAGGGCAAGTCCCATGCTCGAGGGCTCAGCACATCAAACCGCCAGTCCCAATGTTTGTGACAACATCAACACCAGTCCAGGTGAGGATGTCCAACACATCCACACCTTCCCCCAGATCCTCAGGGCTGGAGAGGGGGAAGCTGTAAATATATTTTTTATTATCTGCCCAAATTACTCTGGGTTGTGTCACTATTTCACTCCAGCCTATACTAACCTACTGTATCTCACTTCCTATTCAAAGTTCCATGCAATTGTGGTGTTTGAACAAATCGACTGTAGAGTTGTACAGTTTAGAAAATTTAGATCCTGTACCAAATAGATATCTATTCCCTTGGTCTCATATGAAAGTTGAAGTTTTAAAACACAATCAGTTTCAACCTTTATCCTTTGGCCTGGCTTGCCCTGGTCTTAACCAGACCTGCTTCATTCATATCACTAATTGAAGTCTGGGCTCTTTTTCAGCTTTATTTATTTATTTATTTTTTGACAGTGGCTGTATGCACTAATACTGACATTCATATCTGCCGAGCTCTAGCTCTGAGTTTCAGGTGTCTCAGAGATATGCATTGTTCCAGACACCAATCAGGTATACGCTAGGGGATTAGCATCTCAAAGTTTAGAGATAGGCCTTACAATTCAGGGATAGAGTTAACTGCTGTAAGAGCTTACAATCTAGGGACTATTACAATAATTGTTTCCACGTTAGGCTATGTTCTAAGATTCAATTCTGAGTTTACACATTGTAGTTAGTCCATATTGGTGAGGCATCATCCCTCTCACCATGTTTTCTCCAACACTTTTACTCCTATATATATATTTTCCTACAATTTTATAGAGTTATATTCACATACCATACATTTATCCACAGTGTACAATCAGTTGTTCACGGTATCATCACAAAGTTGTACATTTATCACCACAATCAGCACTTGAACATACTGATTACTACAAGAAAAACTGTTTTTTTTTGTTTTTGTTTTTTTTTTTTAGCAATAAGAAGAAATGATAAAAAGAAAAATAACATGTCATACAATATACTACTAAGGACAGCAAATAACACCACTACCAAGAATCCCATATTACTCCCCTATATCCCCCTCTCATATACAATTAGCATTGGCATATTGCCTTTGTTACATTTAATGGAGGTATATTACAATGTTACTGTTGACCATAGACTCCAGTTTGCTTTGATTATGTTTTTTCCTGAATACCATCCCTTTTTCAAATTTCTACATGGTTGACATTCATTTGCTTTCCCACATGCAAAAACATTTTTATATTTGAATATTTAGTAACAGTCATTGGCCACTCCAGTTTTTGCCACGTTATACAGTCCCAGTCTTTATCATCTATCTTTACCTCTGGTGTCATACATTCTCCTATCCCACCTCTTTCAGCTTTACTCACAGACATCTTTGTTCAATGTACTTACAATACCGTGCTACCATCACACAGTATTATGCTATCTATTTCTGGATCTATGCAATCAATCCTAAACATTCTGTAGTCCTTCAGCATCAAATGGCTGATCTCTGCCCTCTTACTATCTCCTGGTCGCCTGTGTTGTCAGCTTTTAACTCCCAAAGTTTGTTCATTAATGTCTGTTCATATTAGTGAGACCATACAGAATCTGTCCTTTTGTTTCTCGCTAACTTCACTCAACATAATGTCCTCAAGGTTCATCCACGTTATTACATGATCCATGTCTTTGTTCTGTCTTAGAGCTGCATAATATTCCATCATGTGTATATACCACAGTTTGTTTATCCACTCGTCCTTTGATGGACATTTGGGCTGTTTCCATCTCTTGGCAATTGTGAATAATGCTGCAGTAAACATTGGTTTACAAATGTCTGTTTGTGTCTTAAGTTTCAGTTCCTCTGAGTATATACCCAGCAATGGAATAGCTGGGTCATATGGCAAATCTATATTTAGCTTCCTGAGGAACCTCCATACTGTCTTCCAGAGTGGTTGCACCATTCTACATTCCCACCAACAATGTATAAGTGTGCCTCTTTCTCCACATCCTCTCCAGCACTTGTCATTTTCTGTTTTTTGGATAATGGCCATTCTGGTAGGTGTGAGATGATATCTCATTGTGGTTTTGATTTGCATTTCCTTAATAGCCAGTGAAGTTGAGCATTTTTTCATATGCTTTTGAGCCATTTGTATTTCCTCTTCAGAAAAATGTCTGTTCATGTCTTTTGCCCATTTTTTAATTGGATTGTTTGTCTTTCTGTTATTGAGATGCAGGATTCCTTTATATATTTGGGATATTAAACCCTTATCTGATAATGTGGTTTCCAAATATCATCTCCCATTGTGTAGGTTGCCTTTTTACTTTTCTGACAAAGTCCTTTGATGTACCAAAATGTTTAATTTTGAGGAGATCCCATTTGTCTATTTGTTCTTTGGTTGCTCGTGCCTTGGGTGTGAGGTCTAAGAAACCACCTCCTTTCACAAGATCTTTAAGATATTGCCCTACATTTTCCTCTAAGAGTTTTATGGTCTTGGTGCTAATGTTTAGGTCTTTGATCCACTTTGAGTTAATTTTGGTATAAGGTGTGAGATGGACATCCTCTTTCATTCTTTTGGAACTGGATATCCAGTTCTCCAAACACCATTTATTGAACAGTCTGCTCTTTCCCAGTTGCTTCGGCTTCACTGCCTTATCAAAGATCAGTTGTCCATAGATGTAAGGGTCTACTTCTGAACACTCAATTCGATTCCATTGATCAATATATCTGTCCTTATGCCAGTACCATGCTGTTTTGAGCACTGTAGCTTTGTAATATGCTTCAAAGTCAGGTAGTGTGAGACCTCCCACTTCATTTCTCTTTCTCAAGACATTTTTGGCTATTCGGGGCACCTTAACCTTCCAAATAAATTTAGTTATTAGTTTTTCTATTTCTGTAAAGTAAGTTGTTGGGATTTGAATTGGTATTGCATTGAATCTGTAAATCAGTTTAGGTAAAACTGCCATCTTAACTATATTTAGTCTTCCAATCCATGAACATGGTATGTTCTTCCATTTTTTCAGGTCTTGTTCAATTTCTTTTAGCAGTTTCTTATAGTTTTCTATGTAAAGGTCTTTTGTGTCCTTGGTTAAGTTTATTCCTAAATACTTGATTCTTTTGGTTGCTATTGTAAATGGGATTTTTTTCTTGATTTCCTCCTCTTGTTGCACATTACTTGTGTATAGGAATACTGCAGATTTTTGCGTGTTGATCTTGTAGCCTGCTACTTTGCTGTATTCATTGACTAGTTCTAGTAGCTTTGCTGTAGATTTTTCTGGATTTCCTACATATAGAATCATGTCATCTGCAAATAGTGAAAGTCTTACTTCTTCCTCTCCAATCTGGATGCCTTTTATTTCTTCTTCTTGCCTAATTGCTCTAGCTAGAACTTCCAGCACAATGTTGAATAGCAATGGTGATAGTGGGCATCCCTGTCTTGTTCCTGATCTTAGAGGAAAAGCTTTCAGTCTCTCCCCATTGAGTGTGATGTTAGCTGTGGGTTTTTCATATATTGCCTTTATCATATTGAAAAAGTTCCCTTCTATTCCTATCCTTTGAAGTGTTTTCATCAGGAAAGGATGTTGAATTTTGTCAAATGCCTTTTCTGCATCAATCGAGATGATCATGTGGTTCTTCTGCTTTGATTTATTGATGTGGTGTATTACATTAACTGATTTTCTTGTGTTGAACCAGCCTTGCATACCTGGAATAAATCCCACCTGGTCGTGGTGTATAATTCTTTTAATGTGCTGCTGGATTCGATTTGCGAGTATTTTGTTGAGGATTTTTGCGTCTATATTCATTAAAGAAATTGGTCTATAATTTTCTTTTCTTGTAGTATCTTTGCCTGGTTTTGGTATTAGGGTGATGATGGCTTCATAGAAAGAGTTAGGTAGCTTTCCCTCTTCTTCAATTTTTTTGAAGAGATTGAGCAGGATTGGTACTAATTCTTTCTTGAATGCTTGGTAGAATTCACATGTGAAACCATCTGGTCCTGGGCTTTTCCTTTTTCGGAGCTTTTTGATGACTGACTCAATCTCTTTACTTGTGATTGGTTTGTTGAGGTCATCTATTTCTTCTTGAGTTAATGTTGGTCGTTCATGCTTTTCTGGGAAGTTGTCCATTTCATCTAAGTTGTCTAGTTTATTAGCATATAGTTGCTCATAGTATCTTCTCATTATCCCCTTAATTTCTGCAGGGTCAGTAGTTATATTTCCTTTCCCATTTCTGATTGCATTTATTTGCATCTGCTCTCTCTTTTGTTTTTGTTAGCCTAGCCAGTGGTCCATCGATTTTATTGATTTTCTCAAAGAACCAGCTTCTGGTTTTGTTGATTCTCTCTATTGTTTTCCTGTTCTCAATTGCATTTATTTCTGCTCTAATCTTTGTTATTTCTTCCCTTCTGCTTGCTTTGGGGTTAGTTTGCTGTTCTTTCTCTAATTTCTCCAGGTGAGCAGTTAACTCTTCAATTTTTGCTCTCTCTTCTCTTTTAATATAGGCATTTAGGGCAATAAATTTTCTTCTCAGCACCGCCTTTGCTGCATCCCGTAAGTTTTGATAAGTTGTGTTTTCATTGTCATTTGCCTCGAGGTATTTACTAATTTCTCTTGTAATGTCTTCCTTTACCCACTGGTTTTCTAAGAGGGTGTTGTTTAGCCTCCATATGTTTGTGAATTTTATGACCTTCTGCCTTTTATTTATTTCCAACTTCATTCCATTGTGGTCTGAGAAAGTGTTTTGTATAATATCAATATTTTTAAATTTGTTGAGACTTGCTTTGTGACCCAACATGTGGTCTATCCTAGAGAAAGTTCCATGAGCACTTGAGAAAAACGTGTATCCTGCTGTTGTTGGATGTAGTGTTCTATAAATGTCTGTCAAGTCTAGTTCATTTATCATACAATTCAACATCTCTGTTTGTTTAGTGATCCTCTGTCTAGATGTTCTATCCATTGATGAGAGTGGTGTATTGAAGTCTCCAACTATTATTGTAGAGGTATCTATTTCTCCTTTCAGTGATCACAGTGTTTGCCTCATGAATTTTGGGGCATTCTGGTTTGGTGCATAAATATTTATGACTGTTATGTTTTCTTGATGAATTGACCCTTTTATTAATATATAGTGTCCTTCTTTGTCTCTTTTAATTGTTTTGCTTTTGAAGTCTAACTTGTCTGATATTAATATAGCTACTCCCGCTTTTTTCTGGTTGTTGTTTGCATGAAATATCTTTTTCCAACCTTTCACTTTCAGTCTATGTTTGTCCTTGTGTCTAAAGTGAGTTTCTTGTAGACAGCATATAGATGAGTCCTGTTTTTTAATCCATTCTGCCAGTCTGTGTCTTTTTATTGGGGAGTTTAATCCATTCACATTTAGTGTTATTACTGTAAGGGCAGTACTTTCTACTACCATTTTGTTTTTTGGAATTTATATGTCATATCTTATTTTTTCCTCTCCTTTTACCTTTCCTGATAATCTTCATTTCTGCACTCTTCTCCAACTCTCTCTCTCCTGTCTTTTCCTATCAGCCTGTAGCACTCCCTTTAGTATTTCTTGTAGTGCCGGTCTCTTATTCACAAACTCTCTCAGTATCTGTTTGTCTAAAAATGTTTTAATCTCTCCCTCATTTTTGAAGGAAAGTTTTGCTGGATATAGAATTCTTGGTTGGCAGTTTTCCTCTTTCAGTATCTTAAATACATCATGCCACTGTCTTCTTGCCTCCATGGTTTCTGCAGAGAAATCTGTACATAGTCTTATTGACCTTCCCTTGTACGTGATGGATTGCTTTTCTCTTGCTGCTTTCAGAATCCTCTCTTTGTCTTTGACATTGGACAATCTGACCAGTAAGTGTCTTGGAGTAGGTCTATTGGGATCTATTCTATTTGGGGTACGTTGTACTTCTTGAATCTCTAATTTTCTGTCTTTTATAAGAGTTGGGAAATTTTCAGTGAATATGTCTTCCATTACTCTTTCTGCCCCTTTTCCCCTCTCTTCTCCTTCTGGGATACCCATAACACGTATATTTGTGCGTTTCATGTTGTCACTGAGCTCCCTAAGACCCTGCTCACATTTTTCCATTTTTTTCACCATCTGTTCTTTTGTATGTATGAATTTGAATGACCTGTCTTCCAGTTCACTGATCCTTTCTTTTGCCTGTTCAAATCTACTGTTGTGTCCCTCCATTGTGTTTTTCATCTCCTCCATTGTGGCCTTCATTCCCATGAGTTCTGCCATTTGTTTTTTTAAGTTTATGAATTCTTCTTTATGGTCAGCCAGTGTCTTCTTTATATCCTTCAACTCTTTTGCTATATCTTCCTTCATTTTATCAAATTTATTTAGCATTAGTTGCCTCCACTCCTGTGTCTCAGCTGAGCTATTAGTTTGTTCCTTTGGCTGGTCCATGTTTTCGTGTTTCCTGGTATGGCTTGTTATCTTAAGTTGTCTAGGCATCTGATTCTCTTGATTAGTTTATTTTGGAGCTTGTTTTCTGTCTTTTACCTAGTGGTTTTCTTGTTGGTTGGCTTTGTTCTCTGGCCTCTGTTATTCAGTTCAACTTATTCTAGACCTCTAACTTAGGTTCTATTTAGTTGATCAGAATTTTTCCCCTCTTGTTTTTCTGTTTCTTGCTCTGCCTCTATGTAACCTTTTTGTGAGTGGGTCTCCTCAGATATGGTCGACCCTAGTCAGATTTTCACAGTCTAGTGAGGCCCAGGTCTCATTGGGAGGGTATGGAGTTTTCCTGAGAATGAGACCCTCCTATGAGGCCTTTAGAATTGGTGCTTTTCCTCTCCTGTCCAGCAGGTGGCGCTGGCCAGCCCACAGCTCCCCCACCAGTGTAAGGAGGTATGGAGCCTTTAGTTCTCCTGGTGACTCTGATCCTGTCGGGGGCGTGGCTGATTGAAGCTGGAATCTGAATTCCAGCCCCTGGGGTCTGAATTCCCAGAAGGAGGACTGCCAGCTGAGCTGGACCGCCCTCTACTCTCCCAATCCTTAGAATTCCAGTTGTCTCTGAGGGGCACTATTCCCTTCTCCTCTCTCCTCTTTGGGGCCTCTCCAGGTAGATTCCTTGGTCAGCCTGAGTTGCCAATTAAAGACGGGGGTGGAGGCCTTCAGTAGTGAATACGGAATTCAAAGAAACTGTGGGTACTCTGTCTCCCCCAAGCCCAGCCTAGTCCCTCAACCTGGGCTTTCTGATAGAAAATAACCACATATATTACTTTTAGATTTAAAAAAAAAAAAAAAAGTAGAAAAGAAATCAAGAAAAAGAAAAAAGGAAAAAAAAAAAAAAAAAAAAAAGAGTCTCTTTTAAAAGTCTTTCCCCAGCCTGGAAGTTTTGTCAGTGTCAGAATAGAGCATTTAAAGATATGCTTTGGGCTATTGTCTGATAATTACTCTCCAACAGCTTCAGTTCCACCCCTGCCGGGGGCTATTGAAATGCAAAAAGATAAGGGATCAGCGAGAAGCCAGAAGGGACAAAATGTAGGGGAAAAAAAAATGGCTTTTTTGGAGTCCGGGAATGGGTGCCCGCTTTTACGTGCCCCCACTTCTCGGAGCCCAGCCCTTCTTTAGCACCCCAGCTCCCAAAGTTAGTTAATTAATTTGTTAATTAATTCTGCAGTTGAAGTTGGGTTGAGCCTCCCTTCTTGCTGTCAGCAGATTGCTGTTTTTTGTTTTTTTTCCCCCCTCTTTCAGGGAGCCGGCAGCAAGACAGTCTCTGAGGTCTGGGTGGGGAGGGGCGCCAGACCCCTGGTCCAGGGAACTTACAATGTTCGCTGCGATCTCAGCTTTTCCTCCAATTCCAAACTTGTGTCCAATGTGTGACTGGTTACTGGAGACCCCGAAAACACTGTTTCAGATAGTTCTTGGGTAATTGCCAGCTGCTCTAGGGGAGAGACGAAATTCTGCTCCTCACCACTCCGCCATCTTGCCCCGCCTCTCAATGGATTGGCTTTTATAAAGGGGATTTATTCAGCTACAAATTTACTGTTCTAAAGGCCATAAAAGTGTCCAAACTACAGCATCAACAAGAGGATACCTTTACTGAAGGAAGGCTAGTGGCATCTGGAACACCTGTTAGCTGTGAAGGCACGTGGCTGGCATCTGCTGATCCTTTGCTCCTGGGTTCTGGTTTCAAAATGGCTTTCTTCAAAACTGTTCAGAAATCGATTGTGGTGATGAATGTGTAACTATATGATCGTACTGTGAACAGTTGATTGTACACCATGGATGACTGTATGGTATGGGAATATATTTCAGTAAAACTGAATTTAAAAAAAAAAGGCTTTCTTCAAAACGTCTCTGGGCTTTCGTCTTAGCTCCTTGCTCTGAGCTTCTGTACATCTTTGCGTTTTTCTCCCAGGGCATTTCTCTCTAAGTGTCTGGGAATCTTCTCTTTAAGTTTCTCCAGGACAAACTCTGGGCTTCATCTCTTAGCTTAGCATCTCCAAACATTCTTCTGTCCACATCTCCAAGAATCTCTCAGCATCAGCTCCCATGCATCTCTCCAAAAGACTCTCTCATCTGCTCTAGGGGCATTTTGTCCTCCTTGCTCTGCGTGTGAGCTCCATTTAAAGGACTCCAGTGATCTAATTAAGACCCACCCTGAATGGGCAGGGTCCACACCTCCATGGAAATAATTCAATCAGAAATTCCACCCTAATCAACAGATTAATCTGCCCTCAGCAATGAGAGATGTTTTATCCAATCAGTTGAAGGCCTTAATGGGAGAACTGATGATTTCAACAGCTAGAAAGAAGAATTTCTACCTCTGTTTCAGCCAGCCAGCTTCTCCTGGGGAAATCATCAAAATCTTCATCAGAGTTCCCATTCAGACTTGCCAAATCCCACGGTCACATGAGCCAATTCCTATAATAACAATCTCATATTTACATACATGCATATGTATATTTCCTGTTAGTTCTGTTTCTCTGGAGAATCCTGACTAGTATCACCTGTTTTGCAAATAAAGTTTTACTGAAACAGAATCACGCTTTTTTTTTTTGCATATTGTCTATGGCTATTTTTGCACTATAATAGCAGAGTTGAGTAGTTGCAACAAAGACCATATGGTCCGCAAAGCTGAAAATATTTACTCTCTCGCACTTTATAGAAAAACTTTACCTAAAATAATGGATCTAGGTGGTGTTCATCAATGGCCATCAATATCACAAAAAGAGAAACAACCAGAAATTACATCTCCCATGATGGAAATATATAACCTCATTCATTATATATCCAAGCCTCTAGATCTGTCTACCCATATGGCAGGTACAGGAGACAGGGGAACATGCTAAACTGCATGTTAGGGGTACAGTCAGCAAAATCCAGAATGTGAGAGACTCTATAGGATAACTGACCTGATTTCTTTGACAAATAAAGTGCAAGTAAAAAAAAGACAGGGGAAACCTATAGGTTAAAAGGCTTAAGTGCTTTAGTTGGCAGGGTCTGGGGAAGGAAGGAGGGCACCACATCCGGCTGTGAAGGTGGCAAGAAGCCCCTGAAGCAGCTCAAGAAGCAGGCCAAGGAAATGAATGAGGAATATCACGCTTTCAAGCAGAAACAAAAAGAAGAGCAGAAGAAACTTAAGAAGCTAAAGCAAAGCCCATGGGGAAGGGCCTCCTGGCCACCAGCGGAATTAGGGAATCTGGCAAAAAGTAAGCTGCTCCTTGTGCATGAGCCTACGTGACCCTTTATTCCCTTCCTGTTTAAACATCTGGATTCCCTGCTATAACATCTGTTGCCACCTTTGTGGCTAGAATGCTTTGTCTTGGAGCCTATTATACATTTACGAATAAACTTTAGTATAAAAAAAAAGGCTTAAGTGATACGTCAACCAAATGCAACATGTAGATCTTATTTGGAACCTCATTAAACAAACCAACTATTTAAAAAAATCAAAACACTTATGTAACATTCAAGGAAATTTGAAAATTCACATATTTGTTCATATTAAAGAATCATTTAAATCATTTTTAGATGTGATAGTACTGTTACGATATTTAGAAGGAATCTATTTTTTAAGGATGTAAATTGTTATATTTATGAATGAAATAATGTGACATTTGGATTTGTCTTAAAAATAATTCAGGGGAAGGGCAAACTGAATGTGGGAATAAATTAAATAAGACTGATCATGAGTTGAAAACTGTTGATGTCAGATGATGATTACAAAGGGTTCATTTGATTCTTATCTCTACTTTTGTATACATGGATTTTCATCATAAAAAGTTTTATTAGAAAACCCTCTCAAAAATGTTCTATAATTTTCTATGTATATGCCTTACAAGTTTTTTTGTTTGTTTAATTCGCTCCTAAGTATTTTATACATTTTTCCACTATTGGAGATTTCTTTTCTAATTTCATTTTCTAATAGTTTTCCAGAGAATATAAAGATACAATAAAAATGCCATTATTTTTGTATATTAAATTTGCATCCTGTGACCTTACTTAATTCACTTATTCGTTCTAGCAGTTGTTTCGTAGATTCCTGAGAATTTTATATATAAGCAATCATGCCGTCTGCAAATAGAAACCTCTTTACTTCTTCCTTTCTGATCTTTTTCTCTTTTTTTCCTTGCCTCATTGTAATGGCCAGGACTTACGGTACAACATTAATAGACATGTTGAGTGTAGGCATCCTTGCCTTGCTCCAAATCTCAGGAGGAAAGTGTTCAATATTTCACCATTAAGTATAATGTAGGCTGTAGGCTTTTTGTTAAGTGCACTTTAGCAGATTGAAGAAGTTTCTCTGTATTCCTAATTTGCTGCGAGTTTTTTTTTAAATTATAACAAAAGGGAGTTGAATTTTGTCTAATGCTTTTTGCATTTTTTGAAATGATTATATGGTTTTTTTCTCCTTTATTTGGTGAATATGGTGAATTATTTTGATTTTCAAAAGTGAAACCAACCCTGCATTCCTGAAATAAACCACACTTGGTAATGATATATTATCCTTTTTATATGTTCCTGGGTTTGATTTGCTAAATTTTATTGAAGATTTTTGCATTTATTTTCATGCAGTGTATCAGTGTGCAGTATCTTTTCCTGTAATATCTTTGGTTTTGGTATCAGAGTAATAAAATTAGTTGTAAATAAATAAAGAGTAATAAAATGAGTTCGTTTTCTGAAAAATATGTGTCTTTTCTTTACTAGTGAAGCTATTCAGATCTATAGTTTTCTTTGTGGGAAGGTTTTAAACTACGACTCCAATTTATTTAATAGATAAAGGGCTATTTGTGTTATCTATTTCTTTTGGTGTGAGTTTTACTAATTTGTGATTTTCCAGGAATTTATCTATTTCATATAAATTGCTCAGTTTATTGAAAGTTTTTAATAATATCTCTTATTGTCCTTGTAATGTCTATTAGATCTGTAGTGACATTCTCCATTTCCTTCCTGAGAGTGGTGTTACCTCTCTTTTTTTCTTGATTCATCTAGCTAGAAATTTATCAATTTGGTAGAGTCATTCAAAGAACTTCTGGTTTTGAAATTTTGTTTATTATTTGTCTGTTTTGTTTCATTAATTCTGTTCTTTATTATTTCCTTCCTTCTACTTACTTTGGTTTTACTTTACTCTTCTTTCTCTAGCTTCTTGAGATGGATTCTTAGGTCACTGACAAAGACACTAGAAATCTCTTCAGTAGAATCTTTCAAACCTGACATCTTGACAGGGGCAAACAGGGCTGTAGCATAACATCGTAATAGTTCAATAGTCTACTGAAAGAAGTTCTTCTACAGCCCTCTCCAATGATGCAGATTATCTGAATCAGAGTCTTGGGTCTTTGGGATTTCCTCGTGGAGCTCTTTGCACATTATGAGATCTTATATTAAAAAAGAGGGCTGGGATGAATGTAGGGATGGGGTTGCCTTTTCCTAGCTTGAAATGCCCTTTTCCCTCTAAATAATTCAAATAAAAATCAAGGACCACCGGAATTATCCAGGATTAGGCTTTTTTTTTTTTTTTTTAAGTTGTTAAGTCCTCATAAGTTTTAGTACCCAGTTATCTGCTGAATAATGCCTGCCCGTATGAACCAGCATATAGGTGTGAGAAATGCTAAGTTACTAGTCCACAGAGGCACAGTTATACAGGAGGATAACTGAGATCGGAATCCAGGGAATAGAGCCAGAGTTGGAAGTCCAAGGCAGCCAGTTGGTAAATTAAGCCCATGACACCAAGAATGAGTCAGGATGGTAACAGAAAAGCCAAGAGACAGAGCAAAGATATCCTTGAAAGCAAATGATGGTGTCAGTTTCTTGTGTAAATTTCCAGAAATATTTTAAGTATATACAAATAAGTATATATATATTCTTTCTCTCTACCCGTTTTAATGTAAATGGTAGTATTTCTTTTATAACCCATTTTGTACCCTGGGTTTTTTTTACCCTAGATCTTTCTAAATTATCACTGTATTAGGGTGCTCTAGGGGAAAAGAACCAACAGGAGATACCTCTAAATATTATGAAATTTTATAAAAATTGTCTCATGAGACTGTGGCAACCACAAGTCCGAATTCTATAGGGCAGGCTGCAAGCTGGGAACTCTGATGAAGGTTTTCGATGACCAGGAGGAGCTGGCTGGCTGAAGTAGAGATGGAAATTCTCTTCTGACTGCTGAAATCATCCCCTCTCCTTCTAAAGCTTTCAACTGATTGGAAGAGACTTCTCTTACTATTGAAGGCTATATCCTCAGTTGACTGTAGATGTAATCAGCCATAGATGCAATGAACTTACTGATGATTTAAGTCCACAAAATGTCCTCACAGTAACAATCAGGCCAGTGCTAGATGCCAAAACCTGGCCAAATTGAAACATGAACTTAATCATCACAATCACCAAGCTATGTAGATTTCTCTGAAACCATCAGATAATTTAAAATTCAAGAATCAAAATAAGTATTTGATGAGTATCTTCACAATGCTAGTCAGTGGAGCTACAAAGATGAGTAAGACATGGTCTGTGCTCCCAAGGTCAATTCTAGCTTAATCAGGGATACCACTCTCATCTCAGCCAGCTACCTCCAAAGAAACCCCAGTGGTCCTAAAAATCAAATGTAATCTGAACGTCCCCAAGTCATCAAGCCTATTGGATTACCCTTTTCTTTATTAGCCAAATAATAAAACTTTAGAACCCATTCTACAAAGGAAGTGCCTAGTATGTGTCAGGCACTTTTATTATATATATGTATGTATGTGTATATATGTATGTATGTATGTATGTGTATATATATATATATATATATATATATATATATATATATATATATGATTAATCCTCACAATGATTCTATGATTTAGGCATTACTACTACAGTAATTTCACAGATGTGGAAACCAAGACACAAAGATAACCTCTCTGAACTTCTCCAGGCTTATACAGCTAGTAATGGGGGGACGAATTTGAAGCCAAGCAGCATGCCTCTGTGTCTGTGCTCTTTATCACTATCCTACACTGCCTTGATATTAATTTTGTTGAAATATATGCTAAAAACATGGTGGATGTATTATAACATTTTCAAATATTTCAAAATTTGTTAAATTAATTTCTGATTTATCTTTTCTGTGTTTATGTGTGTGCTTGTGTGTTTGCACAAATGAAGAGATACATATTTTCTTATTTCCTCTTTCTATACTACAGGTGGGACACCACAGACACTCTTTTGCACTTCGCTGTTTTCATTTAACAATGTTCCTAGAAAACACTCCATATCAGTTCATAGAGACCTTCCTCATTCATTTTTACAGCTGCTTTGTACTCCATTGTGTATATGTACCAAAGTTTATTCATCTACTCTTATGTATGAGCCTTTAGATTATTTCCAATATTTCAAAGTTATAAACAATGCTGCATTAAATAACCTGGAACGGATGATGTATGTTTGGTATTTTCAAGGTTGATTCCTAGAGTGGGACCGCTGGGTCAACAGGTTAGATATTATCAAATTTCCCTCCAGAAGGTTCATGCCAATTTGCATTTTGACCAGCAATGGATAACAGTGTTTCCCCACAGCCTTAGCAACAAAATATATTGTCAAACTTTAACATTTTTGCCAATCAAATAGTTAAAAAATGTTATCTCAATGTAACTTTATGCAAAAAGAAACACTGGAAAGATAAACCAGAAACTAATGAGATTTTCTACCAGGAATGGGATGGAAAAGATGATGGGCGTAGGAGTAGGGCAGAAGAGAGTGACACTTCTCTGAATATAACTTTTTGTATACTCTTTGAACACTATTCTATAGTTTTAATTTCAGAACCATGTAAGGTAACCACATCGAAAAGGGTATTAAAAAAGAAAAAATAATCCATACAGCTTTGGAACACAGTGTTATGACTATTGTATTAGTTTCCTATCTGCTAAAACAAATACCATACAATGGGTTGGCTTAACGAAAGGAACTTAGGTGGTTTTGAGGATAGGAGAAGTCCAAAATTGAGGTATCAGCAGGGCAATGCCTTCTCCCTGAAGACTGTGACACTATGGAGTTGGCTGCTAGCAATCCTTGGGGTTCCTTGGTTTTTCCATCACATGGCAATGCACACAGAAATGTCTTCTCCTTTATTCTCCAGGTTCCACTGGTTTCTGGTGTCTGGCTGTTTCCCAGGGCCTTTCTCTCTCTCTGTCTGAATTTCATTCCGCTTATAAAAGACTCGAGTAATCCAGATTAAACTCAACCTGATTCAGTTGGGTCACACCTTAACTGAAGTAACATCTTGAAGAGGTTTTATTTACAATGGGTCTGCAACGTAGACCAACACCAAGAACATCCTCCAAACTGGGGTACACAATTCAGTCCACCAAAATCTTCCCTCTGGACCCCTAAAAAACATGTTCTCCACACTTGCAAAATACATTCATTCCAACACACCATCCCTAAAGCCTTAAGGCATTTTAGAACAATGCTAAGTACAAAGCCTCATTAAAATTAGTTATGGGTGTGGTCTGGCCTAGGGCAAAATTCTATTGTCTGAGGACCTGCGAAATCTAGAAAATGACTTATCTGCTTCCAATATACGTAGAGGGACAGGCATAGGATAAATATTCCCATTCTAGAAGGGAAAAATTGGAAGGAAAACAGGGGTCATGGGTCCCAAACAAGTCCAAAAACCAGCAGGGCAAACTCCATTAGCTTTCAAGGTCTGTGAGACATCTGTGGATTAATGTTTTGTCCTCCAGGCCTGATGGGGGGACAGCTCCACCTCTTCCAAGTGTTTTTGCAGTGGCCCTGCTCTCCCTGAACACTGGGTGGTAGGCCGTACCCACTCTGAGCATTGGAATGGTGGCCAGGTTCTCCCCAAATGCTGGGGCACAGAATCCCATCTCTGAACTTTCAGTGGTGGTATTCTCCATGAACAATGGGGAACAAGTACTGCCCCCTCCAGGTGCAGGGGTACATGGTCTGCCCTGTCCACCCATGTGGATGGGCCCACTCTCTTGGCCTGAGGAAATCTCTTTGGTCCATACTTCAGCTTTCATGCCTTGAAGTCATTCTTCCTTTAATTCATCCCTTCTCTGTCCCTTTCAGGCATTGCTTACATTCAAACAAATTTTGCATAAATGTTGTTGGCTTTGAGTGCAGTTCAAGTGGGTCCGAACCATCAGACAATAGAACTTTCCACAAATCCTTCCTGGATAACTGCATTTCCAACCCTGACTTCCACTGAAATGGCTAACTGGATCCACGTTCAGCCATACCCTCTTTAGCGAAGGGCTGTTCCATTAAACCCTCACATGGAGCCCTGTCCTTTGGGGACTCACTTCCTGAAAGCTCCATCCCTGATAGTTCCGCTTCTGGCCTAGTCCCAGAGCACCCCATCTAGATAGGCTGAAAATTTTCAAAATTACCAGCTACTGGTTCCTTTGTACTTAAGAGTTTAATTCTCAGTTTATCCCTTTCCTCTTGCATTTCACTATAAGCTACAAGGAGAAGCCATGCTGCTTCCACTCTTAGCTTGGAAACTACCTCAGCTAAATTTTCGAGTTCACTGCTTTCTGCTTTCAACATGACATTAGAACATAATTTTGCCAAGTTATTTGCCACTTTATAACAAGGATCACCTCTCTCAGTTTACTTCTAAAGCCTTATCAGACGTACCTTTAAAGTCCATATTTCTACCAACAGTCTCTTCAAAGCAATATAGGCTTTTTCTGTCAAGTACCTCACAATTCTTCCAGCCTGTACCCATAAATCAATTACAAAGTTGTTTCTATATTTTTAGGTATTTGTAGTAGTAACAACCCACTTTCCGGTACCAAAAATTGCATTGGTTTTCTAGCTGCTAAAACAAATCCCATACAATGGGTTGACTTAACAACAGGAATTTATGGGCTCACAGTTTTGAGGCTAGGAGAGGTCTCTGAGAACTAGGGTTGGCTGCTGGCAATCCTTGGGGTTCCTTAGCTTTTCCATCATCTTGCAATGCACATGGAGATGTCTTCATCTTTCTCTTCTGGGGTCCACTGATTTCTGGCTTCTGACTGCTCCCCATGGCTTCTTTCTCTGTCTGAATTTCACTCAGTTTATAAAGGGCTCCAGTAATCCAGATTAAAGCCCAACCTGATTCAATTGGGCCCCACCTAAACTGAAATAACATCTTGAAGAGATTTTATTTACAATGGGTCCATATCCATCAGAATGTGGACCAAGACCAAGAACAGGTTTAAACTGGAGTATACAATTCAATCCACCATGCCTATATAAAAGGACCATTAACAAATATTGAATTGACATTAACAGATTCATTTTTACAGTGCTATGAATTAGTAATGCTGAAATTACTTTTTTTGTGTTTTAGGACTGAGCAAATAAGTAAATATATAATAAGTATATATGTAATATAATATATAATGAGTAAATATAACGAGAGCCAGGTTTCCCAGTGTTGGAGAAGGAAGGTACAAATAATGGAAAGAAGAGAGGCTAGAATGAACCCTGTGGGGTTGGACTGGAATTAGAGGTATTAAAATATTGAAAGAAGTTGTACTATTAACTCATTACAGCTACAAACTATAAACAAATCATAATGAACAGGGCAGATTTATTAATAATAGCTAATTCTACTTTTCAATTACTTTTTGCCTCCATGTACTGGAAAGCTTCTGCATTTCACAGAAAGTTCTACTTTCATCTTTTATGTATGATGTGCCAATAAATTGTTTCCCAAAGCAAAGAAGTTAAGAAGGGCACAGAGCTCTTACCCTTGCCAGACCCACTTGATGGGGTCACAGTTGTCTAGGTAATTAAAGCGAATGATATCAGTAGGATGCCTGTCAGAGGAACGCCATGGTGGGAGTTCTTTCTCCCCTGTATTTTTCTTTCTTAAAGAGGACCAAAAAGCTGATGAAAGAGACTGCTTTTCCTCTAGAGAACTGCTTGCAACTGGCTGAACATCAGCAATCACAAAGCCATCTTTTGGAGGAGTCTAGAAGAAGAAAATTAATTATTTTTGTTCCCAAAACACTTTAATAATAACCAAAACATTGAAACAAACCACAGCAGCAGCATTTCATGATCATGATGATTACAGCAGGCATCACCCAATGAATATTTGCTATGCGCCAGGCACTGTATAAGGCAATTTTCATGCATTTTCTCATTTGACCTTCTCAACAACCCTATTAGCTAATCATTACTATTCCTAGTTTACAGAAGAGGAAAAGGAAGAGAGGAGAAATTAATTAACTTGCTCACTACCTCAGAAGTATTAAGTCACAGAGTCAGAATTTGAATCCAGGACTGGCTTGTCAGCTCCTGCAATGAACCTTTCTGTCTGCCATTCATCGTACAGTTTGTTACAACTGCTGTTAATGACTCATAAAATTGTATGCATTCCAAAGCAAAGGTACTCCAACCCTAATTACCTATAACACATAGATATAATTTCGAGTTAGATAGGAGTAGACTATAGATTTTATCAATTATCAAAACTTCAACTACTCCTAAAAAATACTTTTGCTTTTATTTTCAAAAATTGAAAGCCTATTTTTGTGCATGTGAAGTTCATAAAGTTTGTATGTGGTTGTAGCCTAAGCGGACAGGAGTATTGGTATGCTGAGAAGCCATTAAGGGCTTAATTTTTGTTCTTTGAGAGATTAAGGAAGCTTTGCTTGGTAAATTGGTTTGCGTGAATTTTTTCTGAAAATCAAAAAATTTCTGAGTCCCTCCAAACAGAATAGTTAGTTTCTCATCCTTGTTGCAACAACTCTTTGTATATTTCTACTACAGGATAGCACTTTGTACTCAGTGTTGTAATTATTTGTTTTTCTGTCCGTGTCCTGGGCTATTAGACCAGGCTCCCTGAAAGCAGTGTTGGGGTTTTGATATGTCTAGCACCTAGCACATAACAGCATTTAATAAATATTTATTCATCTAACAAATGATGGTAGCCTAGCAGCAGATTAAGAAAATGTTTTGTATGTATATAATTGATAGCTCATTATTAGTCATTACTATTCAATATTTCATGCAGGTCTCATCTAGAATGGCCATTCATTTCATTTTTCTGACCTTATAGTTAATTCTGTCTGTTTTTGCTGGAGGCAGTCTAGTTTAATACTACTGGGGATAAATAATACATGATAATAAAATCCAGCTTCAGTGGGAATCCTCAGGCATAATTGTTAGTAATTTCATATAAGCAAACATCGTTAATTCTGAAAAGTACAAAATGCTTAACACTTGAACAAAATAGGTAATCATGAAATCAATGAAATCAGTGATGACTTTTCTGTATTAAATAAATAAAATTTGGCCAACTCTACCTGAAGTCTTTTTGACAGTTTTTTTTTTCAATTGTGAATAGATGTTGAGTTTTTTGTGCTTTTTTTGGCATATATTGAGTTATCATTCATCCTTTCTCTTTTATTCTATGAATTACATCAACTGATTTTTGAATGTTACACCATCTTTGGTCATCATGTATTCATTATGCTCTACTAGAGTAGTTGCCTATGTTCATCACCATTGGAACAAACTCACAGGGAATTATACAAATTATACAAGTATGTATAGAGCTGACAGTTGATTTTACTAATTTTAGCCAAGTGACTTTATTAAGCTTAGTCTTTCTGACATAGGTCTATTGCTTTAACTGATAAGTATATCATTTGACTTTATTAACCTTAGTCTTCTGATTTAGGTCTATTTCTTCAACAGATAAATTTAAGTTTAATATAATAAAAGTCCCTACAGAAACTTAATATCAAGCAAAGAGGTAGAAATTTTCTTGCAACAGAACTATTAGTCATTTAAAATATACTTATGCATCAGTATTTTGTGGGAAAAGTTTTTGCTAAAAAACAAAACAATAAAGTCAGTTTGATATATAATACTCTAACCACTTTTCATTCTTCAAGTTGGTTAAAAACTTTTCTCTCCTCTGCCCCTAAACAGTCTAAGCTTCAGCTAATGAATTCCACTCCCTGTTCCTAACTGAGAATGAGATGCAAGAAAAGCCTTATAAGAAGTCACAGCCATGGTAATTTTTAAAAGAACTTTTTCCCTCATTGCAGCTTAAAATTTTCTTTTTAAGAGAAATTCTCATACAGCACATCAATTAATGAAATCAGAAAGGCCAGTTTATCATTGAAATTGTAACAATATTAATTATGCACAACTTATCAGTATATTAATGCATATGGATATTACTTTAAGAACACACAATAAAATCTAAAACTAAATTTTGAGCAAGTAAGAAGTTGACTATTTATATTTCAACAGAATTCCTCAATTTTAAAGGATACACTGCAATTTTTCATAGAATATGACCCCTCTCTGGTTTCAAAAATCATTTTAAAAACTTAATTTACCTAATGAAGGTGTCAGGGATTGATTTGGGTGATGAATGTACCACTATGTAATGGTACTGTAAACAATCGAAAGTACGATTTGTTTTGTATGACTGCGTGGTATGTGAATATATCTCAATAAAATGAAGATTAAAAAAAAAAAAAAAGAAGAAGGGAAAGTTAAAAAAAAAAAGAAGAAAAACAAGGAAAAAAAGATGTAGTGCCCCCTTGAGGAGCCTGTGGAGAATGCAGGGGTATTGGCCTACCCCACCTCGATGGTTGCTAACATGACCACAGACACAGGGGACTAGTGGTTTGATGGGTTGAGCCCTCTACCACAGGTTTTACCCTTGGGAAGATGGTTGCTGCAAAGGAGAGGCTAGGCCTCCCTATGGTTGTGCCTAAGAGCCTCCTCCCAAATGCCTCTTTGTTGCTCAGATGTGGCCCTCTCTCTCTGGCTAAGCCAACTTGAAAGGTGAAATCACTGCCCTCCCCCCTACGTGGGATCAGACACCCAGGGAAGTGAATCTCCCTGGCAACGTGGAATATGACTCCCGGGGAGGAATGCAGACCTGGCATCGTGGGACAGAGAACATCTTCTTGACCAAAAGGGGGATGTGAAAGGAAATGAAATAAGCTTCAGTAGCAGAGAGATTCCAAAAGGAGCCGAGAGGTCACTCTGGTGGGCACTCTTACGCACACTTTAGACAACTCTTTTTAGGTTCTAAAGAATTGGGGTAGCTGGTGGTGGATACCTGTAACTATCAAACTACAACCCAGAACCCATGAATCTCGAAGACAGTTGTATAAAAATGTAGCTTATGAGGGGTGACAATGGGATTGGGAAAGCCATAAGGACCACACTCCAGTTTGTCTAGTTTATGGATGGATGAGTAGAAAAATAGGGGAAGGAAACAAACAAACAGACAAAGGTACCCAGTGTTCTTTTTTACTTCAATTGCTCTTTTTCACTCTAATTATTATTCTTGTTATTTTTGTGTGTGTGCTAATGAAGGTGTCAGGGATTGATTTTGGTGATGAATGTACAACTATGTAATGGTACTGTGAACAATCGAAAGTACGATTTGTTTTGTATGACTGCGTGGTATATGAATATATCTCAATAAAATGAAGATAAAAAAAAAACTTAATTTACAAACAAGTTTTCAGACTCATCTATTCTATAAAATGATGCACAACTCTGCAAGTGTATATATAGATCGTGTTGTAAAGAAAAGTCTCACAAAAATTTCCCATAAGTTATCTTATGGGAATTAACTGTGACTATACAAATGAACATAAACATTGGTTATAATGCATGGAAAGACACCAGAAAGAATTATTCTTGTATTATTTATGTATTACGATTATAAGGTAAATGCTCTACAATGCTTAGTTTCTAGCTTGAAAGGAAATTTAATATGCCCATTATGACTTCCCCTGATTATTAATTTACTAGGAAACTTTCCTTATAAATGGTACAAAAAATAAACTTCAGCTCACACGGTGGAATTATAGAAAATTTTAACTAGTAAAGAAAATCTGATGATCCATAAATAACAAATACTGCACATTTTTTACAGAGTCCCAGGGTCAAAATTGTCTGGTGTCCGAGTCAGATATACAGAAATCGAGGAAACTGGGCAGACGGCGATGCTCCACAGTCCTCACTTCCTGGTGTGTTGGCATCAGAAAGAGGACTCTCAACTGACAAGGTAGCTCGAAAAGGGCTATCAAGTTCTCAGAAAAGGTGTTTGAAGTCAGAATATATTTCCTTTGAACTAACCCACTTCTCCAGCTTTGAGTTTGGCAATTTATAACTCCTAACAGCTTTATACTTTAAGTTTGTTGTTGTTTTTTACGTCCTATTTACCTTAGGCTTGGTAACATGAAGTTCTTTCACCATTTGGATATAATGCTTTTTCCATACACCCTGCTCCAAGGGAGTTGGAGAGAAATTGATGTACCAGTTAAACCGTAAACATTTGAGCATCCAGAGCTGATCCAGCTCAGATAAGTTCTTCCAATGCCAGCTCACCTAGAACAATAACAATTAAAAAAAAAATCAACTCGGTTTACATGCCCACTTTCTCTAGGTTTTGAGCTGTCACCCTATAGCTGAGATAAATTTTTGTCCTTTTTCTCCAAATCACAGCTTAAAGTTTCCTCTTACCTAAAGAACTTCCTATCCAAGCAGGCAGATTTTCCTTAAATGTGAATTCAGACTTAGCATCATAGTCAACTAATATTTATTGAGCATCATCATTACAACTTAGGGAAGTAAGTATAAATTATTACTCCCATTTTGTGAATTAGGAAACTGAAGCTCAGATAGAATCTGGAAATTCCTGAAAGTTCCTGAAGTCATATGAAAGTTATACAAAGGTTATATAAATTTAGTTCTGCATATTGTTTATTCTTTTCATGGGACACTTCTCTTTTTACCTCCATCCTTATGCTTTAACTAACTATAAATTTTATAAACAAAATGTAATAACAATCCTATATGCTATGTCTTATCTATCCTCAAAGATTCCATAGAGCATCAAGTATTTGTTACGTACATTCTATTTCCATAGCATTATGGTCAATTCCACACATTCAGCAAATGGTAGAGGTGGCCCTACTATGTGCAGCAGTATTTACAATATAATTTTCCCCAGATTTTGAATAAGTCTTGCTGGAAACTAGGGCAAATTCATATTTAAAATTGAGACTAGGTATTCTATGTCTTAGCTACAAGAGCTGCAAAGATGGAACTTCTTAACTTTCAAAACCAAATTTATAGAATTTCACCCTTGGAAAACCGGCCTCTTTTTCAAGATTAATTAAACAATAATTTTTGAGCACCAAAAAAATAGCTAGAACACTCTAGAATGGCCCTCACTATCTATACAATCCATTTATCTATCTACCCTTCCTTTCTTCCCTCTCTCCGTTCACCTACTGTTTGTTGAGAGCCTACTGTGTTTAGCATTGTACTATGTTCTGCAGGTGAGACATTAATGTGGGAGTGGGGCAAAATTAGAAGAAACATAAGATTTAGGATCTGGCAGAGCCACACAGGCAGGAACAGAAATCATAATTAGTTTATTTAGCCCCCAAATGAAACCATACCTATTTGAATCTCCATATGGTAAATTAACTCAGAATTCAATGGAGAGATGGGTTTGGGGGCACAAGGAGAAACGTCTCTCAATTTTCACTCCTTTTCTCCTTTTCCTTAGGTCTTGTTTTGGCCTGGGTACGTAAGTACAAGTAGTTTCTTTTCTCAAGGTTGATAAGGTTTTTGTTTGTTTTGTTTTTTCTTTGTTTGTGTGGGTGTGTAAGATACAGGGGAATGAGGAGAATTAACAGGTAGACAGGAGCTTTTAAGCCTATAAGATACGCTCCCCCATTTTTTAAACAACTCAAAGCTTATTCTAGTGCAATGACTGTTTACTTGAAATCTAGGTAAAGAACAACTGCCTGTGTCTTCCTCACAGTCAGGAATGGGAATAAAATATAAAGCTGAGATTTTGCAAGACTGAAATATAGTGAATAGAGATGGTACATTTTCATTGTGGGAAACCTGCAAAATTCTGAAATGTCTGATGAAAAACAATACCCATAATCCCATCAACCAGAGATGACTATTATTCACAATTAACAATATAGTGGGGTTCTTTTTCTTCCAGTCTTTTTTCTGGGCATGCACAAAACAAAACTGTGATACTATACCTATAATTTAAAATCTTACTTTCTTCATTTTACATATCATAATCATCTTTGATGTTATCAGTTTTCTTCAAAAACATGTTTTCTAATGGCTGCATAATAATTCATCATATGACTGTATGATACTTTCCTATTAGACTGTTGTGTTCTTTTAAAAATTATTTTATATTTTGAAGAGGTAATACGCATACATTAAGACAAAAGTCAAATAAAACAAATGGACACATAATAAAAACAAAAATAATCTCTCTCCAATCCCTGGATATGTCACTCAGTTCCTCCCCTAGATATAACCACTATAACCAGTTTTTTGTGGGGGTCATTCCAGAAATATTATATTTATACATAAAAAAATACGTATATATTTTTTTTCTCTCCAAAATGGTAGCACAGTTCTGCATCTTGCTTTTTTCACTGATAATTAATATATCTTTGAGATTGTTGTAATTTATTTAGCCAGTCTCCTAATAATGGGCATTCAGGTTGTTAGCAGCCTTTTGATATTACAAACAGTGCTGCAGCGAATATCCTCTTATAGACATAATTTTTGCACATGTTGAAGTATACCAATTGGATGAACTCCAAGAAGTGCAACTACTGGGTCAAAGCAAATTTTTATTTAAAATTTTCATTGTTCTTCATGGCAGTTGCACCAATTTATCTATCAAAAATATATGAAAGTTCTTATTTCCCACATCTTCACCAATACGTAGACTTCTACCATTTAAAAAAAAACTCAGTCAATCTGATTCACGAAAGACGGCATGTCGCAGTATGGCTATGCAGCTTACATGTTTTAGAAACATGAATTTCTTTTCCTGTGAACTATTTATTGATTTCCTTTGTTCACCTTTCTGCTAGTTTGTTGTTTTTTTTTTTTTATATAGATTTATAAAAGATCTTTAAAACAATGAGGAAATTAGCCCTTTGTTTGTAATATGTTTTTTCCCCTGTTTACTCTGACTTCATTTATGGTATTTTTTTCCACAGAGAAATTCTAATTTTTATAAGGTCATAATTTAAAATCTTGCTTTTTTTTATTCTTGCTTATGATAAAAGCAAGATTTTAAATTGTTTATTTTCTTCTAAGGCTTCTGGGAATTGTAGACTACTGCATGTATCCCCTATAAAAAAAGTTTTCTTTAGGCTTCTTGGACCAAAAGTGGGAAGAGAAATTAAACAAAATAAAGTTTCAGTGGCTGAGAGATTTCAAATAGAGTTGAGAGGTCATTCTGGAGGTTATTCTTAAGCATTATATAGATATCCCTTTTTAGTTTTTAGTGTATTGGAATAGCTAAAAGGAAATACCTGAAACTGGTGAACTGTAACCCAAGTAGCCTTGATTAATGAAGATGACTGTGTAACTATATAGCTTATACCACTGTGAAAACCTTATGGCTCACACTCCCTTTATCCAGTGTATGGACAGATGAGTAGAAAAATGGGGACAAAAGTAAATGAATAATAGGAGCGATGGGGGTTATGGGATGTTTTGGGAAGTTATTCTTTTTCTGGTGTGGTAATGAAAATGTTCAAAAATCGATTGTGGTGATGAATGCACAACTATATAAATGGTACTGTGAACATCTGATTGTACACTGTGGATGACTGCATGGTTTGTGAATATATCTCAATAAAATTGAATTAAAAAAAGTTTTCTTTGAGTATTTTAATGGTATCCTTTGGTTTCATATAAATCTTTTATCTTACTGGAATTTTGTTTTCCTCAACAGCTGTCCAGTTGTCCTAACACCATGTATTGAATAATCAACCTTTCTTACTGCATTTTTTTTTTTAATTTTAAAAACTAAAGTTAGCATGTTACATGTAAATGCACAGTAGCAGGTTAATTCCTGGTCTCATTAGACTCTATGAAAAGACTCAACAAAATGACTACCAGTTTTATAGCTTACATAAAGTGTGTAACATTTAACTTCACCTCAATAAATCACGGAATTACTTGGAAGAAAATAATGGCCAACATCTTTTCCGAGGCTTCTGTGATCTTTTCAGCCTCATATTCTTTTGTGAGTATTACATCATTAGCATCTACTCTAAGTTTTCTAGTAATGAATGGCCTGAATATAGGATTTGGAATTTTATTGTATTTGTATACTGTGCAATATAAGACTGTCCTACTGATGAAATATTTCTTAAACGTGTATCTGTCTCCCCTACTAGCAAATACTTTTTGTGGACACTGATGGTATCTTACACTTTTTCCCTGCTTGGGGCTCTAAATACCAAGCTAAATACATAGGAGGTGGAGATTATTTTAAGCTATACAGACTAAACCTTGTAGTACTTGACCATCTCATCTATTTCTTGGTTTTGTGTATATCTGTTTTTGTTTTTTTTTTAAGTTATTCAAGTTTTAAAATTTTCTAAGGCTGTTCTCATAAAATCTTACATATTACTTCTTTGTCTTTACCTGTGCACAGCGACAAAGACTTCGGGGGTCCAGGAAAGAAAATATGTATAAGGATAACACCCTTGGAAGCTTGGTGGTAAAATCCAGGGCATCTGCTGGAATTTTTTCCTGAAGTTGTCTACAGTAGAACTTTTTCTGGGACAAGGAGCAGCGTTCTAACAGGCCTGTCAGGATTCTTTTCCTTTGAGAGTCTGTCCATTTGTCAAACTGGAGGGAAAGAAAAAGCTCCAGGTTTAGTCTGACACTAGAAATTCATTAGGAGGAAGAGATAAGAATGGCATAGAAAGTGACTTATTTATTTCGAATTAATTTAATTTTAATGAATATCTCATATTTCTTTCCCTAACTACTAAATTTTATGTTTTGCCACCTATCTACCCTTCCTCACATTTATAGTTGTGAGCATACTCAAAGACTCAGTATGTCCCCAAGTACATCTGACCTCAGAACTGGCAGTTACATAAGAATAATAAGTTGGCACCTAGCTTTGTTCATAGGCTGAGAAAACATGTACTTATGAAATACAACTTCAAGCAGCTCCCCACTTCCCCAAATGATTTCTACATTAGCTCATCAGTGCTTAAAACTCCAGTACCAGATCAAAGCCTGCCATTCATCATTGAAGATAAGGTATAAAATGCAAATATCCCTGAGAAAGGGAGTATAATGAGTTAAATCCCTACCAACATGCAAATGAGTGATATAAGTAGAGAGGAAGTGTTAATAAAGGAGAAACAGCAGGAGGACCCGGAGAAGAGTGCCAGAGAGAGGATATAAATGCCAAAATAATCTGGGGCATGCCAAACAAAAGCTTTGGCTACTTCACAATTTTCCCCAGATATTCTCCCAAACCAGTCCAAGAACAGTGATTGACCAAAGATAGAACTTGGGGACAGGCCAAAAACCAAAAGAAAGGCCCTTAAGGAAACACCCAACAGTTGAATGAGCAGCTTTGCCAGAAGTCTAAATCTCTTTTCTTCACTAGCCCATTAGGTAAGAGAAAATAGGGAAGTATGTGCTAGTTTCATTTTTGTATATTATTGCATTCATATATAAAGATTTAATACAGTTATCACATGGTAATCAGAATTTTATAATGAACTTGAGTTATAATCATAAAATGCACTGACTACCTGAAAAAGCATATAAAGCAAAAATTTATTCTTAAAAGCCTTATGAAAAGTCAACTTCATTATAATATGATGCATTTTTAAAATTAGTAGGAATACTTCTTTGACTAAAACTCTTCACTATTATAGATCTATTCAATGACCCAAGAATCTCACTTTGGAGCCATAACTCAAGAAAAAAAAGGACCCTAAAATGAAAAAAAGCAAACAACTTAACTTACAATACCACAGGAATAAAATTTATTAATGTGTACATGTTATTCTGATATCTCCCACCCCCGCTTCTTTACAATCCATATTTCCAACTCCCACAAAAGGAGACTTACTTTCCCAGCTCTTTTGGGATGCATTATTAGGAGAATGAGTAGAGGGGTAAAGAAAGGCCAGAGAGGCTAGAGCCAGGGAAAGGACCAGGCCAAAGAAAGTGAATTGATCTGTATAGTAAAGAGCCACAGAGAAGGAGTGAGGAGATAGGAGAAAAGCTGGATACCTTTGGCTGGATGCAGAGTTTTGGAATTCAGAGTTTGATTGTCTCCATAGTAGTGACAGGGGAATTAAGGAAGAGGATTTGAGAAGTATTGTTATGGGTTTTAAACTGGGATCCTCTGTGATGTTTGTTTGAGGGACAAAATGAAGTTGGAATTCATATTTCATACTTTGAGACAGTGCTAGCTGACTCTGTGAGACTAATCTGCATAGGGATCCAGGATGATTATATTACAAAAAGATTTTCATGCAATATTATCATCACTGTAAGAGATGAAAAATAATCCAAAATGCCTGATAGTAGGGGATCAGCTAAGCTAACTGTAATATTTCAACATGATAAAAAGTATGGCAGTATGGATAGATGATGGGTTTGGAAGTGAGGCAAGCCTGAATATAAATCTCAGCTCTACTACTAACAACCTCTCTGACTCAATTTCCTCAATTATAAGGTAAGAATAATTATATTTACACTGCAGAGTTGTTTGTGAGGATAGTAAAATTCTTAATGGCATGGCATGACTCAACGTAGACATGGCATTATTATAAAATACCACAGTGATGTTAAAAATAGTATGTTGGTTAAATCAATATGAAAAAGAAGATATACTCAAAAAATGAAATTAAAAAACATGACATTACCATGTTTGTACATTGGCAAGGATGGAAAGTACATTTAGAATGACTAAGGATATCTCATTTACTTTTCTTGGTGCTTCCCCAAAGAGAATGGGCTCAGATTACAGAATGAGAGATTTTAAATGAATATAAAAGAACTTTAGGATTATACAGTACTGAAGACATCCATAAAGAAAAACGTTAAAGCATTTCCTCTAGAGATTAAAAAGACAATTAAATTGGTTCCTCATTTATTTTCCTAATTACAACGGTCAGAAATAATTTATATTTGGCTATGAGAGGTGCTTTTTTTTGCCTCAAGGGATTTTCCTGTGTGATTGTGTTTGCTTAAATTAATAGAAAACTAATTTGCATTCCTAAGATGGGTATGACTAAGAAGAATGTGTAACAGTAGGGGGGAATCCCTTTGGAATTTAAAAGATGCTAGGAATAATCTAAAAAGTAGATAATTCATGGAAGAGTTAACAGAACAGGAATATGATAATCTACATTTTTTGCATCAGTTCTCACATAAAAATACTAATAACATGTTATCAAGGATGCCAATATTTGAGATTGGAAAAAGGTTAGGACCATTATTCTCCTATCCCCCTATCAATTATGGTGTAATATAATTAGTTCCTGAAAGATGCCTTTTTTTAGGCCTTTCTTGACTCAATATATTTGTGAAAATCCTATTTTCACAGTAGTTTTTACAGTGATTCTTGCTGCAGTTTCAGGAAGTGAGGATGGTCTCTGGAGCTATCAGGTTCCACTCCCACCTCACAATGATTGCCAAGGAAAAGGCAATGGGGAGTGGGGGAGTGAGAGGAAGGGGGAGGTCGTTATTTTTTGATTACTGGTTCTATTATTTTAATCTGGTTGAGTTTCAGAGTCCTATTATCAAAAATTCAATTTCACAATTAGAATATAAATACAGTCTGTTAAAAAAGTTTCAAATAGGTACACAATAGAATTAAATATAAAAATACTCTTTAAGTACTCCTCCCCATCAAATCTTACTCCATTCCCCAGAGATGACCACAATTCGCAGTTTGAGTTTCATGTATTTCTATGCATTGACATGTACATATATCTGAATAAATTAGAGTGTACCTATACCATTAAATACTATGCACCATTAAATACTATATACTATATTGAATGCTATAAAAACACATAAAATATTAGTGTATGTCCTGATATGTAATAAATTCCACAGCATGCTGTTTTCTCATTCATTCATGGTAGGAAAGATATACCATGATTTATTTACTCAATTTACTACTCATAACATTTAGATTCTTTCCAATACAAAAATAAATGCTGCAGTTCAGGTCCTTATACATGCTTTTTCATAATCCATGTAATTATTTCTCTAGATAGATACATAGAAGTAGAATTGTAGGTTCAAAGGGTATGTGCATTTTCAATTTCAATGGATTCTGTCAAATTGTCTTTAAAAAGTCTTTAACCATTTTATATTCCTTCCAATTATGTTTAAGGGTATTCCCTCCCCACCAATCTTGACTGACATCGGATGTTAATCTATCTCTTCAATGCTTGCCACACAAACAAAGGGTGGGGAGGATCTCATTGTTTTAATTTGCATTTCTCTGATTTTAGTAAAGTAGAGAATATTTTATATTCTTATTGATTATTTACATGTTTTTTGTTTATTTCTCATTCTCTTATTAGCCCATTTTTCTGTAGGGGTATTTTTATTTTTTTTATTGATTTGTATATCCTGGATATTAATCCTTTATCTATCATGCAATTTGCAAAATATTTTTCCCTGTTACCCTTTCAAATTTTACCTTTGATTACGGTTGTTTCCTGCAAGTTAAAAAGATGTCACCTATTTTATTTATTTTTTTTATAATGCTATTAATATGTCTGTTAACAACATGGAAGAGGCTGAAAGAAAGTTTGAGATGCTTTCTTTTAAACTAAAATACTTCCCCTGCCAGTGTTTTCTATTGATTTGGGAAGCAATTGCCTTTTCTAATAGGGCTGGAAGGGCAGAGAGGATTTGAGAGAAAAGGGGTTAAGTAGTAGCATAGAATAGGGAAGTAGAAGAGCTTTTCAGTTTCTCTTAATTATTTTGTGTTCTACTATAAAGAACATCAGACAGAACCACATACAAATGTATGAACAAAAATGACATGCTATGGTCAAATATAAAATACTTTTGGATTGTCTATCATTGAATAAGTTTCACATTACGTTTTACCTCTTACTGTCCAGATACTTAAAAATAATGACTAACACTAGATTAAGTCTTAAAACCAATACTCGATCCCTAGATAGAAAATTCCAAGTAATGCTAAGTACAAAATTTGGTATCCTTATATCTCCTTTCTGAAAAATGCACTTATGTTATCAATTTCTTTTGTCCATGAAACAAACAAAAAAAAATCTAAAAACTAAAATGGATGAGAGACACACCTATCAGAATGACTAAAATCCCAAACACTGACACCAAATACTGATGAGGATATGGAGCAACAGGAACTTGCACTCATTGCTGGTGGGAATGCAATATGGTACTGGCACTTAGGAATACAGTTCAGCAGTTTCTCATAAAGCTAAACATAGGCTTATTATATGATACAGAAATTTGTTCCTAGGTGTTTATTCAAATCAACTGCAAACTTATGTCCACATAATAACCTGCAGTAAATGCTTATGGTAGTTTTATTCAGAATTTCCGAAATCAGAAGCAACCAAAATGTCCTTTAATAAGTGAATGGATAAACCAACTGTGGTACATCCATACAATGGAGTCTCATTCAGTGATAAAAAGAAATGGGTTATCAAGTCACAACAAGATGTGGAGAAACCTTAAATGCATATTGCTAAGTGAAAGAAGCTGGTCTGAAAAGGTTACATACTATATGATTACAACTATACAACATTCTGGAAAAGACAAAACCATAGAGACAGTAAAGGACCAGTGGTTGCTTGAGTTTCAGGGGGAGGGGAGGGAAAGGACATTTTTAGGGCAGTGAAACTGTTCTGTATGATATTGTAATGGTGGATACATGACACTGTGTATCTGTCAAAACCCACAGAACAGTACAACACAAAGAGTGAACTCTAATGCAAACTATGGGCTTTAGTTTATAATAATATGCCAATATTGGTTCATCAGTTATAACAAATGTACCACATTAATGCAGGATGTCAATAATAGGGGAAACTGTGGGGGTGGGGAGAGGGTGTATATGGGAACTCTGTAGTTTCTGCATAATTGTTAGGTAAATCTAAAACTGTTCTAAAAAAAAATAAAGTCTATTAAAAATGGTAAAGATAAATAAATAGTGGTTTTCACAACCAAGACACTCCAATTAAAAATGGGCAAAGGACTTTGTTATGGATAAAATCATGTCCTCCATAAACACATATTTAAATCCTAATGTCTCGTCCTGTGGAAGTGAACCCATTTGCAAACAGGATCTTTGAAGATGCTATTGGTTAAAGTCAGGCCAAACTAAATCAGTGTGGGCCTTGATCAAATATGACTGGATGCCATATAAGTAGAGAAAATATGGGCAAAGTATCCTACTATGGGAGACAAACTGGGAGAGAGATGGCCATAAGTCAGAGGGAGAGATTGAGTTATGGGTTGCCAGCAAGCTACCACCAGAATGCTACAGACTTCAGAGAAAGTATGATCCTGCCAACACCTCGATTTTGGACTTCTAGTCTCCAAAACTGTGAGATAATAAGATCCTGTTGTTTAAGCCAGCTGGTCTGTGGTATTTGTTAGAGCAGCTTGGTAAACTAAGACAGACTTGAAAAGACATTCCTCCAAGGAAGATATACAATATGCACATGAAAAGATGCTCAACATTATTAATTACAAGGGAAATGCAAATCAAAACAGCAATGAGATCCAGTTCACACCCAGCAGGATGACTATTATAAATAAATTTTTTTAAAAAGAAAATAAAACTGTTGGTAAGGATGCGCAGAAATTTGAACTCTTGTATCTTTGCTGGTTGGAAAGTAAAATGGTACAGCTGCTAAGGAAAATAGTTTGGTGGTTCCTTAAAAAGTTAAATACAGAATCCCATATGATGCAGAAATTTCAATCCTAAGTAAATAAGCGAAAGAATTTAAACAGAGATTCAAACTATATTTGCATATCAATGTTCATAGCAGCATTATTCATAATAGCCAAAAAAGTAGAAACAACCCAAGTGCCCGTCACTAGATGAATGGATAAACAAAATGTGATATATAAATACCATAGAAAAGTATTCATCCACAAAAAGGAATGAAGTTCTGACACGTGCTACAACATGGATGAACCTTGAAAACATTAACCCAGACACAAAAAGACAAATATTGTATGATTCCACTTATATAAAATATCTAGAATTGGCAAATTCACACAAAGAGAAAGTAGATTAGAGATTATGAGGGGCTGGGGGGAAGGGCAATGGGGAGTTAATGTTTAATGGGTACAGAGTTTCTGTTTGGGGTGATGAAAAAGTTTTGGAAATAAACAGTGGTAATGGTTGCACAACATTGTGAAAATAATTAATGCCACTGATTATACATTTAAAAAATGGTTAACATGGCAAGTTTTAGTTATATATATTTTACAATAAAGATTAAAAATGCAATAAATTTTAAAAATTAAAGAAAAAACAAATCAAGAACAAAAAACTAAAATAGGGAGGAAAACATAAATGAAGATAAATTGGAAATATCCCCCTTCAAACTAATTCATGTGATTTTTTGCAGAAGTATATTGACCACTATTGATCTGGAAAATTTGAGGAATAAGTTTCTGGTTGGGCAAAAGAAAAAAAACAAATAGGTACAATTTATTTAAGAAATAATTAGTAAATGCCTAGCAAGCATCAAGCAATTTACAATGCAGAGCATGCTAGAAACCATCCCTATTCCCTTTGGTTTAGTCTACTGGAGAAGACAGGTAATTTGTGATCTTTGTAAATATATGCTTTATTAGTTGTGGTAAAATAAAAGAATAAAGACATTTTTAAAAGTTTGAAGACCTTAAATTTTATCCAGGGTGATATTAAAAATATTTAACAACTGGCAATGCAACCAACAGACCAAAACAGAGGCTACTTAGCCATATCAATGAATACTGGCTGAACATTAACCCTGGTGACATCAATTTAGGAATTTTTGTTAATGTCACATGGAATGACAGTACAAAAATAGTAATTCTAAACAAGTCCTTTATAAGTTGTTGGTAACATATGTAAAGTTAGTTTCAAAATGTAAACAGAAGAATAAGAAAAAAGCAACTAGATTTGAAATTTGGGGTATTTTTCATTTCTTAATTTTTAGTTGTACTAATTTGTTTTGTAAAATTTTGTTATTATTTTAAATAGGTAATATATTCACATGATTAAAAACTCAAAAGATCCAAAAGGCTATTAAGTGAAAAGAGCCTCTTCCACCATGTCCCAGACATAGTTCTCCTCCCAGGATGAAACCCTTGTTTTCTTGGGTATCCTTCCTGAGATAATATGTACATGATTTTTATTTTTATTATGTACATAATTACTCAATTAAGTATCAATTAAGTAAGTAAGTATCCTTAGATCCGAACTTGTAGACCAATGGAGAAAAGATTTGGTGAACAACTAAGGCAAACAAGAATAGTAAGAAATAGCCTATTATGTTAGTTTCAGGAAAATGAGTTTTACTAACTGACAGGAAAGGGCATTTTGTCTCCTTTTATATTTCAGGGAAAACGTGCTTCTTTAAAGAAGGCTTTGGCTTTACACTTCAAAGAAGGAGTATATCAAGCTCAATACTTACATTAAGAGTCAGAGAAATCCAAGTATAGGTATTTTTAAAAGGAATCCTAGTTTATTTTTCAAAATTGAGATATAATTCACAAGCCATAAACTTCAGCATTTTAAAGTGTACAATTCAGTGGTTGTAAGTAAAGGCATACCTCGGAGATACAGGGGGTTTGGTTCTAGACCATGGCAAGAAAGCAAACGTCGCAAAAAAGCAAGTCACATGAATTTTTGGGTTTTGCAGGGCATATAAAGTTATGTTTACACTATACCGTAGCCTATTAAGCGTGCAATAGCATTCATTAAGTCTTAAAAAACAAATGCATACCTTCATTAAAAATACTCTATTAGTAAAAAATGCTAACCTCCATCTGAGCCTTCAGGAAGTCGCAATCTTTTTGCAGGTAGAGGGTCTTGCTTCCATGTTGACGGCTGCTGAAGATTGGTGTGGCTGTGGCAATTTCTTAAAATGAGACCACAGTGAAGTCTGCCACATCTATGAGCCCTTCCTTTCACGAAAGGTTTCTCTGTAGCATGTGATGCTGTTTGATAGCATTTTACCCACAGTAGAACTTCTTTCAAAATTGGAATCAATCTTCTCAAACCCTGCTGCTTTATCAACTTAAGTTTATGTAATATTCTAAATCCTTTGTTGTCATTTCAACGTTTACAACATCTTCACCAGGAGTAGATTCTATCTCGAGAAATCACTTTCTTTGCTCATCCATAAGAAGCAACTCCTCATCTGTTCAAGTTTTATCATAAGATTGCAGCAATTCAGTAACCTCTTCAGGCTCCACTTCTAATTCTAGTTCTCTCGCTATTTCCACACATCTGCAGTTACCTCCTCCATTAGAACAATCACTATCTATAACAGCTAGAGCATTATGAAATGTACTTCTTCAATAATATGATTTGAAAGTCAAAATGACTTCTTGATCCATGGACTGCAGAATGGATGTTGTATTAGCAGGCATGAAAACAACATGAATCTTGCTGTAAATCTCCACTGGAGCTCTTGGGTGACCAGATACATTGTCAGTGAGCAGTAATATTTTGAAAGGAATGTTTTTTTTCTGAGCAGCAGGCCTCAACAGTGGGCTTAGAATATTCAGGAAAGCATATCATAAACAAATGTGCTCACAACCAGGCTTTGCTTTTCCCATTTCTAGGCACAGGCACAGTAGATTTAGCATAACTCCTAAGGGCCCTAGGATTTTCAGAATGTTAAATAAGCATTGGCTTCAAATTAAAGTCACCAGCTGCATTAGCCTCTAAAAAGAGAGTCAGCTTGTCCTTTGAAGCTTTGAAGCCAAGCATTGACTTCTCTCTATGAAAGTCCTAGATGGCATCTTCTTCCAATAGAAGGCTATTTTGTCTACATTGAAAATCAATTGTTTAGTGTAGCCAGCTTCAACAATTATCTTAGCTTGATCTGGATAACTTGGGGCAGTTTCTCCATCAGCACGTGCTGCTTCACCTTCCACTTTTATGTTATGGTGACAGCTTCTTTCCTTAAACCTCATGAACCAAACTCCATTAGATTAGCTTCAAACTTTTTCTTCGGTAGTTTTCTTACCTCTGCCTTCATAGAATTGAAGAGAGTTAAGGCCTTGCTCTGGATTAGGCTTTTGTTTAAGGGAATGCTGTGGCTGGTTTGATCTTCCATCCAGACCACTCAAACTTTCTCTTTATCAGCAATAAGGCTGTTTTGCTTTCCTATAATTCAGGTGTTCACTAGAGTATTACTTTTAATTTCCTTCAAGAACTTTTTTTTACATTCACAACTTGGCTAACTGTTTAGCAAGAGAGGCCTGGCTTTTGGCCTATCTTGGTTTTAGACATGCCTCCCTCACTAAGCTTAATCATTTGTAGCTTTTGATTTAAAGTGAGGGATGTGCTACTCTTCCTTTCATCTGAACACTTAAGGTCATTTTAAGGTTATTCACTAGCCTCATTTCAATATTGTTGCATTTCAGGGAATAGAGAGGCCCAAGGAGAAGTAGAGAAATGAGGAAACATCAGTCAATGGAGCAGTCAGAACACAAAAAACATTTATTGATTAAGTTTGCCATCTTTTAGGAGCGTGGTTCGTGGTACTTCAAAACAATTACAATAGCAACATCAAAGATCACTGATCACAGATCATCACGACATAATAATAATGCAAAAATAGGAAATACAGCAAGAACTACCAAAACGTGACACAGAAACTTGAAGTGAGCAATGCTGTTTGAAAAATGGCCCTGACAGACTTGCTCAACGCACAGTTGCCACAAACCTTCAATTTGTTAAAAAAACACAATAGCTGTCAAGTGTAATAAAGCAAAGTGTAATAAAACCTGGTATGCCTATATATTAACAAGGTTGTGCACCCATCACCACTATCTAATTCCAGAACATTTTCATCACTCCAAAAAGAAACCCAAACCTGTTATAGTCACTCCTCATGCTCCCCTCCTCCCAGCCTCTGGCAACTGTTAATTTACTTTCTGTCTTTATGGATTTGCCTTTTCTGGACATTTTAAATAAACAGAATCACATAATATGTGGCCTTTGTGTCTGGCTTCTTTTGCTTAGCATAATGTTCTCAAGGTTTATCCATGCAGTAGATTGTATTGATACTTCATTCCTTTTCATGGCTGAATAGTATTCCATTGTATGGCTATATCCCGTTTTGTTTATCCTTTCATTTGATGATGGGCATTTGGGTTGTTTACACTTTTTGACTATTGTGCAGAACGTTGTTATGAACATCTGTGTACAAGTTTTTCTCTATACATATATTTTCAAGTTTCTTCAGTAGTTGGAAATATTTAGGCAAGTCTATAAGGAATTTGAGGAGTTAATTAGCATTGACCAGAGATAGATACTTTGATCATCATCCAGGGATGGACAGTGACTATTGAGACTTTGTGTCTCCCCATTTTGAAGAACAGGTGATAAAGTCTTGGGTGAAAGTCTTTGTTTGTAGGAAAGATAGCTGTTATCTTTTTAGGTAAAACCTTAAAGTTTTTGTACTTTAAGTATGTATATTTTGTACTTGAAGTATGTGTACAAGAATGTATATGGGTGTTGAGAAGCCACATGAATGGGCTGTGATGGTTATCAAGGTACTGCCTTTCAGATGCAACTCATTTTCTCTACTTTACTTTATAAAGTATAGAAGGCTGTATAGAAGGCTGGGACTCTGCTAACCATATTTCTCCTTTGACAGCTGGTTCCCTGTTAAATGCTACCAATAGGGAGGAGGGCATTAAAGTGAAATTGAGGTAGAAGGGACTAATTCTTTCTGTTTGCTTTCTGTTCCTGTCAGTGTCAGGTCTTCACCCTGGCAGTAACAGTTCATTCATTTTCTAGGTTTTCTCCATACTCCCAGAACCATTGTGCTTCTTCAGATATACCAAAATCAGCTAATTGGTTGGCCGTGATGTCATCTATGTTACTATACAGAGGACCCTACAGGATCAGGCCCCAGCAACATGGGTCTTTCCTCTGAGCTCCTGAGGTACCAGTAAACTGCAGTACTCTGTGTCCCTTTTTTATGTTTTCTGTTTTCCAATGCCTGTTTAACCAATTCCTTTTATTAAATTATGGCTGTTAAAATAACTGGTATGTTTTCTGTTTGCCTGACTGAACCCTAACTTATACACACAGAAAGTATCAATCACACCTCTCAGGAAATAAGCAATTACTACCTTAAGTCAAAGTTAAAACCTCTGGTCTCTATGATAACATCATACAGAAATAGGAATATTTTAAATAGTTACCCATTTTCCAAGCAGAGCTCTTCTTTCTTCAAATACCTACAAAAATAAAAAAAAGAGGGTGATTTCATATATCATTGTTCAAAATACCTATTATAAGAAAGGCATCATTAAAATATCTATGAGTAAATATTCAGTCTTTTCATTGTGTCAACTGAGTATAAAGAGACAGATTTCATTCCTACGAATCTATTTTATTTATTTTTAACCTGGGCAAGGTTTCTTTTTCTCACTTTCTCCATTTAGTCAAATACATATTAAAGAATAATTAATAATATTTTAAAGACAAGAAATAAAAAATGGAATTGTAAAGAGAAATCAATTTTAAAATTTGAAAGAAGATGAAAAAACTAACAAAGAGGAAATAGGAAAATGGAGATCCCTCCCCTCAAATTTCAATATCAATGATATGAAATGTATGAAGATTATGAATGAGCAGCTCCATCTTTTTAAATACAGTATTTCACTGTGTATCCATATCAGTGTATCCATATGTATGTATATGTTTTAGGATTAGAAATTTGTTTATGTATACCTCTGGACTTACAATTGAGTATTTATCTGTATAGGTTTATTATTATATACAATTTGGATGGAAACCATGTCTTATTTCTTTGAATCCCCAGTTTAGAGTGCTGTGAATAGCATATTACAGGTACTCATGTTTGCTGAACTGAATTGCATGTGGTTGTGAGAACGACTATCCTTATGGGATGTATCATTATAATGTGAACATATTTATATATTGGCATATAGGTGTTTTTTGAGCATCAGTGCATATGTGTATTTGAGGGAGTGAGGAAGGGAAAATTGAAGTGAGTATGTCTGGCAGAGGAGGGGGTTATGGAGAGAGGAAATAAGAAAGAGTAATGAACATATGTGAACGTCTCTCTCGCTCGACGCATACACCCTCTGTCAGTTTTCAAAATTAGAATCTGTGTTTTTCCCTTCCTCTTGGCAATATCTAAATTCTCTAGCATTGTAAGAATGTTCCTAACTTAGAGAGGTAGCTTAGTCCTATTTCTTCCCTTTTTGTGGAGGAGGATGGGGAGCTGGCTTCATGCTTTAACAAATTATACTTTTCTTCCTTTTTTTATACTTGCAATCTCTTGTTTCAAAGGGCATACAAAATGGAGACTGAAATAGTTGGTTCAATAACCACCTCTGGGCCAGTGAAATATAAGTTTTTTTCCTGTGTGGGGAATTTCATACATCATAGGTAGACACTTTTTGCACATTAGAGAAGAAGAAAAAGAATACCCTCTTCCCCATTTGCAATTAACTAACACCGGGGCTATAGGTCACACAAACAATGACAACAGATAAATTCAGAATTTATAGATGAAAACAGAAGAGAATCTACAGAACATAGAAGATTAAAAAATCTGGATTCAAAATTTCCTGAACTCATTTTTTCTATCTATCCAAATGTTATCATCTATCACCCAACCTAAGATACCAGCACTACTACTTTTCTGATGCCCACTGATTTCTCTCCTCCAAACTCCTACTCCAGTTATAGTCCATGTGCCAACACATAGCCTTTATAGTCTCTCTCTCTCTCTCTTTTTTATTGCTGTCTAGTTGTTTCTGTTAATTGCATCTTCCCAGGTAGATTACAACCACTTTCTCTTACATGCTCCACAGAACTAGAAGTACAGGTTCCATGGTAAGGCCTTAATAAACATCTGGTGACTGAACAACAACAAAAAAACTCAGAAGTCAAACAACTTTAGGGCTAAGGAAATCTAAAGAGCATTTTATTCAACTTCCTTATTTTATATAAGACAATCAGAGTCCCAAAGAGGTTACAGACTATCTGTTCAACTGAACTCTACACTTACTTTCTCACTAGAACCTTGGTGTTTCCTATTCTGACCCCCATCCCTACATTCTCATAGGACTGCTCCTGATACTTTGGCCTGAGAGTGGAAAGAAGAAAAGGTTAGGTGCCAAGACCCTAATCCAGCTTTCAAAAGAAGGTTGGGATGCAACATCATAGTGTCTAGTGAGAGTGTGGAACACTGGAAATAAAAGGATGTTAACTTGAAAGAGAGACAATGGTCAGCAAGAAGGTAGCAGAAAAGAAATGGGGTTGGGAAGTTGGGGAGTGTTGTTCAGGCTAAAACTATAGTCTTGAGAGGTCCAATCAAAGACCATGTCTAAATAGGGCCTAAGCAAATCCAGTTCTTTAGCAGAATGTGTCTAGAACCAAGTAGAAACTGAAGAAAGTGAAGGGGGTAGAGGCAGAACACTAGATTGGAAGTTCAGGAGACCTCAGTTCTGGTTCTGACTCTACTCTTGACAAGAAATATCATGGTGGGCAAATTGTTTGTCAGGTCCTCAGTTGGACTAAACAGTTTTATTTTCTCTGGCTTGGGGCAAGTTTTCATTCCAAAGATCCCCAATGGGGTTCTTTATCTTAAAGAGCTGGAAAACAAAATATCTATTCAAAATGGAAATATTAAAATGGATCTTCTTCTCTTGCAGAATGCTGCAGTCTGTTTATATCACAGTTTATTCCGAGCCTGCTGTTAAGTCAAAATCCTACGGTTGTTATTTTCGTCTGTTGACACTGCAGTTCAGCATTTCACCATGTGACATCATTACAGTGTAGGAGTAAGACAACATTAGAGGCTCCTAAATTATGACTTATCCATGGTAACTGGGTGTTTTTTCTCAGAACACTCTTTTAACATACACTATACCACATGCATGAACTGTACTCTGAAAGAAATGTTCATTTTCAATTAAACACTAGATGGCAAAGAAATATATACTGTTAAAACATTCTTCCTCTCAAAATTCACAATGTCTGAATTATTTTGTAATCTGTTACATTTGCCTATGGTGATGATGCTATTTTTTAGTCATCTAAATTTGAATTCAATTTCTCTGCTTAGAGCTGCTGTGAAGTTAAAATCCTGTGACTCTTATTTTCATCTGAGACAGTTACATATTTCACATTTTACTAAAGGATAGAAGAAAGACAAAAGTTTTTTTTTTGTTGTTGTTGTTGTTTTTTTAAAAAAAGGACCTCAAAATTACTCTGACCATTGGTGACAAGCTGCTGTCTTATCAGAAGTGCAGAAATGCCTTTGAAATGATTATACGGACATTTGGCCAACCATATCCTAGGATATCTATTTTGTTTGTTTGTTTGTTTGTTTTAATTAAATTTAGTTTTATTGACATATATTCACATATCATATAATAATCCATGGTGTACAATCAACTGTTCACAGTACCATCATATAGTTATGTATTCATCACCCCAATCTATTTT
Source organism: Choloepus didactylus (assembly GCF_015220235.1). Taxonomy (NCBI): domain Eukaryota; kingdom Metazoa; phylum Chordata; class Mammalia; order Pilosa; family Megalonychidae; genus Choloepus; species Choloepus didactylus. The sequence continues at coordinate 33,475,272 of NC_051326.1, forward strand.
TGAACATTTTCCTTACACCAGAAAGAATCAGAATAAGAATAAAAAATAAAAGTAAAAAAGAACACCCAAATCATCCCCCCTATCTCACACTATTTTTTATTTAGTTTGCTTCCCCATTTTTCTACTCATCCATCCATACACTGGATAAAGGGAGTGTGATCCACAAGGTTTTCACAATCACACTGTCACTCCTTGTAAATTACATTGTTATACAATCGTCTTCAAGAGCCAAGGCTACTGGGTTGGAGATTGATAGTTTCAGGTATTTACTTCTAGCTATTCCAATACATTAAAACCAAAAAAGTGTTATCTATATAGTGCGTAAGACTGTCCACCAGAGTGGACTCCATTTGAAATCTCTCAGCCACTGAAGCTTTATTTCGTTTCATTTCGCATCCCCCTTTTGGTCATATCCTGCGTTGCCAGGGAGATTTACACCCCTGGGAGTCAGGTCCCACCTAGCTGGGAGGGCAGTGAGTTCACCTGCCAAGGTGGCTTAGCTAAAGAGAGAGGGCCACATCTGAGCAACAAAGTGGCACTCACGGGGAGACTCTTAGGCACAATTATAAGCAGGTTTAGCCTCTCCTTTGCAGTAACGAGCTTCACAAGGGCAAGCCCCAAGATAGAGGGCTCAGCATACCAAGCTGTCAGTAGGACATGTATTTTTAATCTCCTTCAGATAGTCAGAATTTTAGATCTGGAAGGGACCTTCAAGGTCATCTGATTCAACCACTCATTTTACAAAGGAGTAAAATTAAGCTCAGAGAAGTTAAGTAACTTCCTCAAGTCATGCAGCTGATCTCAAACAAGGGTTTCAATCCCCAGCATTATTGTTCTTTGTTTTTAAAATTGTTCTAAAATGTGGAATATTATTGCACTATATAAAGTAAAAAATGAAAGCTCTCCCTTCTTACAGACCCCCAGAGCCCAACCAACTCTTGGGAGGAACCAAATTTGTTGTGTGCGTATGAAAATTCTGTGTATGCATGTTTCCATACTTAGATACATACCTATTTAGACACAGACAAATACACATATATTTATACACATACAAAGATTTAAAAAAATAATTTTACTCCAAACTAGAACCTAACTAAACCAAAAAAGCAATTTGGGGGGAATAAAATGAGGGTTCTGAACTATAAAATAAATACTGGCTCCAAAAATAATCATTAAATGTGACAAAATCTAATAAAAACCCAAGATAAGACAACGTAATGATTACTGTGATGGACTTCTTAGATTCTCCTTTAGGAATGAAGGATTTACTCCCCTACCTATTGGGAATGATACTGGCTGACACCTCAGCTTGAGAGAGCTGCCTTGCCCAGAGTGTCCTATGGGGTTGGCAGAGACTTTTGTTAAGACAGCCACAGCCCTGCTGCTTCTGCTTCCCCCAACTTATGGCGTTTCCTTCCCTTAGCCAGTGCTGATCCCAAGAGCTCTCCCCTATAATCTCTGTCTAAGGGTCTCTTCTCTAGTAACCCAACCTGTGTGTGACAGGCAATCACGCAATTTTTGGCTATTAAAACATTTTTTCTCCATAGCTGTTAAACAGATCAAAACTTACCAGTTTTCAAAGAAAAATTCTGAAAATCAAGGCATGCAACAAATACGTATTTCAATTCAAGTCACTTTTTCACATGTGCGTAAAACCTTCACAATTGTATGGGAAAACAGATTTCAAAACTAAACACACTGAGGTTTGGGGAGAAAAAAAGCAGATAAGCTGTTATATAAACTGTTGGAAAGCTAAGAGCCTTGCAAACAGGTGCTTAATAAATAACTGTTGAGTGGAATAAAATGGATTGTCAAAGACATGTTTAATGTTCATGGCTAGATGAAGGCTGAATTTATCTCTTTCGCTTTCTCTGCCTTTCCTTTTGTTTCTCTTGGTTCTTCCTTTCTTTTCTATTTCTCCCTCTTCTTTATTTCCTTCCTTAATTTTTTCCTTGTCTGTCTCTCTCCTTTTTATTTCTCACTATTCTAATCCCTACTTTAGATCCTCTGCCTCTCTCTCGAAGTTGCCTATGTTTCACATTAGAGGAATGGATATAGGAAAGTATTGATCAGGAGGGGTCAAGATCGACCCAAGCAATCCAAGCTGAGAAAGGAGAGATACAGGGGAAAGAAGAAAGTCAATCAAGGAGGTTCTAGAGAGTAGAACTGAACTTTGACTCCATTTCTCATGATTCAGGCACTGGAGATATAGAGAAAAGAATCTCAACTCTTAATTAGAGTTGAATGGGAAAATCAGTGAACAGTGATGACAGCAAGAAAAGGAAGCAGGGGAGGCTTCACAGAGGAAGTGACATTTGAGTTGAATCTTATGGGAAGCAATGAGAAAACATGTGCAAAGGCATGAAGGTGGGAGAGAACATGGCTCATCTGGGAACCACTAGTTTGGTTAGGATGGAGGATGAGAGGAAGCAGTGGCAGGGGGTGGAACTGGGAGGTTGGGTGATGTCAAATCATGAAGGGTACTCAATGCTATGCATGGGGGGCTGGAATTTACCCTTTGGAGTGAGGCCCATATCAATTTTAATTAATAGGATCAGATTGGAGGTATATAGGTGCATGAATAAGGGGGCCCAAAGGAAAATCCACAGCACTTGAAAAGAAATTGGATGTGGGGGTGAGGGAGTGTTGGGAGACATTCCTCCATGGCCCTCTCATGTTCCCCATATCTTGGCATACCAAGAATGCAGGGCCCTGACTATTCTCTTTTTGAGGCATTTCTTAGGGTTGTGTTTGCAGCAAGGCAGCTTTGAGGGATGAGGTAATGTCTCCCTTCAGGACAAAGAGTAGGCTTGCTTATTGCTTATTAAAAAGCAGTGGATTCCCTAAGCTTGTTGTTCCTCAGCTGTGATGCCAACCCACTGAATGTATAGTATTTATCTGGGTCCTCTGCATCAATTCCAGTGGGACATGGGGGGCAAGGAAAACTGAAGCAAACATGAGGCTCATGTTGCTTGTTGTATCATGAGTAATAAAAGCCTTTGTCTCAGTCACTGAACTGAGCCATAATGGTCTTTTCAACAAATGGGGCTGGGAGAGTTGGATATCCATATCCAAAAGAATGAAAGAGGACCCCTACCTCACCCCCTACACAAAAATTAACTCAAAATGGACCAAAGATCTCAATATAAAAGAAAGTACCATAAAACTCCTAGAAGATAATGTAGGAAAACATCTTCAAGACCTTGTATTAGGAGGCCACTTCCTAGACTTTACACCCAAAGCACAAGCAACAAAAGAGAAAATAGATAAATGGGAACTCCTCAAGCTTAGAAGTTTCTGCACCTCAAACAAATTTCTCAAAAAGGTAAAGAGGCAGCCAACTCAATGGGAAAAAATTTTTGGAAACCATGTATCTGACAAAAGACTGATATCTTGCATATACAAACAAATCCTACAACTCAATGACAATAGTACAGACAGCCCAATTATAAAATGGGCAAAAGATATGAAAAGACAGTTCTCTGAAGAGGAAATACAAATGGCCAAGAAACACATGAAAAAATGTTCAGCTTCACTAGCTATTAGAGAGATGCAAATTAAGACCACAATGAGATACCATCTAACACCGGTTAGAATGGCTGCCATTAAACAAACAGGAAACTACAAATGCTGGAGGGGATGTGGAGAAATTGGAACTCTTATTCATTGTTGGTGGGACTGTATAATGGTTCAGCCACTCTGGAAGTCAGTCTGGCACTTCCTTAGAAAACTAGATATAGAGCTACCATTCGATCCAGCGATTGCACTTCTCGGTATATACCCGGAAGATCGGAAAGCAGTGACACGAACAGATATCTGCACGCCAATGTTCATAGCAGCATTATTCACAATTGCCAAAAGATGGAAACAACCCAAATGTCCTTCAACAGATGAGTGGATAAATAAAATGTGGTATATACACACGATGGAATACTACGCGGCAGTAAGAAGGAACGATCTCGTGAAACATATGACAACATGGATGAACCTTGAAGACATAATGCTGAGCGAAATAAGCCAGGCACAAAAAGAGAAATATTATATGCTACCACTAATGTGAACTTTGAAAAATGTAAAACAAATGGTTTATAATGTAGAATGCAGGGGAACTAGCAGTAGAGAGCAATTAAGGAAGGGGGAACAATAATCCAAGAAGAACAGATAAGCTATTTAACGTTCTGGGGATGCCCAGAAATGACTATGGTCTGTTAAATTCTGATGGATATAGTAGGAACAAGTTCACAGAAATGTTGCTATATTATGTAACTTTCTTGGGGTAAAGTAGGAACATGTTGGAAGTTAAGCAGTTACCTTAGGTTAGTTGTCTTTTTCTTACTCCCTTGTTATGGTCTCTTTGAAATGTTCTTTTATTGTATGTTTTTTTTCTTTTTAACTTTTTTTTTCATACAGTTGATTTAAAAAAGAAGGGAAAGTTAAAAAAAAAAAAAAGAAAGAAAAACAAGGGAAAAAAAAAAGATGTAGTGCCCCCTTGAGGAGCCTGTGGAGAGTGCAGGGGTATTCGCCTAACCCACCTCCATGGTTGCTAACATGACCACAGACATAGGGGACTGGTGGTTTGATGGGTTGAGCCCTCTACCATAAGTTTTACCCTTGGAAAGACGGTTGCTGCAAAGGAGAGGCTAGGCCTCCCTATATTTGTGCCTAAGGGTCTCCTCGTGAATGCCTCTTTGTTGCTCAGATGTGGCCCTGTCTCTCTGGCTAAGCCAACTTGAAAGGTGAAATCACTGCCCTCCCCCCTACGTGGGATCAGACACCCAGGGGAGTGAATCTCCCTGGCAACGTGGAATATGACTCCCGGGGAGGAATGTAGACCCAGCATCGTGGGACGGAGAACATCTTCTTGACCAAAAGGGGGATGTGAAAGGAAATGAAATAAGCTTCAGTGGCAGAGAGATTCCAAAACGAGCCGAGAGGTCACTCTGGAGGGCACTCTTACGCACACTTTAGACAACCCTTTTTAGGTTCTAAAGAATTGGGGTAGCTGGTGGTGGATACCTGAAACTATCAAACTACAACCCAGAACCCATGAATCTCGAAGACAGTTGTATAAAAATGTAGCTTATGAGGGGTGACAATGGGATTGGGAAAGCCATAAGGACCACACTCTACTTTGTCTAGTTTATGGATGGATGAGTAGAAAAATAGGGGAAGGAAACAAACAGACAAAGGTACCCAGTGTTCTTTTTTACTTCAATTGCTCTTTTTCACTCTAATTATTATTCTTGTTATTTTTGTGTGTGTGCTAATGAAGGTGTCAGGGATTGATTTAGGTGATGAATGTACAAGTATGTAATGGTACTGTAAACAATCGAAAGTACGATTTGTTTTGTATGACTGTGTGGTATGTGAATATATCTCAATAAAATGATGATTAAAAAAAAAAAAAAAAAAAAGCCTTTGTCTCTAACCCAAGTGTCTTGTGTCTTTTATAGCAAAACAGCAGTGTTGTCTAATGTATTCACTTGGAAGCTGGGTAAAATCAAAGCCCAGACGTAACAGGGAGAAGGAAGATTTTTGGATTGATGACTTGGTGGAATGTGGTAGCTTTCACGAAGGGGAGAAATTGGTTTGTAGAAGCAAGATAATGAGGTCATTTTTATATACATTTTGATTGTATTTTACTGCCAACTAGATGTGGTGCTGGGATACAGGAATTGATAATGAGAACTCACAGACCTGCTGGTAAACTCTGTCCCTAAGTGAAGCAGGACAGAAATGCCCCAGAAGTTGCCCAGTCTTACCCCAGCATGATACTGAGTTCCCCCTGCACATCCCACCCCTTACTTTGGTGTATTTGACTAGTGCCTTCCCAGAATGCAGGTAGAAAATAAACTTAGAAGAACTGAGTAATGTGAGATTTATTCATTTTCTTTATTTGGTTAAATGTGCAGCATTACCCAGAGACCTCAACTCTAGCAAGGAAACCAGCTTTTTGAAGGGAACTCCTGACAGACCACTCTCTCCTCTTTCATTCCTGGTGGTTCCAGTGAAGAACCAGTGACAGAAGAAAAAAGGCAGCTAGAATGAGGGAGAGGAGGAGTGACAACGGAGGAAAGGACAAATACAAGACATTTTTTTGTATGTGTCGATAGACTCTGTGTCTATCGACAGCCTTGCCCACAAAACAAGGGTTAATAAAATTTTTTAGAAAAATTCTTCATTTTGTTTTTTTTATCCTTTACACAATCCTAAACAATTCCTGTTCATACTTTTGATAACCAAAATTTATAATAATGTTTTTCTTTGAAGCATGGGTCTTAAACTGAGAAAACATCTCTGGTCACTTACCTGGTCATTCAAAAGCTGATGGTTTAGCGGTGTCCAGGTACTCATCTTTGTCTGCATTTTGGGACCATCTATGCGTTTTGAAGGTGCAAATGCCATCATGAAATAACTGGATAGTCTTCCATAAGAAAAACTACACCTATCAGAAGAAATGAATAATATAATCTCCAGAATACTGAAAGTACTAACATCATAAAACCTGTTAGTATATTGGAAGAGGGAAAGGAGGAAAAGAACACTTAGGGAGCATTTTATACGTTAGGTACTCTTTAGGCATGCCCAATTAAAGCTCATAATAAACTGGAGATGTGGCAGGTTTTAGCTCATTTTACAGATAAAGAAAATGAGGCTCATTGAAGTTACATTCTCAGTGCAAGGTTATAAAGAAAGTGTTAGAACAGAGAATCACACACAGGTTGTTTAACTCCATTTTATTTTCAGTGGACCATGGGGGGAAATGCAGAATCACTGCCAGCTAAGGAGAGAAAGAATTGTTTTAAATTATAAAAACAGTACAATATAAAACACTTCATTCTTGTCTCTTGTGATATTAACTTTCTTCCTCCCCTGTTAACTTTCTGACATCTAAGGTACAAGGGTTCCAGCCTGATAGCATATTTAAAAAGTCGAATGTTGAAATGGATAAAGTCAAGGCTTTGGAGATAGGCAGATCTGAGTTCCTTTGGGGAAATTTGATGTTTCTAGTTGATCAGTATACAGGATGCCTTCTTTTGATTGATGCACTTTAATTTCCATGAGGAATTACTTTTCCCTCATTGTACTCTGCTGACTTGGTTAATCAAGGTGGCCTGCCTCTTCCATAGCCAAAGACTGGTAACGAGACTGAGTTAGGCCAGCTGGACTGAAAATGGATTATCTTTATTTTACAGATGTGGTAGTCATTCAATGTAGCATTAGTGCCCTGAATAGACTATTAAACTGTTTTAGCTCTCTCATTCCCCAGAAACCTCATGTTCTTTTTTTTTAAATTTTATTAATATTTATATTTATTATATTTATGATTTTACATAATATTCTCATAAGTTTTACATTTCTTCTGTATCTGTGATTAAAACCAATTCTCATTCATTTCACCTGTATTCATAATCTCTAAAATTCCCAATGAAAAGAAATAACCAACAGAAGATTCCCTTTAGGATAACTTTCAGCCTCTTCTAAGAAAATATTTCTTTTGAATACCATGCCCTTATACATTTTCCCTTCATGTTTTCTACAGGTTCCCTTCTCCATAGTTCCCTCCTTAAAGTTATCACATAAGCCCAGTAAACCACTTTTATAAAACAAAAATAATTCAATTATACAGCATGGCAATCTCAAGTTTCAAATAAGTATGTGAATACAAATGCAAATACCAGACATCAACTTGCCCACAGTTTAAGAAACTATCATGTTCTCTCTTATCCATTTGTGAGCCACCTGATATCCTTGCAATACATTTCTTCTTCTGCTTATGTCAGCTAGAATCTGTTCCTGTTGGTTGTGACCAAATATTTTTTACCTTATACAGGGGTAAAGACTGGCTCTAATTCTTAATAGCTGTGTAACTTTTTGCAAGTTATTAATCTATGAGTCTCAGTTTCCTCATCTATAAAATGAGGATAAAAATAGCTGCTTAAACAGCTGTAGCAAAGATTAGAGAAAAGGATCGGGCAGGGTGCCTGACAGATAGTTGGCCTCAATAAGTAGCAACTTTCCTGCAGCCGTCTTGTAACTTCCTATCATTTACAGAGTACCTCTGAACCTGTCCTGTAGAGGGCTATAACAAAATATTTAAAGGTGGAAAAAATTTGAAAGCAGATTTGTTGTGGTTTCAAAATATATCCTGAGATTCTGCTTGCTTCTGTCTTCCTTCCTTTCTGAAGGAAGCTTCCCATTGGAAGGTAGCAGTGGTGACAGGTGGCCAGGGCCTATCCGCTTGATGCATGAGCTCCAAAAATTACTCATCAATAAACAAATACTGGATAATTTTTTTTTTTTAATCATTATTTGGGGACTGATACAGAATTTTCCCAAATGCTATTTCTGAAATCTCTGAAGCTTCCACTTGACTTATAACATTTTCTCTCAGGCTTAAGTTATGGTTGAAGAAAACGCCAATGTTTTAAAACCTGAGGGGTGTTGCTAGACAATGTTTCCCTGCAGTTGTTTGCTGCCACCATACCAAGGGTTTAGCTCAGTCCTCAGGTTCTTCTCAGTCCCTCTCAAACCGCTAATTATCTGAGTTATTACATGCTTAGCTAAGTTACACAAGGCATAAGAAATGATTTCATTACAATATTATTAACTGGCAGCTATAAAAGTACATGTGAGCAGGCAAATTATAGACCCAAAGCTTGGTCACAGAGTCTACATCTGCCCAGTTAAAAATTATATATGTATTTTTATTGTTGTTGTTATTTATGTTTTGCCTTTCTTCTCTTTAAACAAGCTGTTTTTAATCTTTGTTGAAGATCATAATGCTCAAGAATATGATGAAAACTATGAATCTTCTTCCCCTGAAAATGCACATGAACATAAAATTTTGCTTATCCCTGGTCAAAACTCCTTATTCTGAGTTGAGAAACCTTCTCTCCAGAGTAGGTATAAGAAACAAGATCCTTTCTGAATGATTCTCGGCACAATTTCTGAATAAAAACAAAGTAGCTTTTCTAGGTGATTACCCAAGATCCTGTGCTGGTTGTTTTCTTTTTCCTGGTTCCTTAGAGCTAGAAATTCCTGGACTTAGGCCTTCTGCAAGTCAATTTGAGGAAAGTTGGTATTCAGGTGATAGGGCTGGCCAGGCAAAGCGCCCTTTTGGTAATACAGTCCTGGAAAGGTATGCAAATTGGGGTGCCCTGCCCTGTATTTTTTTATTAGCCTTTTACAATTTTGTCCTCCTTCCTCCATTCCAAAAGATGAGCAGTGTATGTTTATGCATGCACACACATGTTCACAGTATAGACTGCTAGCTACTGTTTAAAAGGCAGAAATTTTGATATGACACAAAAAAATAATTCCTCCCACTCTATGAAGAAGCCAAAGCAAGTTGTCTTCCTCTCCTTCCTCATATAAGGATTCCTGTTGCTTTTTTGTGGCTTCTTTTCCCCAATGGCTGTTCTTGAATGTTCATCTTTAACTTTCCTTCAGACAAAAATGTGGAAAGTGGGCCTATGGACCTAGCCCCCAAAATTATGGTTCTAACTCCACATTCAGCAGTAAAGATGCATCCTCTGGTAAAGTTCCAGTGGCCACACATCTCCAATCTGATTTTTCAAGCCATTCTTCCCACTGTCACTGTTATTCAACAACATTTACTAAGTACCCATTGGGCCTGTCTTACGGAGTATAAAGCTGAGAGTTTCTGCTCTAACGGAATTCACAGTCTACTGTTAGGTATTTTTAAAAAGATTAGTTCATCATGTTATTTTCAGCTCAAAAACTTTCAGAGGCTCTCTAATGGCTACAGAATAGTGAAACTCCTTACCATGGAAGTCTAGCTCTACTATGATTTTTATACCAACCTACCTTTCCAGCCTCATCCTCCCTCTCTTCCTTCATGTACTCTATGCCCAGACATGCCAAAAACCTGACGACTCCATGAACATAGCATGAAATTCTGATGCTTCTGTATCTTTGCTTATGTGGTTTTCTCTCACTTGGAAACCTAACCACAGTAGCATATAATAGTTACTCAATTAAAATTTGTTAAATAAGTGAATGAATGAATGAGTAGTATATGGGGGGGATTAAGGATTAAAACTAGTAGAAATTTTGGGTGAACTCAGAAGTTTTAGAATTCAGCACTGGGATTATACACAGGATGATCGAATTTTTTTGGACTTTACAAAGCAGAATAGTGTTGAGTTTCTCTGCAAACACACAACTCACCCATTGTACACTGCAGTAGCACTGGAGAAAGGAATCTCAGATATTATTAGGAAATTGGTAGGGTATGTTAGACTTATATATAAATTCATCTTATTTTTAATTCATTAAAAACAGAGACAGAACTATAATACAAAGCAAAGAGCTAGTGACTGATAGGCATATAATAATTATTTGCTAGTTGTTAATTTCCTAAGTATGAAATATCTGGCACTTTAACTGCAGCTGAAACAGCAAAGCAAAACGTAATCCCCAAGAACACTGACAAGGGTTGTGAGAGGCCCAAGAAGATCTGAGAGTGGATCTCTCAAAGGAGAGTCTCCATCTTTTTCATGCACTCCCTACTGCTCTCACCTCTTTTAGCTCTTCTCCCTCTTCAAGCTTCATGCAGTGGTGTTGCCATAGTTGTACTAGCTCAGCTTTTCGACTCCTTCCAGCCCCCACCCCTTCTAGCTTCCAGTAGTCCAATCACAACCTATAAATCCTGTCGCTGGCATCCAAGGTCTCTTAGGCAACAGTGTGTGGTCTCTTGATTGGCCAGGAGATCCAGGAGGGTTGGCTCCAAAATTGGGCACAGGGATAAAATTTAAAAAAGGGTGAGCAACAAGAGAGTGAATGGAGAGGCTGCAATACCGGGATATAATACTAGATTGAAGATACATTCAATCCCAAAAGAAGCAACACTGAAAGCCCTCATTCAAGATATACTCGTCTTCCAAATCAGCCTTACCTTCTAAGCATGCCCAGTTATAATGCTTTGGTCACTCCGAGGCTCCAAAGTGCAAATTTCCAGGTTTTACAAACAGCCAACAGGTAAAAGAAGGCTGGTGGAAAAAAGAATTAGCAACTGGTTCAATGAAAGAATAGCACCTGTAACAGAAGTGGAAGGACATGGGAAAATGGCCAAAACCACGAATGTTTCTCAACACAAATTTCAATTTACTGGATTATGGAATTCAGGCTGACTGACAGATACATAAGAGAACCAGCAGATGGCATGCCTTCATAAGAATAACTCTAAATTCGGGAAATCTTAAAATCCAGATTAATTTAGTTAATTAAACGTATTGAGCATCCATGTTATAATAAGAGGTGGAGCAAAAATACAAGGATAAAAAACAAAATCTAGTGAGGAAGTCTAGAAAATGCATTGGATAAATAAATAACATAAGGCCCACAGTGATAACCGCTGTGACAGAACTATAAAGAAGTGTGGAGAATACCAACAAGATCAAAATTCCAGAAAGGAACATTTTTAGTAAAAGTAAGGCAAAGCAGTTTTTATAGGCAAGTGCTAACTACAAAACAAAGAAAAGAGAAGAACAAAGAAGTGAGAAAGAAAAAGAAAGGCATTATCTTATGTTTCATAAAAAATATAAGAATGTACTCTCTTCCAACTTAAATGCAAATCCTGTTTGTATTGTTTCATAGTTTTGAAATAGGCAGAGTTTGTCTATCTTTAATTTAAAAAGAAAAATGACGCCCACAGAGGTTGCTGTTTTCCTTAAGTTAACAAAGGATCAGTAAGTGGCCAAACTGAAATTAGAACCCAGGTTGTCTGAATTCCAGTGTAGTGGTTTTCCCACATGACCAGGTTGTGTATAATTTAATAAACAAAAGCCTTTGGGGAGGGGGGTGACCCGGGGAGGTATGTAGAAGCAATACTAAATTACCATGTATTACTATTTAACGTGTATGGTTTCAAAACGGGTTCATCCAGATAGAGACCAGTTTTAACAATGCAGAGAGTGCTGTGTCTCTTTGTGAAGTTCCTGCTCATTAAAGACTTTCTCTTGGTGGTTACAACATGGAATTAAAGAGAGATGGGATAATAGAGAGCATGTCACTTTATGCCAATGGGATTTGAGTATTTTTTATCCCTGAATATAAGGTCTTTTTCGTCTACTTCTCAATCAGCACCCTCTCTGGGCCTCTGGTTTTCCTGTACCTCATTCATCTGACTACTGTGCACCAATGAAAGTGTCAGTCACAGAACTCACACTGTGTTCATAGTGATCACATTAGTTCAATGTCCAGGATGTTTAAACATTACTTTTACACTTGATCTTAGCCAAAAGGCTGAGAAGCAATTTTAACATTACTTTTAAATGAAAATCTTCAAACAAGGAAAAGTTTAGAGACTTTCATAAGAATCCCCATGGAGACTTTTAAAAATGTTAACATTTTGCTTCATGTGTTTGTGTTAACAAATACAGTTGAAGCCCTTTAGGCACACTTCCCAGATCTCATTCCCCTTCCAGCCTTCATAGAGGCAACCATTGAAAATGAAATTGGTATGCATCCTTCTTGTTTATTTTCATGCTTTCATTATGTATACATACATGCTTTTGCCTTCATAAATAATATCTAACATGGTTAGGTGTTTTTTTTAAAGGTATCATAATTTACATATATCACATTTTGCTTTTTTCACTCAATGTTATATTTTTGAGATTTAATCATGTTAATACATTCAGTGATAATTTCTACATCATTCCCACTTTAAGATGTGAACTATGGTGTGTCCCAAGCTTGACAGTTTTTACAGTAAGGGTAGGATGGGGTGTAAATTGCATAAAAACGCACCTGGCAGCAATCTCCAGAAGTTCCGCAGGTACACGGGATCTGGAAATAACACCATGCAGGCACAAACAGATTCTTTCGCACACACTATCTGCCTCCTCACTCACCCTCAGTGAAGGCAGCAGTGGTTTCACAAGACAGACTTCTCTACAATCAGCCTAAGGATCAATACTAGCTTAAGCCCTGTTTCCTACCAGCCGAACAAAATGACACCTACGAAGTCTAGGTAGAAGAAAGGAGCCAAGAAGAGAAAGAAAGATAACACGGTCTAGCGGAAAAGAAAAACAGTCTTGGCTTTGAATGTACTTAGAGTAAAATCGTTTAATCCCTCTGGGCGTTCTTTTCCTCGTCTGAAAAATGGGAGGGTGGGTTTAAAAGGTCTGTATGGGCTTTTTCAGCTCTAAAATCGTTTGTGTAAAAACGAAGAGGGGATACATTTTCTAAGGAGCAAAATGTGGGAACGTCACCAACAAAAATCTTAAGCTCCACTTGTTTACTAAGATCTTCGCAAAGAGGATGTAAACTGTTCCCGGGCAAATATCCTGTCGGCTTCGTTGTTTTCAGCATGGAGTTCTGCAACGGGATAGTTGCCCACCTCTACCCACACCCTTTGCCTTCCGCAGCACCCGGTGTTCAGTCTCTTCACCACCTCCAACCCCCGGGGGTCTCGAAGTCTGCACACTAGTTCTCAGATATTGGGGGTTCTTGCAATGTCACAGGTCTGGGTGATAGAGAGTCGGCGCACTGTTGCAGCAGGGAAGGGAGTGCTCTGCAAGAAAGTCTGAGTGCATACATGAAAAATTCTTCTAGACTTCGAAACCACTACGCTGGTGCAGGTCAGCTACGGGAGTAACCCTAGGCGCGAGACAGGGAACATGAACAAGGCTCGACCACCTTCGCGCAGCCAGGCTCAAAATGGGTTCTTTCGGCTGAGCGTACGCAGCGCGCCTGCGTCATGCGTGCGCGCGCGCGCTCGCTCCCCGGACCGCGCTCCCCAGCGCTCGGGAAAGCTCGCGTTCGCTCTGAGGCGCGCTCCGGCGGTCCTCAATCGCTCCGTTTACCTGAGAGAGTGCTGGCCATCCCCGGCCGGTGCTGCAGCCACCATCGCATCCGGCCCCCCGAGGTCTGAGGTGAGCACCGAGGCGTGCGGTCCCCTTACCTAGGTTAGAGGGAAAAGGGAGCACCAAGTGTGGAGAATGAGGAGGTGCCGCTGCTGCCGCCGCTGTTGCCTGCTCTAACCCTGTGCTGAGAGCCACCAGCAGCTCCGGCACCACCTCCTCGGGGATCGTTATTCTCGTCTTGGCCAAAACAAAAGCCTTTAGCTCCGGGCTGTGGCAGGGTGTCTGAGAGGCTTCTTCTGATTGATGTCGGGGTAAACGGGTGCGGAGAAGACGAGTTTGAGATTAAGGGGTGAGGTGGGAAAATGCCCTCGGAGATTATTAACCCTCTCCTCCCAAACCTGGCAACCTGTGCGAGTGTGGACCGTGGCTCCCTCTCCTCCCGCTCCCCCGCCCAAAACATTCGCGGTGAAAGGTGGATTGATGTCGAGCCCGGCTTACTTCAGTCGTGAAACGCGGGGGTGTGTGGCGCAGCCCGCCGCCGGGGAGCGTGTGTGGGAGGACGCGGCCTGGAGGAGGGGGGCGAGGACAATGCACCGAGGTCTCCAGCTCCGCCGGGTTTGAATTCTTCCCTTTTTTAGACGTCATTTTAGTATTTGGGCTGACTTTTTATTTCCATGGCATAAAAGTTGTACCTTCATCCCATCACTTTGGAAAGTCTGTTGCTTCCTCCCACATGCTTGCCCCATTGCCCCATAAAGTACGTATATTTTTTATGGGGTACTTTTGGATAATTAATAGATGGCCTCTGAAAGAAAGGTACTGTTAAAATATTACGCAAATAAATCATTTTTAAAAAGATTTGAAACTCTTAGAGGTTTTTAAAATTTTAGGAATGTGAGTTGCGTCTCCTCTGTGAGAGAAGGAAAGAAGGCTTTTCTAGGAACAAAAGCACATTCTATTAATTTAGGGATAGGAGTAGACTTAAAGTTTAAAAATACCTACCCCGTAGAAGTGGTCCAGTTTTTGAATTTTGATTCCCTTTTAAATTTAGGCAGATGCAGTAGCAGAGCGGTTCTGCAGAATCAATGGCTGTTATAAAGAGCAGTATACAAAGTATAAAATAAGAGTATTTGAACAAAACCTTATTTTATAGGACTCCTTTTGTTAGGCCTACATGTTTAATTATGGGAATTGGGTTGCTCTGCAAAGCCAATGCAACAAGAGCAAGGAAACAAAGACCTGACATTGGGACTGTTACCTTCCTCCTCAGCCTCCTTTTAGCCTTTAGTGGTTGGTGTGCAGTCAGCCTTTTTTTTACATTGTAGGCTGGAAGAGGAATAGACAAATCTTTAGTTGTGTTATTAAGAAGCAGTTACTCCTCAAAGTAATGCTTTCCATCCTTACTTTTAGACAAATCAATACCAGTTTTTTCCTCCAGGAAAAAAAAATCCACTTGAAATAACAAATCACTACCTAAAGGTAAAAAGATTCAGAATTAGGGGACAGTAGGAAAGAGGTGTAAATGCTTGGTTGGATAGGCTTGGAAGTACAGCGCTGAAGGAGAAATATAATTAAGATACAGCCCTTCACTTTCCATGTTGCCCTGTTTCTAGGGAAATAACATGTTTTCCCTCCAAAATGCTTTGAAACTATTAGAAACCTAAGTGAGTTATTAATAAAGCTTAACATTCCACCCTCTTTCCTCTTTTTTTCTCATCAACTTACTAATATCCTCTACCTCTTCTGCTTAAATCTGTGTGGTCCATTAATAGAAGAAGAAAGCACTTATGCTTTCTTATGCTTTTTCATTTCTTTTCTCATTTTAGCTACTATAGTCCTTTGAGTTTTATTTTATGCTTTGAGCCTTTGGGTGGATTTTTCTTAGGGGTACAATTGAAATACTTGAAGTAGGGAGGGTTGAAGGGAATTTAATAGCAAAGTGCACATTCTTTCTTTGTATAGTACAATGTGACTGCTTTATCATCCAGGAAGGGTAGAGGAGATTTTTGCTAACAGTAGTCCTCTGTTTCCTATTTGACATCAGGAAAAATATCTACTGGACTTAAATTTCATATTAGTTTGTTGGTAAAACTGTAAGATTTTATATCAAAAGTTATTCTGAGCCTATTAGTTTGTTGATGTTAGGATGCTATTGACTTGATCTTTAGGAAACACAGTTCTTACCACATCTTTACCTTATTTCATGGGGGAGGGGGCATTGTCCCCAACTTTTTTTACTCCCAAATCTGTAGAATTGTGACTGCTTAGTTCCGCAGCTGCCCACAAATAGAGCAATAATGCCGATAAAAAGAATGGTTTGGAAAAGACGTGGTGGAGAAATTATTCAGTATAGACTGGAGAAAATGTATTAGCAGGGTCTTGAGGAATGAAATCAAGGTGTTCAATTCTGGCATTATTATAAGACTGGGAATAAATATTCAAAGAGTAAAAACTTCCCTGGGTAGGGAAGAGTTTTAACTGACTATTGTCTCAAAAATGAATTCTTTCTTTTCTTTGCTGAGAACTATTGACAGTTTTGTGGATCCAAGGAATGCATTGCAAATGAACCTTGAGGTGAATATAACTAGGCTAGTGGGCTTAAAAAATATATATATAACAACACCTTTGGTCCCCAAATTCTATGTCATTGAAATTTACAAAGCATCCCTTGCTAAGGAAAAATACCAAGGGCTTGATGTTACATTATTTTCTGATGAACAGATTTTACTTAGAGAAACTGGACTGCAATTTCAACCCAACTTTTATTGGTCCAGAATCTGACCATCTTTTAACTTTCCAGTTTTTATTTTCAGATTCATTAAAAAAAATCTTCTGCTTTTTTAGTATTAAAGTAATGTGTAATTTGTAAATATGGACCGACTTTTGATGCCTACCATTCATTGTGATTTTGAACCTAGATGTATTTGTTTTCCTGTTTTGTTTTAAACTATCCCTCAACACATTGGAAGATGAAGTTATTTGTTGTAATCAGTAGATGACAAGATGGATTTTAAAAATTAGGAAGATGAAGTAGAGAAAGTCAGAAAAGGTCACTTACTCTGAGATTAATCAAAATCTAGGCCCTATGATTAAATACGAACTATGTAAACTTTCCTGTAGCAACCAGGAGGCAATATTTTGAGAATGAATTTATTTTTAAAATAAGATATGGAAAACAAAAGGCCAAAGACCACATGGGCTTTAGGAAAAGGAAAATAACCCTCAGGGCATTGATTGTGCTTGGGGTGTATATTTACCCTCTCTAAAAATGTAAGTTCCTTGAGCAAAGGAACTCAGTTTTTCCGAGGTAGTCATTGTTAATCCTTGTAACTCATTCTTGGAAAACGGAGCCTGAAAGAAAGACAAAGAATGTTCCTCCTAGCCCCCCACTGTAGCCATTGTATAGCCTATATTTACTTTGAAGGAGCTCGCTGATGGTATTTCTGAATTGGAAATGCAAAATGTTATCTGCATTTATAGGATTAAATCTATATTGAAAATGATGAAATGGACCACTTTGTATACAGAAAGCGTGAGTTACAGTAGAATTGATGACGTCATTTGCTGGACCCTCTTGATAAGCCCTTAGGGCCCACATTTTTTCATTTTTCTTTTGGGATTCAGCCTTGTTTCCTCTTCACAATTGCCACCTCTTGCTTTTCCCACCTGAGTTCTTTGGGTCTAGCTTTGCAGCGAGTCTAGGAAGTCTTCCAAGGTTGCATCCCCTTCTTTATTGCTGTTCCTCAGGAAAAATACTAGGCTTATTATATTTTAAGCGTTTTTACTTTTCTCACTAAAAGAAAACTGGTAAATAATAATTGGAGAATACCAGATTTCTGATGTTTCACATTTATAAAAATAGAAATGTGTAGGTTTAAAAATATCTAAACCCTTTTGTTTTCTGATGGAATAATAGTATTTTATATTCTTCTATGGAGAAGTGAATGTGCCTCTTTTTATTAAAAAACCTTTTTATTTTGAAATAATTTCAAACTTACAGTACAGTTGCAAAAATAATACATAAGATATATATACACACACACACATATATATGTATAATTCCAATATATTCCCTATCCAGATACCCAGATTTACCAACTTTTAACATTTTGCCACATTTGTTATATCTGTCTACTTCTTAACATTTGAAAGTAGGTTGCATACATCATGCTTCTTGAACACTTAATACTTGCATGTATGTTTCCCAAGAACAAGGATAATGAAATGTGCTTCTTAACCCATAAATAGGGCATGAACAACTGTGGCCATACCACTCATTTTTTGTTGGGCCTTAGCCCTTGAAGTTGCTCCCTACAATTATGTTAACCCAGCAGGTCCTTTTATTCAGTTGAGATATTGCAGATTCCTGTAGTAAAAAAATGGATACTATCAATAAGAATGTCAAAAAAGACTATTAACCTTTATTTAGTGAGTGGCTATATTTTGACAGGATCTCTTTGTGTCTAGTACCTTTTCTATGTCGTGTAGGTCTGGAACTTCATCTTGTAGCTTTTTCATGGATGAGCCCACTTTAGGAAAAAAGGACTTGCTATCCACACTTACATGAGACTGATTAGAAAAAGAAAGTTACTTCATTATATTACTGAAGACTAATTTGGAAATATGTATCAAAAGTTTTTAAAATGTACATACGATTTTACTCATCTGAAAGGCAATCTGACTTTTTTCGGTATAGAAAATTAGTTTTTGACTCAAACTAAGTTGGTCATCACTTTTTTGCTTTTCTTACCACCTACAGTGGAAAGGGCAGTTGTGAGTCCCTTGGCTTGTTGCTTAACCAGCAGCCAACAAATCAGTGATTCAACTAGTATTTATATTTGTCAGCCACTCAGCACACAAATGTGGATTTAGCAGAGGCTAATTATTCCATGCACAAAATAATGTACCATAGGTTCTTTTATAAAATCCCATAGAGCATTTATAATATTTTATTTTTTAAACAACTGAAATAGTTGTATTCTATTCTATGCACATATATTTTTTTCTGACAAAAATGGGATTTTATATATAGATACCGTTTTATAGACTTTTTTTCACATATTGTTTAGTGAATGTCTTATCATGTCAGTAAATATAAGTCTATGATCATTATTTTTAGTGACTAGATAACTATTCCACTATGAGAATATACTATAATTTATTTAACCAATCACTTACTGGTAGTCTTAAAATAAACTACCAAAACTTGTTGTTTCAGTTTTTCACTATTATAAATGTTGTTACACTAATATTTTGATTATGCATCATGTGTACTTGTATGTTTACTTTCTTAGAATAGATTATAAATTTGCTGGGTCAAATTGTGCGTATTTTGAGGGCTTTTGATATAAATGACCATTTTTTTTGAAGTACCAGTTTATATTCCCACCAATAGTTTTTGAAAATGTTCTTTTCCCTATACTATGTCCTACACTGTGTTGTATCATTGTCATTTTTGGTCATCGGATTGGAAAAAATGTTACCTCATACTTGGATTTTTTATTAGTAAAGTTGAACATCTTTTTATGTGTTTATTGGCCATTTGTATTTATTTTATAAATTGTGTGATTTATATCCTTTGCCCATTATCTATTAAAGTGTTACTGTTTATCTGCTTTCATGTAAAAAAATTTTGTTTTGTGTACTACTTTTTCTGATCATATAATTATATAAAAATATACCTGTACTCTTTTAAATTATTCTATTTTAGGATAGCACTTCTAAAAATGTGATTTATAGACTACTTTTAACAGTACTGGAGATAATTGTTAGAATGCAGATCATTCTCCACAGATTCAGATTTCTTAAACCTATATGTGTGTCGGGGGTGGGGGGGGTGGTGTCCATGAATCTGCTGCACATTAAAATTAGAGAATTGGTGTTTGGGAGGAATCTTTGCACTGCCTGTTTTCTTTTGTCTCACTGCTTTCCATTTTTATTCTCATTTATTTTAATAATCATAAACTACACTTTTAATATACCAAGATTATTATCTTACTGCATCATAACATAATAGATTTTACAAAAGTGTTTTGATATTTGA